>NW_023270854.1:41554089-41612904 GCF_011800145.1 Mirounga leonina
TTTCTTTCTTTCTTTCTTTCTTTCTTTCTTTCTTTCTTTCTTTCTTTTTCTTTCTTTCTTTCTTTTTCTTTCTTTTCTTTCTTTTTTCTTTTTCTTTCTTTCTTTTCTTCTTTCTTCTTTCTTTCTCTCTTTCTCTTCTTTCTTTCTTTCTTTCTTTCTTTCTTTCTTTCTTTCTTTCTTTCTTTCTTTCTTTCTTTCTCCTTCCTTCCTTCCTTCCTTCCTTCCTTCCTTCCTTCCTTCCTTCCTTCCTTCCTTCTCTTTCTTTTCTATCCATTTTTCTTTTTTTATGTTTCTTTCTTGTATTGTAAAAAATACATGGTTTTGTATTTTTTTCCCTTGGTTAGAGAATGGTGATAAATTCAGTTTTTAACATTTTTGAGTTGAACATGCTTATGAATTATCCACATAGGATCAATTAGGCTGTTATAATGTCTGGTACTCACATTATATCAAACTGTATTCTTGGTGTATATTCTTTGGATAATGACTCCTAAATGGTATTCAAAGTTGTGAATAATGGTGACATTATGTCAGGAGAAAGTACTAAGTGAAAAGACCAAAGAGTGAAACATGAGAAAATGCTGCCTCTAATAGTTATATATATGTATGTGTGTATGTGTGTGTGTGTATTATTAATACTCCAGGAAATAGAAAAATTCTCATTTAAATGTAATTTTTTGTACAAGATTTATAGTTACCTTTCCCAACTTTTCTGTTTTTTAATCACTTTATCTTTCCTCAGTTTCTCTTTGTTTATTTAATATTTGCTATTATTTAGAATATTAAAGAATAATGTATGTTTGATGTTATCATTCCATAAGGAAATTCTGGGAGACAGAAACATAGGTAAAAAAATTAACTGAATTTGGAAATAATGAAGGAAAGCAACTCTATGAACAAGAGAGATGAGGAGAAAAAATAAAAATAAAAGAATAAAAAGGGAGACAAGATGGTTTTGATCAGTTAAGGGATTAGTTCCACTACTCTAGTGACATTGATGAGATTACAGTATCTTGTGTGTCCAGGCTGAAAAGTAGAATAAATAGGCAGCAAGTATAGCCAGCTATTTGCTTCATGAAAAGTGAGAAGGGAAAACTTCATATCACTTTGCTTGATTAATTATAACTTGAGCCACAGTCTACAAGGTAAGACAAAATAATTGAAGAAAAGTGTACCTCAAAATAGATTCCCTATTGGTTTTCCAGAATCAAAATTTTATTAAACTGTCCAGAAAATTCAAGAGGTAAATCACAAGGTGAATGTACCTCAGGATCTTTCATTAACGTACAAGAAAAATAATAACTATATATATGTGTATGTATCATATTTGTGTATCAAAATACATATATATCATATATATATACATGCATATATAATACATATATGTATGTATGTATGCATGCATGCTTATATCAAAAGTGTTGATACACTTGCAAAATGAGACTCTCTAGAGTTTCTTGTATTCTGTATTGGTTGTATACTACACGGAAAAATAGATGATGTATAATATTTTCTGTTAACTCTACCTCTTGGTCTAAGTTTATGAAAAAGTGCTGGGCCAATACTTTAGATATTACCAGAAGCATCAAGCAATAGGAGATTAAATCTAACCCATGAGGCAATAATTTATTATCTGAATTATCTAGTAAAAATGTATTGTCTATTACAGGACTATGGTGCTACAGGAGGTAGTTTATTAGAAAGATGTAATTACAACGCATAGGCTTTATAGTGTTAAAAGTCATTAAAAATATTAGCAGGGACTTCTGATTTCAGCTCTAACATGGAAACAGGTAGTGGTCACTCATGGTCTTACTATAAGAAAAAGCTGGAAAAACTGAAAAATCTACAGCTTTTCTTTTTCTTTTCTTTTCTTTTCTTTTCTTTTCTTTTTTTTTTTTTTTGGACCTGTCAGGAAACTGAAGACACAGAAAAAACCATCACCAAAAATTGGAAGGGAAGGGACATTCAGAGAGATAAAACTAAGATGTGCTTAGATAGAACAAAAGCTTCTAGAGACAAAAACTGGTAGGAATACCTAATTGACATTTTGATAAACTGATAGAGGCTGACTGTGTGAAACAATCCTGGGAGTATAGTTTTAAGGAAGCCCCATAATTTTTGTGAGATTTACCTCCAGGAGCCCCATCAGGCACTCAGATAAGAGAGGCTTAAATTCTATGGGAAAGAATTTTGGCAGTTTTATCACAGCTCATGGAAGGTAATCCGTCCTTACTTCAGGCCTTCCAGCTTTCATGTCTCACCAAGGGAGAAAAATTATAGTCAAAAGGGGTTAGGACTTCAAAAGCTGTACACAGGAAAAATACTTCTGATGGTTAAAGTTTCTAGTGGAAAAAAAAGAAAAAGGAGACAACGTGTGTAAGAACAGATGGGTAATAAAAACAGAGATTGAAACTCAAAAAAAAAAAAAAACAAGAAAATGCTAGAAATAAAAAGCATTGTAACAAAAATAAAAGATATTTTGGATGGGCTCATTGGTAGAGTGAACACAGCTGAAAAGAAAATCAGTGAACTTGAAGATATGTCAATGGAAACTCCACAAATGAAGTGTAATAAGGAAAAAAAAAGAAAAAAGTGAGGAAAAAACTCAGAATATCCAACACTGTGGGACATTTTCAAAATGTAACATTCATAACTGGAATATCAGAAGGATAAGGAACATAATAGAACAGAAGAAATATTTGAAGTAGTAATTGCAGAGAATATTCCAAAATTAATGCTAGACACAAACCACAAATGCAGCAAGTCAGACAACACTAAAGCAGATAAATATCAAACTCTGCACCTAAGCATATCACATTAAACTGCAGAAAATCAAACAAAGAGAAATATTAAAAGAAACCAGACAAAGTTGGGGGAGGGGGAAACCTTATAGAAAAGCAGGAATAGTAATTACACTGAGCTTCTCTTCACAAAGCAAGGAAGCAAAAAAGAGAGTGGAGTGAAATATTTAAAGTATCAAAAGAACAAAACCATCATCCTGGAATTCTGTATCCAGCAAAATTATATTTTAAAAGTGAAGGAGAAATAAACACTTTGTCAGACAGAAAGTAAACCAAGGGAATTCTTTGCTGGCAGATTTGCCCTGAAAGTAGTGTTAATAGAAAGTTTTCAAGCAGAAGGAAATGAGGCTAGCTCAGAAACTTGGATCTACATAAGAAAGAGTGTCTCAGAAGGAATCAATAAAAGGAAGACAAAATCATTTATTTTTCTTACTTATTATTGATCTAAAAAGATAACTGTTTGTTTAGAGCATAATGGTAACAATATACTAGGCCATTATATCACATAAAATAAAATGAATAACAGAAGTATAACAAGTGACATGAAAGAGGAATTGGGAATACTCTTTTTGATAAGGGATCTGTACTAAACATGAGGCAAAATTGTGTTAATTGGAAATGGACTAAAAACATTTTTTTAAATGATTTATTTGAGAGAGAGCTTGGGGGCCAGGGGGGAGGGGGGAGGGGGAGGGAGAGAGAGAAGTTCAAGCAGGCTCCCTTCTGAGCGCAGAGCCCAATGCAGGGCTGGATCTTAGGACCCTGAGATCATGACCTGAGCCAAAATCAAGAGTTGGACATTTAACCTGCCAAGCCACCCATGTACCTGGAAGTGGATTAAAATTAAAAAAAAAAAAAAAAAAATATATATATATATATATATATATATATATATATATATATATTGTAAACAATAGAGCAATCACTAAAAATGAATAAAAGATGATATGCTACAGTAGGAGATAAAATGGAATATACAAATTGCTCAATTAAAACCATGCCACAGAGAAATAGGGAAAATAGAAACAAAGAAAAAATGGAAAATACAGATGATATCTTTGAATTTAAATATATCACTATTCATGTTAAATGTGAATAATATTCCCATTATTTATCTTATTTAATTGGCCATAAGGTAAATATTTGCTTTAAGTCAAAAGGCATACTGTTTTTCTGGAAAAAGTGAAAAAAAAGTGTCTAGAAGTTCCAACATGCAAAAGATCACTCTTAATAGTCTATATAGTAAAAAACAAAACAAAACAAAGCATTTTCTCTTTGCTAAAATGCAAAGGCCATTTCAAAATTATATCTATATCAAAAATAATAATAAATGCACTAAAGCAGTTAGGTGAGTTCACATTTATCAAATTTGATGAATGCTTTACATTTATGACTGGTAAAGGATGCTCAACATAACATCCAATTCAGGAAGTGAACAGTACAAGGACTCTTGTGAATCAGTGTTCTCTTGTGTATCAGGCAAAGATTTATCATTAGAGGATATTTTACACTTTATTTCACTCAGGGATTAAAGTTCTAAATTATTGATGTTTTTGAAATTCATACACTTGAGAAACGCTCAAAATTAAATATGATCATACAAGGAGGGGTAGCTTAACACATTTACACTCCAGTAAATGCCATGGGCACACAGTACTGCTAGGCTTCTTGCAGGAGAATCTTTTCACCTTTCAAACACAATCATTTCACTTCCCCCTGTTATTACTAAGCTCTAAGAAAATTTCCAAAATCTTGGAGGTTAAAAGACAGATTAGAAAATCTATGTATTTATAGCTATTCTACAGTGAATTAGGAAAGGAGGAAAATTTTATTTCTAAATAGCAAGTGGTATATTTGGATAAGAAAGCAGAAAGGGAAATTTTAAAGTAAATGAAGAAAAGGATGCTCAGGACATGAGAATGACTGAGGGTTTACATCAGCCAAAGTCTGTATCTCCTAAATTCTCAGCCTCTAACTCCTTCCTGCTTCTTATTAAACAACAGGAGTCCCTGCCAACTTTGAGGAGACGAAACTCTGACAGCAGTGACTGGCAAGTAAGGAGAAAGGAAGAAAATATGTTTTCCTGATTACAAGGTAGAACTTGATAATTTTTATTTATTTATTTATTTATTTATTTTTTCAGAAAGCTTATAGTTGACTTTTTAGTATTATTAGTGTTTAGGCCTCTGGAAACTAGTGAATCCTTACCAGAGCATAGTAGCATTTTCTGCCTTTGTGATTAAGTTGCATAAGGTTTCTGAGATCCAGTTTTCTCCTATATGGAACTGAGATAGTAGTAGCTCCTTCTTTATAGAATTCCCACGAGGATCAAGTGAGATAATTGATTTAAAGTGTTCATTACAGGGACTGCCATGTATTAAGTACTTAATATATTGGTTATTAATATTAACTTCAGCGACTTATACTGCTTAGAATTGTTTGTATACCTTCCATCATTTAAAAGATGAAATTTTAGAATGTGCCCAATTCATATGTTGCAGTGGTGTTATTCATTTAATGTAAGTATTTTTTAAAAGAACTTATTTTTTAGAGTAATTTTAGGTTTGTAATAAAATTGAGAGGAAAATATAGAGATTTCCCACATTCCTCCTACCCCACACATGCATAGCCTCCCCATTATCAACATTGCTCATCAAAATGGAACTTTTTTTTTCCCAGAATAAAGCCTCCATTGACACATTATAATTAGCCAAAGTCCATAGTTTACATTAGTAGAGTTCACTCTTGGTGTTATATACTCTTTGAGTTTGGACAAATACATAGTGACATATATTCATCATTACAAAATCATACATTTTTACTGCCCTATTAGTCTTATGTGCTTTATTATTCCTGTCCCATGTCCCTACCCCTGGCAACCACTGATCTTTTTATTGTCTCCATTTTTGCCTTTCTGAGAATGTCATATGATTGGAATGGTGTAGTACATAGCCTTTTCAGATTGGCTTCTTTCATTTATTAATGAGGTTCTTCCTCAATTGAGGGGCACTTGAGGTTCTTCCATGTCTTTTCATGGTTTGGTAGCTCATTTATTTTAAGTGCTGAATAATATTTTATTGTCTGGATCACCAGTAGTTTATTTATCCATTCACTTACTGAAAGACATCTTGATTGTTACCAATTTTTGAAAATTATGGAAAAAGCTGCTAGAAACATGAGTTCAGGTTTTTGTGTGGATATAGGTTTTCAAATCCTTTGGCTAAATACCAAGGAGTGCAATTGCTGGATTGTATGTTTAGTTTTGTGAGTATGTTTAGTTTTGTAAGGTACTGAAAAACTGTCGTCCAAATGCACCATTTTGCATTCATAATAGTGTTGAGTTCTGAGAGGGAAGAACTAGTAATAATAACAATAATAATTCATATTGAAGAATATATAGCATAATAATTTTTGAGGTAATCTTATATTTTGTATGTCACCATTTCCTCTTAATAACATGGAACATTTCAAAAGTCTAGTCAGTTACCAAATCCCCATTTGACCACATAGTATGGGGAAGCACCTAAAATGCAGAATACAGTGATTGCATATGATTGTTTAGCAAATTATTGGTGCAATATCCCGTGGTAATCATAACTAATAACCAGGTTAATTGGTTGTCACTGTCACTGTTTTCAGAACTGTGTATAACCTGTTCAGAGACCAGTGATGATTCTAGTATTAGAATCCCTTCTCAAAGAAATTTTCTTTTCTTGTGTTGACTAGATTGAAATAGAGAGCTATTTTAACAGTGTTTCAGGTCTAGGCAGCCATTTTAGGTGGGATCATACATTTTGTCAGTATCTTACAAAACTAAACATTCTTGACTTCATCAAGGGGGAGCCTGGGCTACATGGCACAGGAGGCCTACTTTTGTGAAGGCCACACAGCACTGTTTATGATTTGTCTTTCTTCATTCACATATGTAGTAAGCCTTACCTACTGAATCTTATTTCCAGATACAGATGATAAAATCATAGAGTGTTGCACATTACATTATGTTATAATCTGGTCAAATATCAAGTAGTAGTCCTGGCTGTATTTTGCGGGATGAAGGGCAGAGGTGCACAGGATACCAGTCTGTGCATGTGTGGTAAAGCAAATGCTAAGGTCACTGCCTATAATTAAGTGTCCTGTTCTTCTTATTGGGCCATGGGATTAATTTATGATAGCTTTCTGTGGTTGCTAACAGTTCTTTATTTGACTTACTACATCAGTGATATGTATTTGTTTCAAAACAAGCATCCTTGACTATATTAATGAGATAACAAAACTTCCTCCCTTCCTCTAGGAAATACAAATACTAACTCTGAAAATCTTTAATCAAGAGAAAATTTAGATTTGTAATTAAAAAATGTGAACTCAATTTCTACTTTTTTCCACTTACTAGCTAATGATAGTAGACAAGTCATTTGACTTCTTTTTTTTTTTTTTTAAGGTTTTATTTATTTATTTGAGAGAGAGAGAATGAGACAGAGAGCACAAGAGGGAAGAGGGCAGAGGGAGAAGCAGACCCCCTGCCGAGCAGGGAGCCCAATGCAGGACTCGATCCCGGGACTCCAGGATCATGACCTGAGCCGAAGGCAGTTGCTTAACCAACTGAGCCACCCAGGCGCCCTGACAAGTCATTTGACTTCTATGAGTCTCAGTTTCATCTTCTGTAAAACAGATATGTGGAAAAATAGCAATATATGTGGATGTATTTTATAAACTGTAAAGAAATAACTTTTTAAATCTGAATATTGATAAAGAATGATTTAAATGACTTAGTCTAGGGGCACCTGAATGATTCAGTCGGTTAAGCATTGGACTCAGTTTTTGCTCAGGTCATGGTTTTAGGGTTATGATCAGCACAAAGTCTGCTTGGGTTTCTCTCCCTCTCCTGCCCCCTCTGCCTCTCTCTCTTTCTCTCTCTCTAAAATAAATAAAATATTTGAAAAAACAAATGACTTAGTCTAAAGAAACATTCATTCAGGTCCTCTTTTCTTCTTTTTTTTTTAGTGTTTGATTGCTTTTCTACAGTGTTAATGTGTTGAAGGGAAATTTAACGTGCTCAAAACCATTGTGATTTATGAATGGTATTAAATGGGAACAATTATAGGTTATATTTGTGAGTGAATATATATTTCTTCAGTTTGTTTTTTTTTTTTACTATTTTAACAATAATAGCTTTTATTCTTCTTTTAGGTTTTTTTATCCTTATTCTTAGCTTTTTGAGGAACCAGTTTCTTATGCAGAATATCTACTTGGTTTTCTCAGTTTTTAGGATAATATTTTCATACTCAGTCATTTTATATGTTGCTATTTTTTTTAAAAAGTGCTATTCCAGATTGATTTGTGGAGCCAGAATCAATTACAAAGACATTTATAGAAACGTCTTTTCACAGCTGGCTAACTGAGGCACAGAGAGGCTAAGTGGTGTGTGCAAGGTCACTCAGCTAGTTTTGGCGAATCTGTTCAAACTCACTGACTAGGCTAGTGATCCATGTGTTTTTCATTAAGATCATTGCTTCAGATAATGACACAAAAATACAAAATGGTGTCAACTATGTGATAGATTGATTGTGCCTTAAAGGAAAGATCAATCTTAAAGAAAAGAACTTTCATGTTGTTCATCATTTGTAGTCCTGGACTTCCAGCACCTCTCCTGAAATGTGTCAACATATTCATTTGGGGGAGAAGGATCGGTAAGTTTTCTGACATCAAGCACAAAGAATATCTTTGGTACTTCTTAGCTTTCATTTTACCCTTGTCATCTACACTTAATAAATCCTTTCAATGACTAGACACAAGAAAAAAAAATTCTATAATCAAAGCACCATCACTTCATTTGACTTTTCAAAACAAGGTAAGAGCTAAGGTATATATTCGAAACCTATATATATGTATATTTCCATATGGTAGTAATTACTTATATTCAGCAAGATTTCTGTAAATTGAGTGTACCTACATTGGGAAAGTAAATACATATTTCTGGTCCTATTTTTATAACAGTTTCTACTTTCAGAAACCTTATTTCCATGTTCATGTACTCCATTCATTTTCTGTATTCTAATTTTTTTTTATGATATAACCTCCTTATTAAGACTAAATTATATTAGGAAATGTGCCTACTTAAGCTTTATTTTCAATCACCACCAAATAAAATGCTTTCAACATAATCAGTATATTAAAAAAGACATCTCGAGTTAAACCGCTGACAGTTTAATCTCATCTGAGCAGAGGACTCCAATATCTATATAAGCAATCCTTGTCTCATACCTCAACCCTATTTTTTTATTCAAAAATTACCCAATAAATGGTGTGTATTGAGTATCATATTGTTTCACTAATTTCATTATGTCTATAATTTCCCACAATATTTACTTTTCATTTCAAATATACTTTTTTCAGCAATCATTATATTATCCCAGAGACTATGGTTTAAAATGTAGAAGTATATTCTCTGTATTTTTTCCACTATAAACTGCACTGTTTTTTTCTTCATTCTTTTAATCACTCATTCATCAGTTTGCTCATTTTTTCAACCATCAAGTATTTGAGTGCCTGCTGTATGCCAGAGTGAGCAGCATATACAAAGGCCATGTTACAAAGGTATACATGGTATTTTAAAGAAGCTGAAATAAGGCAGGCTTGACCAGAACTCAGAATAAGAGGAGGACATCTGGTGAAGGAAGTTTGAGTACTAGGTCAGGGCCCAGCCCTCCAGGGAATTACAGGATATGTTAAGGATACTATCGAATACATTAATTATTTGGTCCTTATTCTAAAAGCAACACAAAACCCTTACAGTATTTTAGGCAAGGATGTATGTTGGATTTAACTTTGTAAAGAACTCTCTTACTCCCTCCTGAGAATGCATTGGTCAGAGAGAGTTTGTTGCACAATACATACAAAGAGAAAATATGGGAGATAATTGCTTGTCATCAAATGCCGTCAATGGGAAAAGGTGGTGGTGGTATTGAATCCATATAGTAATGATTAATTACAGAGAAGATTAGAATAAAAGGATGTCCCATGAAGTATTTTATTATTTATTTGCTTTTAGATATTCATATTTTTTTCAAGTTTCCTTTTTTTTACCTTAACACTGCGGCAACTCTATATGCATAAATCTTTGACAACCTCTCTGATTATTTTCTAGGATAAACTCCAATAAGTGAAATTACTGGTAAAAGAGTATTGATATTTTAAATATATGCTGGCATATACTGACTACTTGTTTTCCAGAAAAGGTGTGGTGATGTGCATTGCCTTAAATTCAATAAGAAAAGTCACAGAATTGAATGTCCATTTTGTCAGGATTTAAGGTTAGAAAAATCATTATTTTAATACACATTATAAAATATTATAAAAGCTCTTATCTACTTAAATTATATAATTTTATGGTATTAACCAAATATTTTTTATTTGTGATATTTTTTTCTAGAGTCCCAGCTGTATTTTGATTTTATGCATCTTGTTTTTAGTATACATTTTGTCAATTCCTAACACAAATTTCTTTTTTCAGTGAAGTCAAGCTGTAGTAACTACTCTTTATTGTGATACATCTGACACTCTTACCATTCTTTCTTTTTCTCTATAGCACTTATCAAAAATACAATATAATTCACATAATTATGTAAATATATAATATATATGTATTTTTTTACTGAGGGATTTTTATTTATACTGATTTTGCTACAAAGTGTTGCTGATATAGAGCTAATTTTCCAGGGTGAGACTGAGGCCCAGGAACACAGGGACCCAGGGAAAGGAGAGTCAGGAGCCTAGGTGTGGTACAGGGCCCCTCAAACAGTTAGTAAATAGGGCAATAAAAAGAGGGTGAGCTATGGTCAGAAGGGCAGAGAAGGCTCCAAGGGGTGAGAGACTGCAGGCCCTGGGGAATGAAAGAGCATAGCACTGGGCATGGACCCAGAACACCCTTCCCCAGTCCTCCCAGATCAATTTAGGGCATATGGAGCAGAGAGGGTTTCAGCCAGAAGGCATCAATAAAAGAGAAGATAATATTTTATCTATCTCTTTCTATCTGTACCATAATGTAGGTTCCCCATAAGAGCAATGATCATTGTTTAGTTTATTTATTGATGCATTCCAGGCATTCAGAACAACACTTAATTATTAATCAATAAATATTTGTTGAATGAATGTTAAATTTTGTTTTATGCTTTTTCTGTGAGTTCTTTTGCTGTGTGTGCCAATAGAATATTTCTCTCCATCTGTGAATCTGACAGGTGTTCAACTATATTTTCATTATTGTGGGCATATATTATACTTTCAATTCCATTAGAATAATATAATCTTGCTAATTTTTGCAAGTTTTGCTTTATTAGTCTAGATAACCTTCAAAAATGCTTTTTCCATATTAATACAAAAATCCCTAGAGATTTTGATTGGAGTTCATGGTGTATTTCTTTTTTTTTCATGGTATATTTCTGAATTTATTTTAGTTCTAAAGCCTTTAACATCAGAATTTTGCAGAGGATAGTAACACAGAGCATTTGAGTTAGACCTAATCACATATTTCACAATTTTACAAGAAGGTAAATGAATATATAAATACTTAGAGCATTAGAAATACAAAGATTAAAACTTAAAAACTAAAATTTGAAAATGTACAGATACAATGAGAATTTGTCACAAGTAGAATACTAGAAAGAAAAAGACCAGGGAAGGGCGCCTGGGTGGCTCAGTTGGTTAAGCAACTGCCTTCGGCTCAGGTCATGATACTGGAGTCCCTGGATTGAGTCCCGCATCGGGCTCCCTGCTCGGCAGGGAGTCTGCTTCTCCCTCTCCCACTCCCCGTTTGTGTTCCCTCTCTCGCTGTGTCTTTCTCTGTCAAATAAATAAAAAAAATCTTTAAAAAAAAAAAGAAAGAAAAAGAAAAAGACCAGGGAAATACTGTTGTCCATGGCAGCACTTGAATTGGGTGTAGATCAATGGAAGTTAAGAACTTTTTTACTGTAGTGGACAGTTTTCTCGGAACCAAAACAGAGCTATTTCCTAGCCTCTTCTAACAAAAAGTTTTACCAATACCCTAATAAATTAGAATACAATGCCAGAGCCATATCATTATTTTAGGTATGGTTTGTTTATAAATAGTCAATTTAGGTATAGAAATGAAGCTATATAAGTATGAAAAAAGTCTTTAAGCATATAACTAGCAACTAGACATGTTTTTGCTACATTTTTTTTCCTTAAAATCTTTCAGTGGCTTCTCATTGTTCTTAAGATAAAATAGAAACTTATTAGCATGGAGGGTGGAAGAGCAAGATGTCAGAGGAGTAGGAGACCTAAATTTCATCTGGTCCCAGGAATTCAGCTAGATAGGAAACAAACCATTCTGGACACCTACAAACTCAACAGGAGATTGAAGAAAAGAATAGCAGCAACTCTGAATAGAAAAGCAACCACTTTCTGGAAGGTGGGACGTGCAGAGAAGTGAATCCGAGGCGATATTTGGGAGGATAGACGGCGGGGGAGGGAGCCTCCATCAGCCACTACTGGAAAGTGATAGAGCAGCGGAGCACAAAATCACAACTTTTAGAAGTCGGCTCCACTGAGGGGCATCGCTCCAGTGGCTAAGCAGGGGGTGGAACCCTCAATGGGACAGTGTGATCTCAGGACCCTCGGGGACACAGAAAGACTGGGGGTGCCTGAGTGCGGCAGAGCTCCCAGAGATCGGAGCAGAGAAGCTGGCAGCAGAGACAGAGCCAAGGAGTAGGCTCTCAGCTAGGGGTTGCCATGAACCATGATCCGCGGCACAGTCAGGCCACTGCTCCTCCAGCAGGGACCCAACAAGTGGCAGATCCAGGGAGACTCCCCTTCCTCCCCCAGGAGGAGCGGCACGGGAGTGCACCACAGGGATCTGCTGTGTTTGGAGACTCCACACCAAGTCGGATGCCAGGATAGAAATCCTTGGTCACAGGCTGGGTGAGCTCAGAGTGCACCCAGAGACCAGGTAGTCAGGAGTGATTGACTCACTGAGGAGTGGCGCCCCAAGTTCTTGGCTCCTCCGGAATGGAGATTGGGAGGCCGCCATTTTCACTCTCGTCCTCCAAAGCTATACAGAAAGCTTGCAGGGAACAAAAGCTCCTGAGAGCAAACCCGAGCAAATTACTTAGCCCAGCCCTGGCAAGGGCGGGGCAATACCACCTCTGGCAGATACATTTCAGAACCACAGCAACAGGCCCCTCCCCCAGAAGATCAGCAAGAACAGCCAGCCAAGACCAAGTTTACCGATCAATGAGAATGGCAGAACTCCAGCACTAGGGGAATACAACACATAGAATTCATGGCTTTTTTCCCCCTGATTCTTTAGTCTTTCAAAGTTAATTTTTTTAATTTTCTTTTTTTCTGTTTCTTTTCTTTTTTTGAATTTTTCTTTTTCCCTTTTTCAACCAACATCTTATCAATCCCTTTTTAAAATTTTTTTTTTATTTTCCATTTTTAGAGTCATATTCTATCCCTTCAGTGTAGTTAACCTTTTTGGCATATATATAAGTTGTTCTTTCTTTAAAATATTTCGATATAGTTTCTTCTAACAGACCAAAATATACCCTAAATCTCTAGTGTATGGATTTGTTCTGGTCTCCTACCTGATCCCCCCCACCCTTTGTTTTTAATTCCTCTTCTTTATTTTTTCAACCAACGTCTTATCAATTCCATTTATAAACACTTTTATAATTTTCATCTTTATAGTCATATTCCATTCCTTCATCGTATTTACCTTTATTTTTGTACATATATAAGTTTTTCTTTCTTTAAAACTTTGGGAGGCAGTTTCTTCTAACAGACCAAAATACACCCAAAATCTAGTGTGTGGCACTGATCTATGCATCAGCCTGATCATATTTGATCATATTCTGTTTTTTTTTATCTTTTTCTTTTTCTTTTTTCTTTCTTTCCCTTTTTTTTCCCCCCAGTTTCAGACCTCTTCTGATTTGTTTAGTGTATATTTTTCTGGAGTCATTGTTACCCTGTTAGCATTTTGTTCTCTCATTCATCTATTCTCCTCTGGACAAAATGACAATGTGGAAAAAATCACCATAAAAAAAAGAACAAGAGGCGGTACCAACTGCCAGGACTGCCAAGGACCTAATCAATACAACATTAGTAAGATGTCAGAACTAGAGTTCAGAATGATGATTTTCAAGATATTAGCGGGGCTTGAAAAAAGCATGGAAGTTATTAGAGAAACCCTTTCTGGAGAAATAAAAGAACTAAAATCTAACCAAGTCGAAATCAAAAAGGCTATTAATGAGGTGCAATAAAAAATGGAGGCTCTAAATGCTAGGATAAATGTGGCAGAAGAGAATTAGTGATATAGAAGACCAAATGATGGAGAATAAACAAGCTGAGAAACAGAGAGAGAAACAACTACTGGATCACGAGGGCAGAATTCAAAAGATAAGTGATATCATAAGATGAAACAACATTAGAATAATTGGGATCTGAGAAGAAGAAGAAAGAGAGAAAGGGGCAGAAGGTATATTGGAGCAAATTATAGCAGAGAACTTCCCTAATTTGGGGAAGGAAACAGGCATCAAAATTCAGAAGGCACAGAGAACACCTCTCAAAATCAATAAAAATAGGTCAACATCCCGCCATCTAATAGTAAAACTTATGAGTCTCAGAGACAAAGAGAAAATCCTGAAAGCAGCTCGGGAGAAGAGATCTGTAACCTATAATGGTAGAAACATTAGATTGGCAACAGACCTATCCACAGAGACGTGGCAGGGCAGAAAGGACTGGCAGGATATATTCAGAGCACTAAATGAGAAAAATAGGCAGCCAAGAATACTATATCCAGCTAGGCTGTCATTGAAAATTGAAGGAGGCTTCCAGGAAAAACAAAAACTAAAAGAATTTGCAAACATGAAACCAGCCCTACAAGAAATATTGAAAGGGGTCCTCTAAGTAAAGAGAGAGCCTAAAAGTAACATAGACCAGAAAGGAACACAGATAATATACAGTAACAGTCACCTTACAGGCACTACACTGGCACTAAATTCCTATCTTTCAATAGTTACCCTGAATGTAAATGGGCTAAGTGCCACAATCAAAAGACACAGGCTATCAGATTGGATAAAAAAACAAGACCCATCAATATGCTGTCTGCAAGACACTCATTTTAGACCCAAAGACAACCCCAGATTGAAAGTGAGGGGGTAAAAGACTATTTACCATGCTAATGGAAACAAAAAGGAAGCTGGGGTAATAACCCTTATATCAGACAAGTTAGGCTTTAAATCAAAGACTGTAATGAGAGATGAGGAAGGACACTATATCCTACTTAAAGTGTCTATCCAACAAGAAGATCTAATAATAATAAATATGTTTGCCCCTAACATGGGAGCAGCCAATTATATAAGCCAATTAATAACAAAAGCAAAGAAATACATTGACAACAATACAGTAATAGTAGGGGACTTTAACACCCCCCTCACTGAAATGGACAGATCATCTAAGCAAAAGATCAACAAGGAAACAAAGACTTCAAATGACACACTGGACCAAATGGACTTCACAGATATATTCAGAACATTCTATCCTAAAGCAACAGAATACACATATTCTCTAGTGCCCATGGAAGATTCTCCATAACAGATCACATCCTACATCACTAATCAGGTCTCAACTGGTACCATAAGATTCGGATCATTCCCTGCATATTTTTAGACCACAATGCTTTGAAACTAGAACTCAATCACAAGAGGAAAGTTGGGAAGAACTCAAATACATGGAGGCTAAAGAGCATCCTTACTAAAGAATGAATGAGTCAACCAGGAAATTAAAGAAGAAGTAAAAAAAAAAAATCATGGAAACAAATGAAAATGAAAACACAACTCAAAATCTTTGGGATGCAGCAAGGGTGGTCCTAAGAGGAAAGTATATAGCAATACAAGCCTTTCTCAAGAAACAAGAAAGGTCTCCAATACACAACTGAACCCTACACCTAAAGGAGCTAGAGGAAACACAGCAAATAAAGCCTAAACCCAGAAAGAGAAGAGAAATAATAAAGATCAGAGCAGAAATCAATGAAATAGAAACCAAAAGAACAGTAGAACAGATCAACAAAACTAGCAGCTGGTTCTATGAAAGAATTAATAATATTGATGAAGCCCTGGCCAGACTTACCAAAAAGAAAAGAGAAAGGACCCAAATAAATAATATCATGAATGAAAGAGGAGAGATCACAACCAACACCAAAGAAATACAAATAATTGTAAGAACATATTATGAGCAACTATATGCCACCAAATTAGATAATCTGGAAGAAATGGATGCATTCCTAGACATGTACAAACTATCAAAACTGAACCTAGAAGAAATAGAAAACCTGAACAGACCTATAACCATTAAGGAAATTGAAGCAGTCATCAAAAATCTCCCAAAAAACAAAAGCCCAGGACCAGATGGCTTTCCAGGGGAATTCTACCAAACATTTAAAGAAGAATTAATACCTATTCTTCTGAAATTGTTCCAAAAATAGAAATGTAAGGAAAACGTCCAAACTCGTTTTATGAGGCCAACATTACCTTATCCACAAACCAAACAAAGACCCCATCAAAAAGGAGAATTACAGACTAATATCCTTGATGAACATGGGTGCAAAAATTCTCACCAAAATACTAGCCAATAGGATCCAACAGTACATTAAAAGGATTATTCACCACGACCAAGTGGGATTTATCCCTGGGCTGCAAGGTTGGTTCAACATCCGCAAATCAATCAATGTGATACAATACATTAACAAAAGAAAGAACAAGAACCATATGATCCTCTCAATACATGCAGAAAAGCATTTGACAAAGTACAGCATCCTTTCTTGATCAAAACTCTTCAGAGGATAGGCCTAGAGGGTACATACCTCAATATCATAAAAGCCATCTATGAAAAACCCACAGCGAATATCATTCTCAATGGGAAAAAACTGAGAGCTTTCCCCCTAAGGTCAGGAATGCGGCAGGGATGTCCACTATCACCACTGCTATTCAACATAGTATTAGAAGTCCTGGCCAAAACAATCAGACAACAAAAAGAAATAAAAGGCATCCAAATTGGTAAATTAGAAGTCAAACTCTCACTCTTTGCAGACGATATGATACTTTATGTGGAAAACCCTAAAGACTCCCCCCAAAACTGCTAGAATTCATACAGGAATACAGTAAAGTGGCAGGATATAAAATCAATGCACAGAAATCAGTGGCATTCCTATACACCAACAACAAGGCAGAAGAAAGAGAAATTAAGGAGTTGATCCCATTTACAAGTGCACCCAAAAGCATAAGATACCTAGGAATAAATCTAACCAAGAGGCAAAGAATCCGTACTCAGAAAATTATAAAAAACTCATGAAAGAAATTGAGGAAGACACAAAGAAATGGAAAAACGTTCCATACTCATGGATTGGAAGAACAAATATTGTGAAGATGTCAATGCTTCCTAGAGTAATCTACACATTCAATGCAATCCCCATCAAAATACCATCCACTTTTTTCAAAGAAATGGAACAAATAATCCTAAAATTTGTATGGAACTAGAAAAGACCCTGAATAGCCAGAGGAATGTTGAAAAAGAAAAGCAAAGCCGGCGGCATCACAATTCCGGACTTCCAGCTCTATTACAAAGCTGTCATCATCAAGACAGTATGGTCCTGGCACAAAAACAGACACATAGATCAGTGGAATAGAATAGAGAGCTCAGAAATGGGCCCTCAACTCTATGGTCAACTAATCTTCAACAAAGCAGGAAAGAATGTCCAGTGGAAAAAAGACAGTCTCTTCAACAAATGGTGTTGGGAAAATTGGACAGCCACATGCTGGAGAATGAAACTGGACCATTTCCTTACACCACACACAAAAATAGACTCCAAATGGTTGAAAGACCTCAATGTGAGACAGGAGTCCATCAAAATCCTAAAGGAGAACACAGGCAGCAACCTCTTCGACGTCAGCCGCAGCAACTTCTTCCTAGAAACATTGCCAAAGGCAAGGGAAGCAAGGGCAAAAATGAACTATTGGGACTTCATCAAGATAAAAAGCTTTTGCACAGCAAAAGAAACAGTCAACAAAACCAAAAGACAACTGACAGAATGGGAGAAGATATTTGCAAATGACATATCAGATAAAGGGCTAGTATCCAAAATCTATAAAGAACTTATCAAACTCAACACCCGAAGAACATATAATCCAATCAAGAAATGGGTAGAAGACATGAAGAGACATTTTTCCAAAGAAGACATCCAAATGGACAACAGACACATGAAAAAGTGCTCAACATCGCTCAGCATCAAGGAAATCCAAATCAAAACCTCAATGAGATACTACCTCACACCAGTCAGAATGGCTAAAAATAAGAGGTCAGGAAATGACATATGTTGGCAGGGATGCAGAAAAAGGGGAACCGTCCTACAGTGTTGATGGGAATGTCAGCTGGTGCAGCCACTTGGAAAACAGTATGGAAGTTTCTCAAAGAGTTGAAAATAGAGCTACCATAGGACCCAGGAACTGCTGGGTATTTACCCCAAAGATACAAATGTAGGGATCCGAAGTGGTACGAGCACCCCGATGTTTATAGCAGCAATGTCCACAATAGCCAAACTACGGAAAGAGGCAAGATGTCCATCGACAGAGGAATGGATACAATGGAATGTTATGCAGCCATCAAAAAAACCCAAAATCTTGCCATTTGTCATGAAGTGGATAGAACTGGAGGGTATTATGCTGAGCAAAATAAGTCAATCAGAGAAATACGTGTATCATATGATCTCACTGATATGAGGGATTCTTAATCTCAGGAAACAAATTGAGGTTTGCTGGAGTGGTTGGGGGTGGGAGGGTTGGGGTGGCTTGGTGATAGACATTGGGGATGGTATGTGCTATGGTGAGCACTGTGAATTGTGCAAGACTGTTGAATCACAGACCTGTACCTCTGAAACAAATAATATATAATATGTTTAAAAAAAGAAGAAAATAGTAGGAAGGGTAAAATGAAGGGGGGGAAATTGGAGGGGGAGACCAACCATGAGAGACTATGGACTCTGAGAAACAAACTGAGGGTTCTAGAGGGGCGGGGGGTAGGGGGGTGGGTTAGCCTGGTGATGGGGATTAAAGAGGGCACATATTGAATCGAGTACTGGGTGTTATACACAAACAATGAATCAGGGAACACTACATCAAAAACTAATGATGTAATGTATTGTGATTAACATAACATTAAAAAAAAAGAAACCTATTAGCATGGATTTCTGAGGTCAGTATATTCTAAGTTCTGCTCTTCATTTCAACCTTCTTTGATACTACTCTCTCCTTTGATCACCACTCTCCAGACATACTGCACTCATTTATTGTCCCTTGCATATCCCAAGCCCTTTCAAATTCTAGGGCCTTATACTTTTCTTCCCTCCCCTAGCATATATCTCAGTGTTTCCCATCCATCAATTCAATCTCAAAAATCACCTCTTCAGAGAGCCTTCCTTGGCTATCGTATCAAAAGTAGTCCAATCCCCAACTCTCTAGTTACAAATTCTCCATAATTTTGCCCTTGTTATTTCCTTCATCTCACTGAATGTAATCTGACATTCTATATCCACTTATGGGAAGAGAATTCATGAAGTTTTAGTATATCTTTTGGACAAACCAAATGCTCTAGTAGCTTAACAGTTATTGATTATTTAACCAGTAGTAATTTTCATAGATGCTTTTATCTTTTTATTCCAACTGGAACATGTGACCATTAATGTGACTCATCTGTCAATTCCATCTTCCCTTGTTTCTGAGTACCTTTGTTTCTCTTTTTTATGGTATGTAGTTTATCTCTTACTCAAATTCACCAAAATAGGGAATCAGAATTGTGGGGCAATGCTCTCACGTAACACTTTTCTTCGATTGCTTACTGGAGTCCATGGTTGAGTGCTTTTGGATGCAATTTCCTTTCTTTTGATGCAAATGACCATGACCAAGTTAGAGAGCAATGTATAAAACCTTTCCAAGACTGCCTCCCAGCTAAGAGGAATAAAAGATAGCTAAGAGCTTCTTTTAGGAGAGAAAGGTGGTTAGGCAACCAAATAGAGCCTAAGAAAGCCATCTCCATCGTTGGAGACTAGATAACTTATATTCAGTTCTTAACGATGACCGGTAAATTTATAATCCAGTTTAAATAAGCTACCCTTGCAATATCTATAAGAAAGCCTCAGTCTTTACTAAGGTGAAGGAATAAGGAAGTGGATAGAGAATTTTCTATCATTATAGTCATTGCATTTTTCAGATGACTGTAACATAAGACTTGTGGCAAACTCCATATTGTCTAGCTGGGTGTATGTTTCCTAAACTTTGTCAAAAATAAGTTTTTTAAAAAAGAAGAAAACAACAGCTTATTCCTGTTGAAGTTCTTCTTTCACAAGGAAGAGGCTCCATTGTGCATTAAGTTACATTTTTCTCCATTGCAGGTGTTAAATTCTGCAGAGCATCTTTATAAACCACAGGGAAGCTGTGAGCATTTTGAACAAAGACTCTTTTCTTTTGTCTTGTTGAAGACTAAGAGTGATTTACCCAAGTGGTAATTCAGTTGTTAAAGTAGAAGGTGCTAGAATGAAAACAGAGCCCCACAAATCTCTGTTGGTTTTAAGTATACAAGTGAAGTACTATCAAGTCACCACTAGAAAAAATAATAATAACCTCAGACTGTTCTAGTATAGACGTGCAGCTATATTTGTTAACACTGGATATTCAAGAGGGGGAGAAATGTAAATGCTTTTCCTTATTCAAGATATTTGTGGAAGAAGAAGAAATTGAGGACATGTTTGGGGCCTTAGAGATTGCCATGGATTTCCATTTTATATTACAAAATATCCATCAATCAAAGGGTTAAAGTGCCTCAGATATATATAGATATATATGGACAAAATTACTGTGGAAAGTGATACTAAAGGTGGGATAGACAGTGAGAAGCCTTTCCCCTATGAGTCTTTCTTAACTTGTACCTAAAGGAAGATTACAAATTCTCTTGTGAAATTTTAAGTTTGGGAAATAGTGAACATACAACACCAAGACTGGTGCCTGACAATACGGGAAAGCTATTAGACACAAGGATGTATATGATTCAAAAGATTTATTCACTTAATTTGGCTTGCTTTCTATCATCTGTAGCTATGCACTCAGCTAAGATTCAGGCATTTCCAGCAATATTGGTCATATTTATCCTTAATGTAAACAGTTACTTTTTGGATTCATTTGTTTTAAATTATCCTCCTGTAACTCTGCACTTTCAATAAAAAGCAGTCTTTGGCTCTCTAGACTTTGTTGGGTTTTTGACAAATACTTTACTCATATACACATACAACACACACATATAAAGGCCTCACTACAGTTAATACTTGTAAATGATTACATTTATAGATTCAATTCCATTTATTAAAATGTTCTCTAAATGGTCAAATTGTTTACAGTCATTAGTTTAGAAAGAATATTGAACCAAAACTGGGTTCCCAATACATGCACAAAAACATACAACTTAACTTTGATCAAATGTCTTATGTTTGTTCACATTTGAACTGAAGGTGTTGTTTTAAATGTGGCTATATAAGAAGGGATTAATGATTTGGAGACAGTATGTACACAGCAGTTATTGGTTTTCCAACTGTAGAGTCTATTTAGAAGTACTTATTTTGGAAGACCACTTGCATTTGTTCATTAAGATCTATTGACTTTCGGGCGCCTGGGTGGCTCAGTTGGTTAAGGACTGCTTTCGGCTCAGGTCATGATCCTGGAATCTCTGGATCGAGTCCCGCATCGGGCTCCCTGCTCGGCAGGGAGCCTGCTTCTCCCTCTGACCCTCCCCCCTCTCATGTGCTCTCTCTCTCTTATTCTCTCTGTCTCAAATAAATAAATAAAATCTTTAAAAAAAAAAGATCTATTGACTTTCTTTTTAAATCATTGTTTTACTATTGTGAAATCTGTACATACAGATAAGAATTTTTTTTTTAAAGTATGGCTCAGTGATTTTTCAAAAAGTGAATATCCATGTGACCATAACCCAAAGCAATAATAGAACATTATCAATTCCCTCGATGCAAACCTCATTCCACACCTTAGTCACTATTTTTTCCTTCCCACAAAGGTAACAACTCTTCTTCCTTGAATATTTTTATAAATTTATCCCCTAAGTATGCATTCTTGAAATAATGTTTCACTTTTTAAAAATATATATAGTTGGAACCATAATACATATTCTTTTATATCTGACTTCTTTCAATCAACATTTTTTAATGAATTTTACCATCGTGTATATCAATAGGTTGTCCAATTGTTGATCTGTTTTTTCTATCTTCTTTTCTTAAGTCAGTCTAGGTAAGGGATTATAAATTTTTGAAGAATCAACTTTTGATTTAATTGATTTTGTCTATTACTTTCTGTTTTCATTCATTGATTTCCCATCTAATCATTATTATATCCTTTCTTCTGCTTGCTTTGGGTTTATTTTGCTCTTTATTTTTTAGATTCCTAAGGTGAAAGTTTAGATTATTTATCTCAGATCTTGTTTTCTAATATATGCATTAAAAAGTATAAAATTACATCTAAGCACAATTTTTGTTACATTATACATTTTAGTATTTTAATTATAATTTAAGATATTTTATAATCCCTATTAAAATTTTTTCTTTCAGCTGTGGTTTATTTTTATTTTTTTATTATTATGTTCAATTAGCCAGCATGTAGTACATCATTATTTTTTGATGTGGTGTTCAAAGATTCATTAGTTATGTTTAACACCCAGTGCTCATCACACATGTGCCCTCCTTAATACCCATCACCCAGTTACCCCATTTCCCCAGCCCCCTCCCTTCTGTAACCCTCGGTTTGGTTCCCAGAGTCCAGAGTCTCTCATGATTTTTCTCCCTCTTGGATTTCTTCCCATTCAGTTTTCTCTCCCTTCCCCTGTGATCCTCCATGCTATTCCTTATGTTCCACATATGAGTGAAACCATATGATAATTGTCTTTCTCTACTTGATGTATTTCACTTAGCATAATCCCCCCCAGTTCCATCCATGTCAGTGCAAATAGTGGACATTCATTCTTTCTGTTGGCTGAGTAATATTCCATTGTATATCTGGACCACATCTTCTTTATCCATTCATCTGTTGAAGGGCATCTCAGCTCCTTCCACAGTTTGGCCATTGTGGACATTGCTGCTATGAACATTGGAGTGCATGTGCCCCTTCTTTTCACTACATCTGTAACTTTGGGGTAAATACCTAGTAGTGTAATTGCTGGGTCATAGGGTAGCTCTAGACAGCATGGTATTGGCACAAAAACAGACACATTGATCAGTGGAACAGAATAGAGACCCCCAGAAATCGACCCTCAACTCTGTGGTCAACTAATCTTCAACAAAGCAGGAAAGAATACCCAATGGAAATAAGACAATCTCTCCAATAAACAGTGCTGGGAAAATTTGACAGCCACATGCAGAAGTATGAAACTGGACCATTCTCTTATACCATACACAAAGATAAACTCAAAATGGATGAAAGGCCTAAATGTGAGACAGGAATCCATCAAAATCCTAGAGGAGAGCATAGGCAGTTACCTCTTCGACATTGGCCACAGTAACTTCTTTCAAGACACGTCTCCAAAGGCAAGTGAAACAAAAGCAAAAATGAACTTTTGGGACTTCATGAAGATAAAAAGCTTCTGCACAGCAAAGGAAACAGTCGACAAAACTAACAGGCAGCCCACACAATGGGAGAAGATATTTGCAAATGACATTATAGATAAAGGGATGATATCCAAGATCTATAAAGAACTTCTCAAACTCAACACTCAAACAACTAATAACCCAGTCAAAAAATGGGCAGAAGACATGAACAGACACTTTTCCAAAAAAGACATACAGATGGCTAACAGACATGAAAAAATGTTCAACATCACTAGCCATCAGGAAAATACAAATCAAAACCACAATGAGATACCACCTTACAGCAGTTAGAATGGCAAAAATTTAACAAGACAGGAAACAAGTTTTGACAAGGATGTGGAGAAACGGGAACCCTCTTAACACTGTTGGTGGGAATGCAAGGTGATACAGCCATTCTGGAAAACAGTATGGAGGTTCCTAAAGTTGTTAAAAATTCAGCTCTGGTTTATTTAAATTTGTCTTGTTTAATTTCAAAATATTTATGTTTTTTGGATTCTTACTTTTATTGTTTTCTAATTTAATACCCTTGTGGTCAGAGCATGTGTTTTGTAAGAATTTAATTATTTGATGTTTAGTGCTACTAATTTTATGGTCCAGCATCTGGTCTGTTTTGGGGAAGGTTCCATGTGTACTTGAAAATAATTTGTTTCTATAATTATTGGGTAAAATATTCTAAAAAGTACAATTATCAATAGAAAGTTGTTTGATAGTTATTCAGATACTCAACATTTTTTCCTGATGTTTTTATTCACTTGTTTATCAATTGCTGGAAGAGAAATATTAAAATTTATTTTTATTGTGGGTTTGCCTATTCTCTTTAGTTCAATTTTTTCTTTTTAAGATTTTTATTTATTTATTAACAGAGATAGAGAGCACAAGTAGGCAGAGCGGCAGACAGAGGGAAAGGGAGAAGCAGGCTTCCCGCTGAGCAGGGAGCCCGATGTGGGGCTTGATCCCAGGACCCTGGGATCATGACCTGTGCCGAAGGCAGCCACTTAACCGACTGAGACACCCAGGCACCCCTAGTTCAGTCAATTTTTAATTCATGTATTTAAATACTGTTTAAGGTGCTCATACATATAGTATTATTATATATTTTTTTAATATTTACAATTATAAAATATTTCCCTTTATCTCTTCAAAATTCTTTGTGGTGAAATCTACTGTTTCTGATATTAAGGTAGCCACTCTGTTTTATATTTAGTTTTTGGAGCTATATCCTTTTTTATACACTTATTTTCACACTGTTATTTAAGGTTTATTTCTCATAAAGAGCATAAATATGGGCTTACTTTTCTATACAACTGGGATTATCTAACTTTTAGATGGAGTTTTCTTTCAATTTATTTTTATTATATTTATTGATATGTTTGGGTTAAAAGTTGCCATTTGGTATTAACTATTTTGTTCCTCTACATATTTTTTCCTAATTTCATTTCTGTTAAACTTATAGTGTTAGTAATCCATTTTATCCCTGCCTTTCCCTTTTTGGTTATTCCTCTTTTTGTTCATTTTTAGTGGTTCTCTAGGGATTAAAATGTTCATCTTATGTTATATCATTCTACATGCAAATAATATATTGTTGTGAACAGTGTAATTATCTTACAATAGTATTTTACATTTCCTCCTCTCATATCCTGTTCTCTTGTTATCCTGCATTTTACTATATGCTATATTGTCTTTATTTTTACTTTGAACAATGAATATTTTTATCCTTAATAACCATCAATATTGCCTTATATTTACCTTGATGTTTACACATTTTACATGTATTAATTTTTGAAAGAAAATTTTTTGCTTTCTGTATCTGTATCTGCATTCAGTCTGAAGAACAACTTTTAACATTTCTCTTAATATGGATCTCCTGATCAGAAAGTTCCCCAATATTTTTTAATATTTTTGTTTTTCTTTTTTTGCCTTATTGTTGTAGTTTAATTGAAATCCTTCTTTTCACCTCTTTTTTATATTTTTATTGTATGAATTTTCAAACATACATAATTTCTCTAATTCATATTCAAATTTACTAATTCTTATTCATTAATTTTCTCTTCTTCTGTGTTTAATCTCTTCTTAAATCTATCAGTTTGGGTCTTCATTTAGTTATAATTTTTTTTACTTCCTTAACTTAAAATCTTTTCCCTTAAATATTATTCCAGGCTCTTTCCAAAGAATTTTTTTTCATTAGGTTTTTATAAAGGACTCAAATTAATATATTGCTATCAAAAAGTTAACTATTTTTAACTATTATTTAATGGATACTGAGTGGCCATTATATCTTTTTTAAGCAAATCAACAATTCATAAGGGAGTAAAAAGAATTGTTCCAAACTTAAAGAGTGGTATTTGCAAAGCTCATAACACAAAGAGAAATCTAAGTATCAACAAAAGGGGGGCAAAGTACAGTGATTTTATAGCATCCACCATTAAGCAAATTATAAAATATTAAAGGGAGATTATGTAAAACAACCAAGATTAATTGCTGCTAATTGACAAAAGTCACAAAACCAAGTGTTGGTTTCATTTGTGATACTGATGTCATTTACAAGGTTAATTACTGTGTCACCTCACAGTCCCCAGTTGTTTTTCATATTGTGGCAGAGAACGCGTGAACAGATGGGCCAGAATAACATCTGGCTTAGGTGAGCAGTAAGAGTACAGCTGACATCCTTGAATGATTTCCTTCAGTTGCACTGTCTCAGGAAAAGAAAGTAATAAGAGAGAAACACAGGTGCCAAAAATAAACAACTTGATATTTACTTATTAGCATACTGGCCCTTGCCAAATTCTAGAGTGAATGTCATAATTAGCATCTAATAGGGCTATAGTAATGTTCTTATCAATGTAATCTTTTAAAGAATACTTATATTTAATTTAGTCAATTTGTCATTAATATCTTACTTTCCAACCTTGCTTTTGCATGCCAATCAAAATAATACCTTCTAGTTTATGGAAAATCACAGTATTTCAAACTTGTAATATTTTTCTTGATCCTCAGGATAAACTTATAAATTAGATATTACAACATGATATCCAAATTAATAACCAAAACCCAGAGATACTATATCCTAGGTTAAAAAGTTAAATGACAGAACAAGGATACAAAACCAGAATTATTGGCTTTAACCTATTGCATTCACATTTAGAACTCCATTATGTCAGTAACAGAAAGAAGAAAGCCTTTGATAATAATAATGACTATTAAAAACTTCGAAGCTACAATTTGCAAATTTCATCTCTATGTTTTAAGTAATACTATAATCATTTTGCTATTCAGAATGGTATAGGCCTAAGGAATTTAGTTCCAAGTATTCTAGTATAAAATTATATCAGGTTTTTTAATTTTTATTATCATTTTTAAATTTTTATTGTTACGTTAATCACCATATATTACATCATTAGTTTTTGATGTGGTGTTCTATGATTCATTGCTTGCGTATAACACCCAGTGCTCCATGCAGAACATGCCCTCTTTAATACCCATGACGAGGCTAACCCATCCTCCCAACCCCCTATATCAGTTTTTTTTTAAAGATTTTATTTATTTATTTGACAGAGAGACAGATTGAGAATTAAGCAAGGGGAGCAGCAGGCAGAGGGAGAGGGAGAAGCAGGCTCCCCGCTGAGCACAGAGTCCAAGGTGGGGCTTGATCCCAGCACCCTGAGATCATGGCCTGAGTTGAAGGACTGAGCCACCCAGGCGCCCCAAAATTATTTCAGTTTTATTTTATCTATTAAACATATTATTCTTTCAATGGCCTGAGATGTGCAAGAATGCCATTCCTGGTTTATAAAATCACTCAGAATTCAAGGTGAAAATACGTATCTAAAGAGCACAATACAACCTCCTTAGGAAAGAGATAATTATCAGGAATATGAGATTGTGTCTATTTTTAAAAATGTATTTGAATGTATTCTGTAGTTTGTTTATGTGTACATTTGTTCGTTCTGAAGCCCTGCCCCGTTCTGGTTGTCTTTATTACAAAGAGCACAGACTACACATTGACATTAGAGAGATGGTTCAAGGGGGAGCTCTCTTGGCCTTTCTTTCTTTCTTTTTTTTTTTTTTTTTAAGATTTTATTTATTTATTTGACAGAGAGAGACACAGCAAGAGAGGGAACACAAGCAGAGGGAGAGGGAGAAGCAGGCTTCCCGCAGAGCAGGGAGCCCGATGTGCGGCTCGATCCCAGGACCCTGGGATCATGACCTGAGCCGAAGGCAGACGCTTAACAACTGAGCCACCCAGGTGCCCCGCTTGGCCTTTATTTCTGTCTGTAAGGTATTACAGTGTTGCTGCTCTTTTGTCAGGAAGGAAAACGCTGAATACTGCACATGTAATTATCACTATTGTTATCAACTGAAATACAGCTAAGCATAATATAGCCAGCTTTGTTGTTCTGTTTTAGTCAGGCATGTTTCATGATGTAGTCCCTTTCCTTTTATGGAGCTCCAGAACCAGTTTCCAGCCTTAGAGCTTTGAATTAGTACCTTTGAACATAAGAAATTCATGGAGAGGGATGGTTATTCAAGCTGTGTTTCCTCTTTTTTTTTTTTTTCTATATGAATTTTTAGTCATTATCTCCTTTTGCAGCTCATCAATAAATATGGGTCTCAGGGGAAAATATTTTATTAGCATAATTTCAGTACAAAGAATACTTCAACAGGCTAACATCACTATAATAATAATGCTATCTAAAGAAAAATGGTGAATTATCTACATCATTAAAATCGTTTGTTCAGATTTAGTATCCATACTAAGAGCAATACAGTAGTACATAGGTTACTGTAGATTATTTTTACCAGTTTTATGGAGATATAATTCATATACTATATAATTCACACAGTTAAAGCATACAATTTGATGGATATTTTAGTGTATTCACAGACTTGTACAACCATTACTACAGTCAATTTTAGAACAATTCCAACACTCCAGAGAAAAACCCTGGGACCACTAGCAGTCACTCTCCATTTCTTACCAATCCTCCCTAACCCAGTTCTAGAAAATCATGAATCTATTTTCTTTCTCTATACATTTGTCAATTCTGGACATTTCATATAAATAGAATAATGAAGTACATGTTATTTGGTAACTGGCTTCTTTTACTTAGTAGGATCTTTTCAGGGTTCATCCAGATTATAGCAAATATAAGTACTTTATTTTTATTGCTTAATAATAGTCTATAGTTTGGATAATACTGCATTTTATGTATCTGTTCATCAGTTCATGGATTTTTAGGCTGTTTTTACTTTTTGGCTATTATGACTAATGCTGCTATGAATTTTGTACTCAAGATTTTGTTGCGTGGACAAATGTTTTAATTACTCCTAGATATATACAAAGGAATACATTCACTGAATTATAAGGCATATCTAAGTTTAACCTTTTGAATAACTACCAGATTATTTCCAAAGTTGCTACACCATTTTACATTCCTAGCAGAAGTGTACTAGAGTTCCAGTTACTGCACA
Source organism: Mirounga leonina (assembly GCF_011800145.1). Classification (NCBI taxonomy): domain Eukaryota; kingdom Metazoa; phylum Chordata; class Mammalia; order Carnivora; family Phocidae; genus Mirounga; species Mirounga leonina. Next base: position 41,583,064 of record NW_023270854.1, read on the forward strand.
CCCTTGTCAAAATTTGTATCATCTGCCATTTTGATTATACCCGTCCTACTGGGTGTCTCATTTGTTGTGTTGAACTGTATTTCCTTAATGACTAATGAGATTGACAGAGTGAAATGTGTTTTTTAGCCATTCAGGCATCTTCTGTGGAGAAATATCTATTCAGGTCCTTTGCTCATTGGCCTTTTTATTTTTGATTTGTAATGGTTTTTATTTATTCTAGATAAAACTACTTATCTCATGATTTACAAATATTTTCTCCTAGTTTGTGTGTTGTGCTTTCACTTCCTGATGATGTTCTTTTAGTTACAATGGTCTTAATTTTGTTGAAGTCAGCTTTATCTATTTTCTCTTGTTCCTTATATTTTTGGTATAACGTCTAAGAAAGTTTTGTTTATTAAAGGTCATGAAGACTTAGTCCTGTATTTTCCTTAACAAAATTTATGTTTTAGCTTTTATGTTATGTTTTCAATATATTTTTATTAATTTCTGTTTATAGTGTGATTCTTTTTCAAGTGCATATCCAGTTGTCCCAGAACTATTACTTGAAAATACTACTTTTCCTCATTGAATTATTTTTGAACACTTGTTGAAAATAAATTAACCTTAAATATAGGTCTTATTTCTGATTCTAAATTATATCCCACTGATCTGTATGTATATCTTTATGTCAGTTCCTTTTCCATCCATTCACTTCAATAAGTTTGTTTCATACATTTATAGTAGTTAGATTATTTTGTCACATTTTGTCACATTTTGCATTATATCCTGGGATCCTTGAATTCCTAAGTCTTTAAATTAACACACACTTATGTTATCAAATTATATGAATTTTGACAAATGCATAGTGGTATATGTCCACCATTATAATTAACCTTCTCCCATCCTGAAACCCAGGCAACCACTGATTTGTTTATGGATGCTTATAGTTTGCTTTTTCAGGAATTTCATATAAATGGTCTCATACAGTAGTATGAAACCTTTTCAGATTAGCTTCTTTCACTTAGCAATTTACAGCTAAGATTCATTCATTCATGTTTTAGCATGGCTTTACAGCACTCTTCTTTTTATCACTGAAGAGTATTCTATTTTAGGGATGTACCACAATTTGTTTATCCATTCACCTACTTACGGGCATCTGGTTGCTTCCACTTTCTGATTATTATGAATAAGCTGGATAAATATTGATTCAGTGTTTATTTGGGAAAATAGTTTTCAGATCCGTTGGAGCATGTTTTCTTGATCATGTTCTAAGACTATCTTTGCTTTGAAAGAAACTGCCAAACTATCTTCTAAAGTGGCTATACTATTTTGTGTTCCCACCAGCAGCAAATAAGAGTTCTTGATCCACATTGTTTCCAGCAATTAGTATAAGCAACTTTTCAGGGAGGTTAAGCCATTCTAATAGGATTATAATTTATCTCATTTAAGAAAAAAATCACAATCCTGTAATGTCAGAGAATGTTGAGCATCTTTTCATATGCCTATTTTCTATCTATATATCTTCTTTGGTGAAGTGTCTGTTAAGATTTTTTCCCCCTGTTCTTAATTGGGTTGTTACTTTTATGATTGAATTTTAAGACCTCTTTGTATATTTCTGATACAAGACTTATATTAGATATATTTTCTGCAAAAATTTATTCCAGTCTGTGGCTTTTCTTTCATTATATTAACAGTGCATTTGCAACGCAATTATTTTTTAATTTTAATAAAGTCTCAGGTCTATTTTTCTTTCACGGGTTATGCTTTTGATGTTGTATTTAAAACCACTTCATTTCACATAGATTTTTCTCCTATATTTTCTTGTAGTTGCTTTATAATTTTGTATTTTACATTTAGGCTTATGGCTCATTTTGTATACAGTGTGACATCTATGTCTAGTTTCATTTTATTCTTTATTCCGGGGCCAGAGTTTTCATGGTTTGAATATTCTTCTGCAGAAGTTGCAGGATTGTGCACACAGGCTTTCTTATCCACTTAACCAGATGTGGGGGAAGAGGGTAAGCAGGAGATGAGGTTTGAAAGCTTTCAGTTGTTAAACATCAAAAATTGAGTCAGACTGTTGAGCACTTCTTAATTCTGAAAAAGGATGAGGAAAAGGATCTTATGCATTAAAAAATAGTTGGTTCGATATGAGTACTATTCAAAGTAACTAAAATATTTCATTTTAAATTTTTTCTTAATAAAATTAATTCAAGTATAACATTGAAAAAAATTGAAGTTAGGAATGATACCCTGCCCTATCACCCTGTCACTAGAGCTTTGCAAGGACTTCAGCTATTACCATATGCTCCAAAGACTTAACCATGCCTCCAGATTTGGGAGCATTTGTACCATTTCTCTTTTTTAAAAAAAATTATTTATTTATTTGAGAGAGAGCGCACAAGAGATCCTGTGTGTGCAAGCAGGGGAAGGGGCAGAGGGGGAGAAAGAGGAGAGAAAGAATCTCAAGCAGACTCCCCGCTGAGCACTGGGCTCAATCCCAGGACCATGAGATCATGACCTCAGCTGAAATCACAAATCCAATGCTTAATCAACTGAGCCACCCAGGTGCCACTGTACCATTTCTTATATATACGTCTGTGCCTAACTCGACTAGGCACATAGACACCCAATAAATTTTGATAAATAGCATGGAATATATTAACTGAACCAAACCTGCTGCAACCACAAATGTGATTTATGCCTTGGGTCTTATGGCCTTATTTTAGTGCCTAAGATTTCACAGTGGATCCTAACTTCATCCCTATCTTGGACCACTGTGCCTAAGTACCCTCTTGATTTCCTGCACAAATTCAAGTTAGTCTTTAGCTGGAGTTCCATATTTGTTGTTACCTATTCTATTACAGTCAAATGTTTTGCCCTATCCTGATCTAGCTAACATCTGAAGCCACCTCCCCTCTCCATCTTAACCTGCTGCCTGAAGCCCTAGCCCTCAACAGGTTACCTTATGGTAAATCTAATTTCTTGTTATCTTTATTTTTTTTTAAAGATTTTATTTATTTATTTGAGAGAGAGAGAGAATGAGAGACAGAGAGCATGAGAGGGAGGAGGGTCACAGGGAGAAGCAGACTCCCTGCCAAGCAGGGAGCCGGATGCGGGACTCGATCCCGGGACTCCAGGATCATGACCTGAGCCGAAGGCAGTCGCTTAACCAACTGAGCCACCCAGGCGCCCTCTTGTTATCTTTAAATATATACTATTATTTTAATTTCATCTGAACTAAAATTTTCACTCAGATTGCTGATATAGTCCCTTCATTGCTGCCTTCTATCCTCTGGTCCATCTTTTTCCACATTTCTGCCAGACCAGTCATTCTAAAGTTATATCCTTTCTGGTCATTCATCAGTTTAAAATACTGTGCTGAATTCCCATTAACTTAGTTGAGATCTAAACCATTTAAAATAGAATTGGTTTTCTTTTAAAAATTTTATCTCCAACCTATCTTTAAACAATTTCTACCACCATGGCTACAGTAACCCACCTTAAGCCAGAACACTACAAGAAAAAGGCAGAAGACAGTTGTGGCCCATCTAGGCAACCAGATATTCTAGACTAGTACTCTAGGACTTAAATGCTGGGATACTAGACCCATGGGTGGTACTTTGGTGATACTTTCATGTTTCCAAGACAGCCACTATGTACTGCTACTATGTATATGAATAATGTATGTTATCCCTCTCACTAGGTTCCTTCTTATAGTCTGTGGCCACCTTCAAGTAACTGCTAGTAATACTGGCTGTTCATCCCTTCAGGTCCAACTCCTCTAAATAACATCCTCCCTACAGGCTTCTCCATTTTTCCTTCTCCATTCTGAATAGAGCTTTTGTGGTAAATCACGATGGTGCCAATACAAAAAAGTAGTCCCAAGCATTTACTGAATGTTTACTTTTATTACAAAGAGTGAACTTAGCAAAGCTAACTTAAACCTCACAAAGATCATATTGATAAGTGTCATTATCTGCTTTTACCAGATGTGGAAACTCAAATTCAAAAAAGTTACTTGTTTAGGGACAAAGAGCTATTAAAGTACATATTAATTATTAAAATCTGGTTGTACCAGACTCCATAAGCTGTTCTTTGAATGTTATATATTCATATATATAAATATATATGAGAAAGGCTAGAATCATAGGTAGAATAGTAGTAGAACATTATATATATATATTCAGTCCACACTAAAACTAAAGCTTGAGTAGGTGTGGAGAGAGGAGAAGGGGAAGTTCACTAATGTAAGGGGATTTGCAATTTCTGAATGCATGCATTGATGGTGGGATTGTACTCAGCATTTAAAAAAAATCAAGATGTTCTGCAAATGTGTTGTCTGTAACATGTGTAATAACTACGCTAGAGAAGTGAAACATAATGATAACTTTTTGCAAAGTACTTCCCAATGAATTATATCATTAAATTTCAACTAAATTAAGTAGTACACTCAAAAGTTTTACTTCAATTGCATATAATGTTGATAAGCCATGTGCAATATGTTAATAATCTGGATAATATTCAAGGCATTGTAGAAGACATAATATCACTTCATCTAAGAGTGAATATTCCAAAAGCTATTTGAACTGAAATTTCTCACTTTAAAATCAATTACATATAGCATGGATGAATAATAAATAGATTGAGCACATCTCCAACTCTTCTATAAATGTTTAATGTTCAAAATAATTGGAGGAAGTATCTTATTCAGAAACTCTGATAGGCCTTTTGACCTTCTATCATGCTCTGCTTATTGTACCTGGTTGAGTTCATGAATAGTAAAGCTAGAAGGCCTTGTTCATAAAGACTAACTTGAAAAAGAAGAAGAAAAAACATTACATCTTATGGAAAATAAGCATTTGCCACTCCATTGGAATTATTTTAGGCAGATTATTCTGTGTGATACTTAATTCCTAGAGATATCATTTCTATATGATATAAAGCCATTTTATTCCATGCCTCTGGGTGTATGTATGTGTGTGTGTGAGAGAGAGAGAGAAGGAGAGAGAGATATGGGGAGAGAGAGAGAGAGGTTATATGTGCACACAGCTGGGATGAATGTCAAGTAGTTAAGATTTATTTGGTATGTATGGAGATATTACTACTAGATTGCATAATATAGATTAGACATAAAAAGTAGAAAATTGTGCAATAGGAATGAAAGTAAAATTAAAGTCCACTGGTTCAAACACATAGAATACATAATCTTTTTTTTTTTTTTAAGATTTTATTTATTTATTTGACAGAGAAAGACACAGCGAGAGAGGGAACACAAACGGGGAGTGGGAGAGGGAGAAGCAGACTCCCTGACGAGCAGGGAGCCCGATGCGGGACTTGATCCCAGGACTGCAGGATCATGACCTGAGCCGAAGGCAGTCACTTAACCAACTGAGCCACCCAGGTGCCCCTAGAATACATAATTTTTATCAAATAAACTCATAACAGATTTATTCATATCCTCAAGCAGCTGGTGCAAGCTTGTTATTCTTATTTGAAACATTCATATATTTATATGAAGAATCATCAGTTTTCATGTCAGCAAGATCCTCTGTTAAGTTGATCCTCCAAAACTTCCATTACAAATCCTCAAGTGTAAAAAAAGAAAAACAAACAAACAAATCCTCAAGTGTGTTGACAAATCACCATTTGGTATTTTGTTATGGTTTTTTATTTCAATATATTATGAGGTATCTGCCTCAGGTTAAAGGCATATAGTTATTGTACCTAAACAAGTTTCTCCGTATACTTTCATGATAGCTACCTACTGAGGGGACATACATTTCCTGCTTCCCTTCAGTTCTTTTTTGTTTTATAATTTCACTTTCCTCTGACCTGTGTGAGTAAAAAAGTTCCATTTGCACACCAAAGGAGGATAACATAAGTCACTGAAGTAGGATAATTTACATTTTATTGTTGTTCTGTGCTAATTTCTCATGTGTTTAGTAACCCTAAGGGATGTTATAAATGCTTTCAATATGCACTGAATATACAGTGGATAAACTGCTCTGTGACGTTGTTTAATTTTTTAACAAAAATTAATTTTCTCGGTGGCGCCTGGGTGGCTCAGTCGTTAAGCCTCTGCCTTCGGCTCTGGTCGTGATCCCAGGGTCCTGGGATCGAGTCCCACATCGGGCTCCCTGCTCGGGGGGAAGCCTGCTTCTCCCCCTCCCACTCCCCCTGCTTGTGTTCTCTCTCTCGCTGTGTATCTCTCTCTGTCAAATAAATAAAATCTTTAAAAAAAAATTAATTTTCTCCTTGTGTTGACCTCTATCCTTTGCTGAGAAAACTATGAACATTGACATGGAACTTAAGACAACAAAGATAAACTATATGGAGAGCTGTGGGCAAAGAAATACCTTCTTGGGAGTCTTAAACATTCACTTAAAAATTAACAGTTTTAAGGATGCACTAAGTGATTTCTATTAAATCATGAGTCATTGCATTTGTTTCTCAGCATTGAAACCAGGGCTGGCACTCTACAGCCTGAAGCCCAAATCTGATTGCTGCCTGTTCGTGCCAATAAAGTTTTATTGGAACACGTCCATCCACACTTATTTATGTGCTATGTATGAATGCTTTTCTGCCACAAAGCAGAGTTAAGTAGTTGCTAGAGAGAGACCATATTATACACAAAGCCTAAAATATTTACTCTGGTCCTTTAAGAGAAAAGTTTGCCAACACTGATATAAACAAATACAAATATAGATCTGCTTTGAACTACAAATAATTTTTAGTAATAGAAATTAATCCTTAATATCTGTTACTTACATGCTATGTAGTTTTGAGCTATTTACTTTAAGTAATATAATTTAATTCTCACCTTATAAGTGGGCAATATTAGTATCCTTATTTATAAATGATGCAGAAACTGAGCCCTGGAGGAATTGAATAGATAACTAAGGTGCTAAGATTTGAACTGAATCAGTCTAATTCCAAATAGAATCATGTATTTGTACATCTTATATTCAACCTAAGTATGTGGAAATGAATTAGAGTTTGAGATAACAATATAAATATAGAATAATGCAATAATTTTGTGTTGACATTTGTAAAAAGAAAATCTAACATTGAAAAAATATTCATTTCAGAAAGAATTCACCATATTTGTAGATACTTGATTCTGAATTCCCAAATTAAGAATCTTTGGGGTGCCTGGATGGCTCTGTTGGTTAAGCATCTCATCTGCCTTTGGCTCAGGTCATGATCCCGGGGTCCTGGGATAAAGCCCTGTGCACTGGATTCCCTGCTCAGTGGGGAGTCTGCTTCTCCCTCTCCCTCTGCCTCTCTCCCTCTCTGCTGATGCTCTATCTCACTCTCTTTCTCTCAAATAAATAAATAAAATCTTAAAAAAAAATCCTCAAAATATTTTCTCCCATTCCTTAGTTTGCCTTTTCATTTTTTCATTGTTTCTTCTGCTGTGCAGAAGCTTTTCAGTTTGATGTAGTCAGTTGTTTATTTCTACTTTTGTAGTTTGTGATTTTGATATCATCTCAAAAAAAAAAAATTGTTGCCAAGACTAATGTCAAGGATATTTCCCCCTGTTTTCTTCCGAAGTTTAATGGTTTCAGGTCTTATATTGGGTCTTTTACATTTTATTGTTGGGTCTTTAATTCATTTTGACTTAATTTTTTGAGCAGTGAAAATTGGGGCCCAATTTCATTCTTCTGCATGTAATTATCTAGAATTGCCAACACTGTTTATTGAAAAGACTTCCCTTTTTCTATTGAGTATTCTTGGCTCCTTTGTCAAATATTAGTTGCCTGTATATGCAAAGGTTTATTTTTGAGTTGCAAAAATATTTGCAAACCATCTACTCCATACAGAGTTAATGTTCAAAATAGATAAAGAACTCATATAACTTAATAGCAAAAAATAAAAATAAAAATAACCCAGTAAAAAATGGGAGAGGACCTGAATAGATATTTTTCCAAAGAAGACACAGCAATGGCCAACAGGTACATGAAAAGGTGCTCCACATTACTCACATCAGGATCAGGGAAGTGAAAATCAAAACTGTAATGAGGTATCACCTCACACATGTTAGAATGGCATCATCAAGGAGATAAGAAGTAAGTATTGACAGGGATGTGGAGTAGAGTGAACTATTGTGTACTATTGGTGGGATTGTAAGTTGGTGCAACCACTGAGGTAAAAAGTTCGGAGATTCCTCAATAAATTAGAAATAGAACTACCATATGATCCAGAAAGCCAGCTTCTGGGTATACATCTAGATAAGATGTAATCAGTATCTCAAAGAGATACCTACATTTTCATGTTCATCATTGCACCATCATTCACAATAGCTGATATATGGAAACGACCTGTGATAGATAGATGATAGATGATAGATGAGAGATAGATAGATGAGAGATGAGAGATAGGTAGATAGATAAATAGATAGATAGATAGACACATCTTTATCAATCTGTAGATGGTCATTTAGGTTTCTTCCATATCTATATCTATATCTAATGGAATATTATTCAGCCACAAGAAAGAAGGAAATCCTGCCATTTGCAACAATATGGATGGATCTTGAGGGCAATGTGCTAAGTGAAATAAGTCAGATAGGAAAGACAAATACATCACTTATATGTGGAATCTAAGAAAAGATGAGCTTGTGTAAACAGAGAAGAATGGGGTAACCTGGGACTGGTGGGAGGTACAGAGAATAGGGAGATGTTTGTCAGAGGATATGGATTTCCACTTCCTTAAAATGAATAAGGGGATCTAATGTACAACGTGATGACTGTAGTTAACAGTATTTTATCATATACTTGAAAGTTGCTAACAGAGTAGATCTTAAATGTTCTCACCACACACAAACATTAAGTATGTGAAGTGTTTTGATGGAAGTGTTAACTAACACTATTGTGATAATCATTTTGCAGTAGAGAAGGATATTAAATAATCATGTACACACTTTAAACTTACACAATGTTATATGTCAATTATATTTCAATAAAGCTGGACAAAGTCTTTCAAACAATGTCTTAAATTATAAAACATGACAGACTTCCTAAGAACTAATTAATGCCATTAGTAAACAATAGAAATGGAAAGTTACCAGTCCCCCCAAAATTAATTAATTAATTAAAAAACAGTTCCTTCAAAAAAAAAAAGGGAAATTGAAAGTCATTATCTAAAGTTGGCAAAAAACATGAAATGCACAGAATTTATCCAAAATACTGATTTTTGTATCATTAATTCGTACCATAACCCAACTCAATGAACTTAGGAATGTGACTTAAATGTGAGTCTATAACTGAACTATTTATGGACTTATTCCTGACAGACAATGGGGTTTTAAAATATGACTTCTCAATAATAGCAGCCACATATGTGCTATACTAGTAATTATTTTTCTTATTTTATTTATTTTATTTTATTTATTATTATTTTTTTTTTATTTTTTTATTTTTTTTTACTTTCTTACCTGGGTTAACAATGTTTATCAGTGGACATGCTTCCAGACTTCTTTTTTCTTTAGTGGAGTCATCTGTCACTCCAGTGAAAACTGTCTCTCCAAAAGTTTCTACAGAACAATTTCCTGTCTCTTTAACTATTGTAATAATGGAATGGACTCTAAAATTAGTTCTTAGAAGACCAGTATGCTGATTTTATCTTGCTGCTGCTGTTTCCTTTGATTTTTTTTTTGTTTTCTGAAAAGATACAACCCTCTGTTTGTAACTTTAGAGGGAGTGTTCCTTGTTATCCACACTTTCATGATAAATATGACTGTTAGACAATAGTAAAAATGAGAGATTAAACATAAGGTATAGAAATAATAGGGAAATAAGTAGGTAAAGGGAAAATTAATTGTAAGAAGGGAAGGCTAACATTACTGAATAGAGATGCAGGTTGATTAGAATTAAATATAAAGTGAGAAATAAAGTTTAGCAACTTTAAAATTTCCTAAGTTGCTTCCAGATGCAGGGAAGATTTGATGCACATTTCATCTAGAATAGGTGTTGAATCTCAACTATTCCACTTTCTATCTGGGTAAAGGGGGTGATGTCATTTAACATCTCTGAATCACTACTTTTTCATTTGAAAAATGAGCAATACTCATATCTGTTCTGTGAAAATCCCAAAACTATTTAAGGAACAACTATAAAATGAGAAAATAAATCATAGAAAATTTTGAAAATGTGGAGAATTTCATTTTGGTATTGTTATTTAGAAGATGGAAAGTGAGCAAGGGACTCTTGTATAAATACATCAGATAATGAAATCAGAAGAAAGAAACCATGATTTCCAGTAATGGTGCTGTGGACATGGGGAGAACCTTGAGTGAGGATCTTGAAGGGACCGGGGAAGAATACAGAAGCATAGTGAGGAGGGAACTGGAACAATCCTGATAATAAATGGGTTAGCCGAAGGTCAAATAATCTTTATCTATGATGAAGCTGGCATAAATCTATTCACAACTGGATGGAGATGGGGTAAACATTAGATTATTTGAAGATCCTTACATTTTAGTGAAGGAAGGAATCCTAATTAACAATAGATAAAAAGCACCAGCAGTCAGCATGCTTTCATGTTAAATCTATTAAGAAATAGAAAGTAGTAAGACTTTTTAATGTAGACCATTCTTATGAAATACCTTTTCCATATAAATTGGATGGTTCTTAAAAAATCTGGCTAAGAAAATGGAGATTCAAGCATTCATTTATCAGATACATGTAATCTCTTGTAAAGCAGTACTGATTCACCTGTGTGTGAACTCTCTCCCTCTGTCTCAGTGTCTCTCTCTCTGTCTGTCTGTCTCTCCCTCTCTCTCTTAACACACACACACACACACACAGAGTAGTAAACAAATATAGCAGTTTTATTCAGTGTAGATTGGGAAGGAAATCCATTAGGGACAAAGTCCAAAGTGTAATTAAAACTAATGTACTTTCGGGGCACCTGGGTGGCTCAGTTGTTAAGTGTCTGCCTTCAACTCAGGTCATGATCTAAGGGTCCTGGGATCGAGTCCCACATCGGGCTCCCTGGTCGGTGGGAGGCCTACTTCTTCTTCTGCCACTCTCCCCTGCTTGTATTCCCTCACTTGCTGTTTCTCTCTGTCAAATAAATAAATAAGATCTTAAAAAAAAAAAAAAAAAACTAATGTATTTTCTTTCTTTGTTTCCAGGCCTCTGTCTTCTAGGGGAAAGGCTCTTACTACTCTAATATTTTCTCATTTTTAATTTCTTCACTTTAATTACCTTCTCTCAGGCCTATAAAATTATTACTTCTTTTTAAAAGAAAAACGAGAAATTAACTGTTTGCTGAAGGCCTTTACCAAGCTTTCACAGATGGACCTATTTCAAATAACAGTATTGCTAGTTATTGAACCAAACATGGAATTCCCACTTCTACTTTCCATAACTTTTATCCCCCAGATATCTCGTGCTTTTCTACATATCCATGTTTTTGTACATGTTCTCATTTCATCTGATTCAATCTCATCTTCCTTACCTATGATTTTTTTTTAATGATTCTTGAAAGGACAGCCTAAATATCCTTGCCTTTGTGAAATCTTTCTGACTTATTCAAATCAAGGTTTTTATTCCTGTTTTTCTCCAGAAGATCTGTTTTATATTTAATTGAATTGTTTTACAATTTTTATTTACACACCTGTCCTTCCACACTAGACAAGGAGTTGCATAAGTGCATGGAACATACGTTAATTTATCTTTGGATATTCAACACTAAGTAAAGTGCCTGGCACTTTGTAGTACTCAACTCAATGCATTTTTGTCAATGTAGTTTCTCACTAAACAAATGAGGGAGCTTTCTTTTTTTCCCCTTTCTTTCCTTTTTTATACCATTAGGTGGTATTTTTTTTCAAGTTACTTATATTTTTATTAATCCACCTGTTATGAAAATTTTTTTACATTTAAATAGTGAGATGAAAAGTATAATCTTGATAATTTATATTTATTTAGACCTTTTGTTTTTTACTTCTCAAAGCCTTTTTAAATATAACAACTCCTGAGTCACACAGAGCAGATATTCTCAATTCATTGCCATCAACCTGAGGACTGCTGAGATAAAATTATTTTTCCATGGTTATTTATTCACTTAAGCATCATCAAACCTAGAGCTATCACCAAATTCTTACCAATTCTTGCTTATTATTATCAGTGCCTCCTAAAAGTATAAAAAACATAGTTCACAAAGGAAAATAAACTTCATCGTGGCAGCAAGAAGTTACCCTGAGATAACTGGCAACATAGGTTGAGAGACTTCCTGTTTGAAAGCTATCCTTGGGCCATTGATTGGTTTCTTCTAATAATATAGTACATCTTTCAGCACGTTTGTTCCTCTGATATTAATACTCACCATCATATTAATGGAGCAACCACTAAAGTCTTTGCCCAAGGACATGTCTGAATACCAAATATAAGGTGACTTGGGATATATATTGATGCCCCTATTTTCTTTTTTTTCCTTGATTCATCAGTTTTATTTTGTTCTTTAAATTTAAATTTAGTTAATTAACACATAATGTATTTTTAGTTTCAGAGGTAGAGGTCAGTGATTCAACAGTCTTATATAATACCCAGTGCTCATTACATTATGTACCCTCCTTAATGTCCATCACCTAGTTACCCCATCCCCCAACACTTCCACTCCAGAACGCTCAGCTTGTTTCCTATCATTAAGTCTCTTATAGTTTGTCTCCCTCTCTCATTTCATCCTGTTTTATTTTTTCCTCTCTTCCCCTGTGATCCTCTGTATTAAATTCCACATATGAGTGAAATCATATGATAATTGTCTTTCTCTGATTGACTTATTTCACTTAGCATGATATCCTCTAGTTCTATCCATGCCATTGCAAATGGCAAGATTTCATTATTTGATGGCTGCATAATATTCCATTGTATATATATATACCACATCTGCTTTATCCATTCATCTGTCGATGGACATCTGGGCTCTTTCCATAGCTTGGCTATTGTGGACATTGCTGCTATAAACATTGGGGTGCAGGTGCCCTTACGAATCACTACATTTGTATCTTTGGGGTAAATCCCTAGTAGTGCAATTGCTGGGTCATAAGGTAGCTCTATTTTCAACTTTTTGAGGAACCTCCATACTGTTTTCCAGAGTGGTTGCACCAGCTTGCATTCCCACCAACAGTGTGAGAAGGTTCCCCTTTCTCTGCATCCTCACCAACATTTGTCATTTCTTGACTTGTTAATTTTAGCCATTCTGACTGGTGTGGTCTGACTGATTGAGGTTTTGATTTGTATTTCCCTGATGCTGAGTGATGTTGAGCATTTTTTCATGTGTCTGTTGGCCATTTGGATGTTTTCTTTGGTGAAATGTGTGTTCATGTCTTCTGCCAATTTCTTGATTGGATTATTTGTTCTTTGGGTGCTGAGTTTGATAAGTTCTTTATAGATTTTGTTACTAGCCCTTTATTTGATAAGACATTTGCAAATATCTTCTCCCATTCTGTCAGTTGTCTTTTGGTTTTGTTGACTGTTTCTTTTGCTGTGCAAAAGCTTTTTATCTTGATGAAGTCCCAATGAAGTTCATTTTTGCCTTTGTTCCCTTGCCTTTGGAGACGTGTCTAGCAAGAATTTGCTGTGGCTGAGATCAAAGAGTTTGCTGCTTATGTTTTCCCCTAGCATTTTGATGGACTCCTGTTTCACATTTAGGAATTTCATCCATTTGGAGTCTATTTTTGTGTGTGGTGTAAGGAAATGGTCCAGTTTCATTCTTCTGCATGTGGCTGTCCAATTTTCCCAACACCATTTGTTGAAGAGACTGTCTTTTTTCCATTGGACATTCTTTCCTGCTTTGTCAAAGATTAGTTGACCGTAGAGTTGAGGGTCCATTTCTGGGCTCATTATTCTGTTCCATTGATCTATGTGTCTGTTTTTGTGCCAGTACCATACTGTCTTGATGATGAAAGCTTTGTAATAGAGTTTGAAGTCCAGGATTGTGATGCCACCAGCTTTGGTTTTCTTTTTCAACATTCCTTTGGCTATTTGGGGTCTTTTCTGGTTCCATACAAATTTTAGGATTATTTGTTCCAGCTCTGTGAAAAAAGTAGATGGTATTTTGATAGGGATTGCATTGAATGTATAGATTGCTCTAGGTAGCATAGAAATTTTAACAATATTTGTTCCTCCAATCCCTGAGCATAGAACATTTTTCCATTTCTTTGTATATTCCTCAGTTTCTTTCATGAGTGTTCTATAGTTTTCTGAGTACAGAACCTTTGCCACTTTCGTTAGGTTTATTTCTAGATACCTTATGGTTTTGGGTGCAAATGTAAATGAGATCAACTTCTTAATTTCTCTTTTTCTTTCTCATTGTTAGTGTATAGAAATGCAACTCATTTCTGTGCATTTATGTTATATCCTGCCCTTTTGCTGAATTCCTTTATGAGTTTGAGCAATTTTGGGGTGGGGTTTTTTGGGTTTTCCACAGAGTATCATGTCATCTGTGAAAAGTGAGAGTTTGACTTCATCTTTACCAGTTTTGATGCCTTTTATTTCATTTTGTTGTCTGATTGATGAGTCTAGGACTTCTAGTACTATGTTGAACAATAGTGGTGAGAGTGGACATCCCTCTCATGTTCCCTGACCTTAGGGAAAAAGCTCTTAGTTTTTCCCCACTGAGAATGATATTTGCTGTGGGCTTTTGTAGATGACTTTTATGATACTGAGGTATATTCACTCTATCCCTACACTCTGAAGAGTTTTAATCAAGAAAAGATGCTGTACTTTGTTAAATGCTTTTTCTGCATCTATTGAGAGGATCATATGTTTCTTGTCCTTTCTTTTATTACTGTAGTGTATCACATTGATTGATTTGTGGATGCTAAACCACTCTCACAGCCCAGGAATAAATCCCACTTGGTCGTGGTGAATAATCCTTCTACTGTACTGCTGGATCCTATTGGCTAGTATCTTGGTGAGAATTTTGGCATCCATGTTCATCAGGAATATTGGTCTGTAATTCTCCTTTTTGGTGGGGTCTTTATTTGGTTTTGGGATCAAGGGAATGCTGGCCTCATAGAAAGAGTTTGGAAGTTTTCCTTTCATTTCTATTTTTGAAATAGCTTCAGAAGAATAGGTATTAATTCTTCCATAAATGTTTGGTAGAATTCACATGGGAAGCCATCCAGCCACTCTTGTTTGTTGGATTTTTGATTATTGCTTTAATTTCCTTGCTGGTTATGGTTCTGTTTAGGTTTTCTATTGATTCCTGTTTCAGTTTTGGTAGTTTATTTATTTTTTTAAGATTTTATTCATTTGACAGAGAGAGAGTGTGTACAAGGAGGGGGAAGGGCAATGGAAGAGGGTGAAACAGGCTCCCCTCTGAGCAGGGAGCCTGATGAGGGGTTCAGTCCCAGGACCCTGGGATCATGACCTGAGTCAAAGGCAGACGCTTAACCAATTGAGCCACCTAGGTGCCCCAGTTTTCGTAGTTTATACATCTCTAGGAATACATCCATTTCTTCCAGATTGCCTAATTTGTTGGCATACACTTGCTCATAATATGTTCTTATAATTGCATTTCTTCGGTATTAGTTTGATCTCTCCTCTTTCATTGATGACTTTATTTGTTTGGACTCTTTCTCTTTTCTTTTTGATAAATCTGGCCAGGGGTTTATCAATCTTATTAATTCTTTCAAAGAACCAACTCCTAATTTTGTTGACCTGTTCTACTGTTCCTTTGGCTTCTGTTTCATTGATTTCTGCTCCAGTCTTTATTAATTCTCTTCTCCTGCTGGGTTTAGGCTTTATTTGCTGTTCTTTCTCCAGCTCCTTTAGGTGTAAGGTTAGGTTGTGTATTTGAGACCTTTCTTGTTTCTTGAGAAAGGCTTATATTGCCATTTACCTCCCTCTGAGGACTGACTTTACTGCATCCCAAAGGTTTTGAACAGTTGTGTTTACATTTTCATTTGTTTCCATGTTTTTTTTTTATTTTTCTTTAATTTCCTGGTTAATCCATTCATTCTTTAGTAGGATACTCTTTAACTTCTATGTATTTGAGTTTTTTTTCCAAATTTCCTCTTGTGATTGAGTTCCAGTTTCAAAGCATTGTGGTCTGAAAATATGCAGGGAATGAAACCAGTCTTTTGGTACTGGTTGAGACCTGATTTGTGACCCAGCATGTGATCTATTCTGGAGAATATTCCATGTGCACTTGAGAAGAATGTGTATTCTGTTATTTTAGGATGGAATGCTCTGGACATATCTGTAAAGTCCATCTGGCCTAGTGTGTCATTCAAAGCCCTTGTTTCCTTGTTGATTGTCTGCTTAGATGATCTGTCCATTGCAGTGAGTGAGGTGTTGAAGTCCCCTACTATTATTGCAGTATTATCAATGTGTTTCTTTAATTTTATTACTAATTGGTTTATATAATTGGCTGCTCCCATGTTAGGGGCATAAATATTTACAATTGTTAAGATCTTCTTGTAGGGTAGACCCTTTAATATGAAATAGTGTCATTCCTTATCTTTAATTACAGTCTTTGGTTTAAAATCTAATTTGTCTGATACAAGGATTGTCACCCCAGCTTTCTTTTGCCATCCATTAGCATGATCAGTGGCTTTCCACCCCCCCCAACTTTCAATCTGGAGGTGTCTTTGGGTCTAAAATGAGTCTTTTGCTGACAGCATATTGATGAGTCTTGCTTTTTTATCCAATCTGATACCCTGTGTCTTTTGATTGAGGCACTTAGCCCATTTACATTCAGGGTAACTATTGAAAGATAAGAATTTATTGCCATTACATTAACTGTAAAGTCACTGTTTTTGTATATTGTCTCTGTTCCTTTCTGGTCTATGTTACTTTTGGGCTCTCTCTTCACTTAAAGGATTCCTTTTAATATTTGTTGCATGGCTGGTTTAGTGATCACAAATTCTTTTAGTTTCTGTTAGTCCTAGAAAATTTTCATCTCTCCTTCTATTTTGAATGACAGCCTTGCTGGATAAAGTATTTTTGGCCACATATTTTTTCTCATTTAGCACCCCAAATATATCATGCCAGTCCTTTCTGGCCTGCCAGGTCTCAGTGGATAGAGTCTGCTGCCAGTCTATTGTTCCTATCCCTGTAGGTTAAGGAGTTCTTGTCTCAAGCTGCTTTCAGGATTTTCTCTTTGTCTCTGAGATTTGTAAGTTTCACTATTATTTGTTGAGGTGTTGGCCTATTTTTATTGATTTTGAAGGGGGTTCTCTGTGCCTCCTTGACTTGGATGCCTGTTTCCTTCCCCAGATTAGGGAAGTTCTCTGCTATAATTTGCTACAATATACCTTCTGCTTCTCTCTCTTTTTTTTTCTTCTGGGATCCTAATTATTTCTAATATCATTTAACTCTATGGAAACACTTACCTCTCAAATCTCCCCTCATGATCCAGTAGTTGTTTATCTCTCTTTATCTCAGCTTCTTTATTTTCCATCATTTTGTCTTCTATATCACTAATTCTCTCTTTTGCCTCATTTATCCTAGCAGTTAGTCTCCATTTTTTATTGCATCTCATTAATAGCCTTTTTTATTTCAACTTGATTAGATTTTAGTTCTTTAATCCAGAAAGGGATTCTCTAGTGCCTTATATGCTTTTTTTCCAAGCCCAGATAGTATCTTTATAATGGTTATTCTGAACCCTAGTTCTGACATCTTATTTATATCCATACTGATTAGGTCCCTGGCAGTCAGTATTGCCTCTTGTTCTTTTTTTTTTTTTTTTTTTGAGGTGAGTTTTTCTGTCTTATCATTCTGTCCAAAGAAGAATAGATGAATGAGAGAACAAAATACTAAAATGGCAACAATGACCCCCAGAGAAATATACACTTAACAAATCAGAAGAGACCCAAAACTGGAAAAAAAAAATCTGAAAAAAGAAGGAATATAAACAGAGAGGTGAACAGAACAGAGCAGTACACTATATCCTGAGTGTATTTTGGCCTGTTTCTTAGAAGAAACTGCATCCCAAAATTGTAAAGAAACAAAAATAAAATTAAATAAATGAAAGGATAGGATGTAAATGTAAAAATGAAAAGTAAAAAAAAAAAATTAAAAAGTGTTGATAAAATAAGAAATTGGTTGAAAAAGGAGAAAAAATTAAAATTGAAAGACTAAGGAATTCATGGGAAAAAAAAAAACAACAATGAATTCTATATACTATTTTCTCCTATTGCTGGAGTTTTGCAGTTCTCTATGATCAGTAAACTTGGTCTTAGCTGGGTGTTTTTTCTGATCTTCTGAGTAGGGACCTGTTGTCCTGATTCTCAGGTGTCTTTGCCCCCAGCGCACTTGCAACGCCCTTGCCAGGGAGCCAAGCTAAGGAAGCTACTCTGGATTTCTCTATGTGGCTTTTGTTCCCTGAAGGCTTTCCACACCTCTTTAGAGGATGAGAATGAAAATAACAGCCTCCCACTCTCCAGCCTGAGCTGAAAGCTTAGGGCCCTATTCTTCAGTGTGCCCTCAGGGAAAAGCAGTCAGTCAGTCCTGTCTCCCCAGTCTCCATCCACACTCTGTGCTCACCCAGCCTGTGACCAAGCATTTCTATCTCAGGCATGAAACCCCATTTTGAGTCTTCAAACCCTGCAAACTCCTGCAGCGTGCACCTGCGACATTCCTTCCAGGGAAGAAAGGGGGGTCTTGCAGCAGTTCTGTCACTGGCTGGGCCTCTACTCAGAGAGCAATCTCCCAACCATACCCTGGTTCATGTTTTATGGCAACCACGAGCTGAGAGCCCACTGCTGGGCTCGCTGGTTGCAGCCAGCTTCCCTGCTCCAATGCCTGAGATCTCTGCCACACTCAGGCACCCCCAGTCTTACTGTGATCCTGGGGATCCTGACACCACACTGTCCCACCTAGGATTCCACCCTACTTTGCCACCTGAGCACTTTCAGGCAGGGAAATCCCTCACTCAATTTTTAAAAGTTCTGATTTTGTGCTCCGCTGCTATATCACTTTCTGGTGCTGGCTGATGGTGGTTCCATTCCTCCGTGGTTTATCTTCCCAGATAGCCCCTCGGATTCACTTCTCTGCACCTCATACCTTGCAGAAAGTGGTCGCTTTTCTATTTGTAGAGCTGCAGCTATTCTTTTCTTAGATCTGCAGTTGAGTTTGCAAGTGTTCAGAATGAGATAGCTATCTAGCTGAATTCCTGGCACCAGACAAAACTAAGGTCTTCTTCTCCTCCACCTCTTGGACTATCTCCACCATTAGGTGTTGTAATTTAATTTCATTTATTTTTTATTTCATTTGAATTCTTTTTTTTAAGATTTTATTTATTTGACTGAGAGAGACACAGTGAGAGAGGGAACACAAACAGGGGGAGTGGGAGAGGGAGAAGCAGGCTTCCCACTGAGCAGGAAGCCCAATGTGGGGCTCGATCCCAGGACTCTGGGACCATGACCTGAGTCAAAGGCAGACACTTAACGACTAAGCCACCCAGGTGCCCCTTGATTTGAATTCTTATATTTAAGTTAATTGAGTTCCTGTATCTAATGGCTTAAAAATGAAACAAGTAAACAAGGGCTTAGCTTTGTAATTTTTATTTTAGTACAGGTATATCATTTCCTTGACTCTTATTACTACTTTATTATTACTCAAGCACAATAGTAACTGACGGGTCAATAGTTGTAGTAAGTCTGGTTGTTGATAGAAGAAAGACTAAAATACAGTTTGCTTCTCACTTATTCCCTTGCCCCTTGTTTTGTACAACGCCACCTCTACCTCCAAATGGGTCTATGCATATCTACTGTGATTCATCTTACAGAAGGCCGGTGGTCATTTCTTACACATTAAGTATTGGAGAAAATGGCTTATCTTATTTTACTGAAAATGTGCTACAAATCCATACCATATAAAAGCAAGTTAATGATATTTTAATGCAAACTATATCATACCTACCAACTCTTCCTATAATTTAAACTGTATTTTGGAGCCCTGTTCACAAAAGGAGAACTTGAAAAGGTAAATGAAACTTTATCTCATTCATAATAAAATTTCTAATTTCATAGTATGTTTAAATCATAGACATGTTTTTATTTCACACATTTTCATCTGTATATGAAGGTAATAATGTTCACAACATCTAAAGTAGGACCTGAATTCTTCCACTATTTTACCAGTATTGTTGAAGTAGTTGGTCCTGAGCAATGCATACTCTCTAATGGTTTTCAGTGAAAACCAGTGGCAAATTCAAGACATCACTGTGATAAGGCAGTTTTCTAAGTAAGTGGTTCTAAAAGGTGGTTTTCTCTGTTCAAGATATGTAGGTTTTTAAGGTGATTATATCTGTGTCCTTGGTTTAATTATCTGCACATCCAAATCAATAGATAATAAGTAAAATATATAGAGAAAAATAAGATGACAGGACAAGAAGGGAAATAGGAACTTGAAAATTTCTGTATCTCCAACTTTAATATCAGAGGATATAGGTAACTAGGATGCAGCAATTAAAAAGATGTGTATTTTGTTGCTGTTACTGCTGCTGCTACTTCTGCTCACATAGCTCTTAGAAAATATCCCTCCTCCAACATTTTAGCTGGCTAATTTTTTTTCATAGCTCAGAGATTATTAGTAACTTGTCTATGTTTGTTATTTATTTCTGCATGACAGATTATCTCCAAATTTAGCAGCTTAAACAATAAATACTTATTATCTCAGTTTCCGTGACTCAGGACTTTGGGGGCGGCGCACATGGATGAGTCTGTCTTGTGTCTCTCATGAGATTTCATTCAGCTGAGTCTACATTCATCTGATGACTAGACTGGGGCTGGAGAATCTGTTTCCAAGACATCACCGTTAAATGGCTAGAAGAGGCAGAAACCTGATCTGAGTATCTAGGGATTAAATCAGCTCTCCAAGCAGGTGGCTCTCCCTGACTTTAATTTTTACCTGCAACTCTAATTCAGTAATGTAGGAGGCAGTATAGACTAGAGCTCCAGAGCATGAAATTTTAAAATTAGATGGCTTAGATTCAAATCCTAAATTTGGCTACTTCCTCACTGTGTGCATGTTGGGAAGTAACTTATGCCATCTGTGTTGTCATTTGCTCATCAATAAAACAATGGAAATAATGTTATCAATAATAGAGCCTACCCCAGTATGATTATTGTGAAAGTAAAATGAGATAATACAGAAAAGATGATTAGAAGCCTGACACATAGTAAGAATCATACAAAAATAGGATATTATTTTCATTGGCCAAATATCATGAGTTTATACACTGACCTATTTATTGAAGAAATGGTTTAAACTTAAAAAAAATGGTAATTGCAGCAACAAATATTCATTGGTTACCATGTGTCATGAACTAAGATAAACATTTTACAAGTTATATTTTATCTCCTCAAAAATTTTGTCCTTTTATTTATTTAAGTGTATTGCAGAACTAATACTAGATGAATTTTCCTAGGTCACACAGATTCAAATGGTCAAAGCACTGTCTGTGTAAGAAATTGTGATATTACTTGAGAAACATGCAGACATATCAAGAATATTGTATGAACTTAAGAAAAATGTCTTTTAGTAAGGCACTCATACCCAAGTGCCTATCACTGCATCTGATTAAATTATCTGACTACCCTGTTCACTAATTACTGCACTTAGAACCAGTGGAAATCCTTTTGCTAGTTTCCCAGGGTGGTTCCAATCATATTATATTCTCCCATTTCTTACTTGTTATTATTTTTACCCAGCATATTTCCAGAACTGATTTTAAATGGCTATTCTGTTTCTTTAGTAATAATATTAGCAAATGGAATGAGAATGAGAGTTTATTAGGAATGATGCTGTTGCTATAGATAGCCCTATCTATTTCAAAGGGGAATTCACATGAAAATAATTTTTAATAACACTATGAAGCACACATTGCCAAAAATCTATGGCCAATGGAAACATTTTTTTAAAAAGCATGGTATTTTGATATCCATTGTGTTTCCTCCACTTGGCTTACATAGTTTATTAGTGTTAAAATAACTCACTTAGATCATTTTCAAAAGTACCATCTCAAAGCAAATAAAATCATTTTTTTTTTCAAAGTCAATATTTGAAGAAAGTCTACAAAGAAAGCATTTCAATGAGCAAACAAGGTATCTTAGGAGAGGTTTCTCAGAAATCACACTCTGAATTGGATATTTGCTTGCAAGAAGTTTTTGGGGTAGTAGCCATGAGTACAACACCTGTAAGGAAAAATAGAATTGGACAGTTGAAGAATGATTCAGTCACCATAAAAGCCTTGATCAATCCTGTGAGGAGCTCTGAAGCTGGAAAGGTCCTAAGAGATGTCCCCAAATGAGGTAGAGGGGCTGGACATTTGTACCTCCAGTTGAACCATCATTGGATAAGGACTGCCCCCAAGGAGGGAGGATAACTTTGTGTAAGTCAGGTCCCTTTATCTGAGGCAATTCTTATGAGATAAATTCATTGACCTTGAAGAGTGAATTCATCTGGTTATTGTACCACAGCACATACTAAGAGTATACTGTATTGCACTTCTTGGATCCACTTGCTCCCCTTGTTAGGTTCAGCTCATTGGAAATAGCTCCTCAAGAATTCTGGTTGATTTCTTCCTGTGGAGAAATCTATAAGAAGAACGCTGCCAAATGATCTGTAAACTCCACTGCTACAACTGGTCTCACAACTGCAACTGATACTCATCATGCCTCTTCTCAACTATCTGCTGGGTGGTGTGACCTCATCCCTCAAGGGTACAAGCCAATGACATTCTCAGCCATGACTGCTTTACTTATCCACACATTATAAATATTGGGAAGGAAGTAGAAGAATATACCCCTAATAAGTACCTGGGTGCCAAACATTCTTCCATAACTTTATTGTATATCAACATCTCTACTGCCTCCTGATAATTAAGGCCAATTACTCCTGCCAGGATGGTGGCTCCTTTTCTTTGTCCTTTTCATGGGAGTCTGAAGTAACTAATATATTAGTTTAAGACATTATAGGAAACTTGCTGTGTCCTCTGGTGATAGTGTTTTTTTCTCTGGAAACCAGCATACTTAAATCCACAGAGACCACACAAACCATATATAAATCCACAGAGACCAAGTACAGGAAATACAAAGTTGATCATTGGAAATGATGGTAAGCTAGATGTTATAGGTAGGATTTTGTGCCCCATGATCCTCTTCTGCTACTCCCCTAAATAAGCAAGGAAAGCGAGTGTCCCCTAGATCATTCAGAAAGGAACACAGTTTGTCAACACCTTAATTTAGCTTGGCGAGATCCATTTCAGACTTCTGACCCACAGAACTATGTTAAAATATTTGTATGGCTTTAAGCTGCTAGGTTTACGGTATTTTCATAACAGTATGTCATAACAATAACTAATACACAGGGCTGCTCCAACTTTCACCCCCAAGTTTCTAGGGTATTCTATTTGAAATTTTGGAGATACAGACCATGTAATGATCATTGAATTGACAACCCATGCTGGTAGTGCATGCTAGTAATGCATGTTCTTCACTATTGCTCCAAAAGCTACTCTGTTCATGCTCTCATTATATCAGTTCTGGGAAAGCTTAAGACTAAAGCTGGTTGATAATAATGGCTAAACCATTATGAGTACTTGGTTTTTCAGCACTGTGGATGCTCACAGGAAGGCATTAATGGGGGGTACAAAGCTCTTAATTTGTCTGCAATCATAAGTGTATCCACATGCCTCTTCCCTAGACCTCTTTCCACAGTCTTTCTCTATCAGGGACTAGGCATTTACCACTGCCCATGAATCTGTATTACAAACTTGTACTATTTATTTTCCACACAAAATGGATCTCACATGTGCTGCCTAAAGTGCTGCTCACTGGGAAGATTTCACCTACTGCATTTCAGGAAACTATACAGTGGCCCTGATGGAAACTATACAGCAGCCACTGAGCTAAGGTACTAGTGTGCTGGTACCATCTCCTGGGATTCTTGCTAGGTTGAAAGTGTATGCCTATATATATTCCTATCCAACTTTATATGTTGCCCATTTCCATCATCCTGCACCTTCAGAACTCAGTTCCATATGTACTCTTTATTTGCCTATCTGCACATGGTGCCTAGATTCTGTGGCAACCATAGGATATAGTCCATTTCCTTCCTTAGCAGGTCCAGTACTTATGTAGCTGGGTTAGGTTGTAACTTGACATTGGTTATTGGTTGGTGAGTAGGAGGAGAGATGAAAGTATATCCTGATGGGTGGGCTGATGTTATTTCATAAGAAAGGGGCCTCTGTGTCACCTGAAAACAGTGTGGGAGCACTAATTGAGAAGGAGGAACATGACACTTCTGCAGGCTTTTAGAGTTTAGGGAGATCTGAGACCAAGGTTTTAGGGAGATCCAACCAAGATGTCACCAATTCTAATTCTCAGGATCCTTCTTCTGTCCAATTAAGGCCCTCATCCTTGCCATAGATGACACTGTAGGCCACTTAATTCTTTAAGTTTTGGGACTGATCTTTCTACTAAAAGTAGCCTTTCTACTTTCTGGCTAAAGGAGAGAAGAGACAACATATATTGCTGAGGAGACCTTGTGTCTTTCAACTCTGCACTAAAATTTTTATTAATCATCCTCTGGTTTTATCTTTTTCCAGTGTCCTTCACTGTCTTTGCCTTTGTTGTTGCAAATTATTGTATTCAACACTATATTTAATCTTACTGTCTTCATAATCTCTACTTTCTGAGAACTTCTGAAATGCCTGGGATATTGCAGCAACCAGGGATAGTGCATACCCTTCCCCTAATATCACATCCCATCCCATTACCAGTGAAAGTTTTATTTAATGATTATTCTGTTATGGCATGCCAAGGGCTAACACTATCTATGAGGTCCTAACTGCCAGCTGCCTAGGGGGTGATCCTGCTCCAAAAATCACATTTTAAAGCTGCTTTCTTGGACTATCTTTAATACCATCTTTCTTAGGATGGATTCCTTGGGAAAACACTCTGAGATGGAGAGTGGTAAGTATGAAGTTTATTGAAGAGTACTCTAGAGCACAAGACTTGAGTGAATCATACAGGATTAGGCAGAGAGAAAAACCGAACTGCAATGTGGTGAACAAAGATCTCTGTCAATTCCTTAGGAAGCTCTGAAGCTAGGATGACATTCAGATGTCCTGAATTGTGACAAAAACCCTGATCATATGTACTCCCAAGTCAGCCAGTCACTGGATGCAAGCTTCTCTTCTAAGAGTGCACAACCTTGAGCAAGGCAGTCAGTCCCTTTGACTGAGGGACTAATGGCTAACAGCTCATTAGCAGCCAACATTTCTGACAGACAGGGTGAGAGTCTTGGTACTGACCCTCATGGGAGGAATCTAAACAAGGGGATATGCAGTTAAATTCAAAAGTTTAATACTAAACACATTTTATAAATTTCATAATCTTCAAATTGAATTTTATGGATTTTGAAAATTACTAGATTTTAATAATATTTTGTAACAGAACTGGTTGACTTCCATACTTTTGAGATATAACAGCATAATATTAAAATTCATACCTTTGGGATGCCTAGCTGGCTCAGACTATAGGGCACCTGGCTGGCTGAGACTGTAGAGCATGAAACTCTTGAACTCAGTGCTTTGAGTTGGAGCCCCATGTTGGGCGTAGAGATTACTTAATAAAAATTCACACCTTTCATGAAGGCATTAAAACCACAAAATATTTACTTCACATGGTTTTGGATATTATTCATAATTATTAGAACAATGGGATTTAATTGAACCAAACTTGAGGTAGTCAATGTATATAGACCAAAAGTATACATCTCCCATACTTCCCTAGTGTGAATTACCATCATGTTCATGGATTTCTCTTTATTGAGTCATCTGAAATTAGTAATCCAACTAGATCAACTTTTTTTCTTAAATTTTAACAACTTCTTAAATGAGAACACATCTAAAATCACAGTAGTTTTGTTGTTTTTGTTGTGTTAGTTAAATATAGTCATCAAAGAGCCAAGAATGTCAGTGTGATTATAGACTTCCCCTGACCTCCAAATCTAGTCATTTTCCTTTAAAAGAAGGGTTTAGGCTAAATAGACTATAACTTATTTGGTGTTGTAAACTCTCCATCACTTATATCTCTTGCATTCAAGGTTAATATCATTGGAGAAAATTGTTTGAGAGGCAGCACTTTTAGCACCATAGCTTCTGGCATTTTACAATCTCAAATGTAATAAGGTTGGGAACTGAAATTTATGAGTGCGTACTTGTGGTGAGAGGAAAATGTGGACAAAAGGTGAGGGTCAACAAATACAAGGTTAGAGGCAGCAAATTAGCCTGAAGAACAAGCATCTCATGTCTTTCTCTTTCCTTTTTTTCTCCTAACAGCTGCAACATCCTTTTCAACCAAATATTAGGCACAGTAACTTTCTCTACTGGTAAAAAATGTATCAATATATAGGGCTGATAACATTTTTAGTAGTAGAATTAGATCAGATTTAGTTGAGGCAAAAATAGATTTGTTTTTCTTTTCTTTCCTTTAAACTGGGTATATTTCTAGCAAGATATCTTTATCGTAGTTATTTCCAAAGCCATAAATATCTTGCTTAGAGGCATAAACTTATCTCCTTTATAAACCCATTAAGAAATGCTTTATCCATAAATTCAAATATAATTAAAATCAGCTTAGAAATTACTGACATAGAACTTAGAGAACTTTTATTCCATCAACCAAGAATATGCACGGTTATGAAGTGTCAAATCTAGTCAACTACAAATAACACATAATAAATATGTACTAACTCATCGAATGTTTTCATACCACAGAAATGATGTAAAGTCATTTTTCATTTTTTTGAGGAATGAGATATTCCACAAGAGGAAATTTCCTGTAAACTGATGTTTACATCTTTGTATGCCAATTTTAACTTTACTTGATATGTCTAAAACAAACCCATTTGAGTAACAAATTAAATAGAATTAAATGTTTTTACTTGAAGTTGTTTTTCTTTAAAGCAAACAACATTAACATCATACTTCTATGCTTTTTGAGCAAATGTGTCTCCTTTATGCAATAAGGACCTTTTTAGTAGTTTTTTGCCTCCCTCGACCTCTGTTCTCCCTTCTCATGTGAATAGCTTGCCCAAGGTTATATAGCCTGCAAATAGTAGAGTTCAAGATTTGGCATTAGATTACAAATCCATGTTTTTAAACACTCGGCATCTCAAAAGCCAAGAAAAATTGAACTTTTTATATGTGGTCCTAAAGACTTATCTACAATGTTAAAAGTTTTTATAAACAGATAAAACAATTGTATTTCCCTTTACTATAAATCCAGATGCACCAGAAAGAAACTTATCTAAATCAGTGTAATTATTATTGACTTTTGTATTAGATCCTTTGAGTGTACCCTTTCATTCTGTCCTCCACAGTGCAGCTAGAGTAAATAAATTGCTTCTTGCTGAAGACCCTGTAGTAGTTTCCCTTTGCTCTTGCAAGGCAGTCCAAGGTCTTCAACATGTCTACAGAGTTCTTCACAATGGGGGCCAGACTTCCTCTGTAGTAGCATTTCCAATGCTTTAGCCCATCTTTTAGGGTTGCTTCTCTGATCACTCCTCTTTTCAACTATCTGAAATTCCCTTTCATATGCCCTCTTAACTCTCTCTACATCCCTTTAGAAGTAGATATCAAAATTGTTAATATTTATAAAATTAATTTTAGCCTTCTTTTCTCCACTAAATTTTAAGCTCCCAAAAAATCACTTTGCATTGTTCTTTTTTTGTTCCAGTGTCTAGTAAAATGCTTAGCACATTTTTCATATTCTAGAATATTAACCTAATGAAGAAGATAAATGATAAGTTCTATAACAATATTTCTTCAAATGTAGTCCTCAGACCTGCACTATGGTTAAGTCTTCTGAGATCCAAAGTCCTATTGTAACCCTACCTCAATCACTGACTAGCTGTGTTTGGGTAAAACTTTGGACAAATTGCTTAACTTCTCTGCTTCAGTTCTCTGATGGGCAAAATTGAAATAATAGTTCTGATCTCAAGGTTATTGTAAGAAACATTTAGTTAATATAAGTAAAGCTAGAACAGTACCTGGCACAGGGAAATACACAAAAATATTAATTACTAATATCAGAATCCTTCTTTGTATATGGATAATCTGCCATATTCCTGATAATATTTTATAATATTTACTACATTTACTTAATTTTAATTATATTACATTCTTGACAGTTATAAAACAGTAGTCTTTATTAAGAATTAAAATAACTCTTCTGATAATACAACTCTCCAAAGTAAAATTATAAATTGTCAAGGAAATAATATGAGGATTTATTTATTGCTTCCCCAGAGCCTGACGTATTGCAAAGCTGGTTCTTTTAGTTTGAAGTCATGAGTCAGTGGCTGATGACAGTTATTCTGACTACAAATTTATGAAATATAAAGCCAAAGGTGGCCATAGAAAGACATTTAAATAGAACATACAAAAGTTCAACCAGTTAGTAAAAAATAAGACAGACTTGTGTTAGACATGGGAGCCCCAAAAAGTTAAGAAATTAAGGAACCACAAAGAATGAGAATGGACAAAAAATTCAGACCAAATGGGGATGTAAAAAGTGAATTTTGGAGACAAGCTGCTGTTTTTGATCTGTAAAATTTTGTTTTCTGCTCTATTTATAGAGTCCCATTTGAATTTTGAATACAGGGGGAGAGTAGAGCCCTCTTTGTAAATAAAAATTAATTAAAATGAAAGGCAAATAATCCATTGAGAATATATCTGTATAATTCCAAAATAATTAGATGATGGATGTTTCAATAGAAAATAAAATTCAAATCAATCTTTCTCCTTCTAAGCAACTGAAATAATGACATATGTAGATTTACTAAATCACTTGCCACAAGCAGAGTCCTGTCTGATCTAAACTTTTTGAAAGCATGCTCATCCAGTTTATTCATAGCAATTTCAGGAAAATTAAGGCAAAGTGATAGTTTACAGTCCCTCTCCCTAACAGCACTTCAATAGATTATTATAATATGATATTTCGTTAGGACAAAAATGTCTGAGTTAAGGAGAACTAAGCACACATTATGGAAATAACTATACCCATTTTGCTTGCGGGTTGTCCATGCCACAGTAAGGCCTAGATAAAAATCAGGATGTTGCATGGTGGGCAGACAGTGTGTTCACTCTAGGATACAGGACATCAGAGGGATAAGTACCACGAGGAGGAAGGTTGAAAGGCTAAGGATACAGTGGAAAGCAAGAAACAAGACTTTGAAACTAGGGAATTTAGCCAAGGAAGTGACAGAAATGAAGTACATAATATCATTCAAATAATTCACTTTATGGCCTTAATTAGGGGTATTTTTATTGGCTTAGGAAAATTTGTTCTCACTTTAATGATCAGCACTTGATATAAATTTAGTAACAATCATTATAGTATGTAAAAATATAATTAGTAAATTATTTTTAAAATGCCCATATTCACTACATTTAAGCCACATCCAACTTCTTTGTATGTATCTATAATTAACTACCACCCTGTTCTTAATAGACTGCTAACAAAACTCCTAATAAGAGGAGAATACTATTTTTCTTTGGCTCCCCAAGGAACTCCTCCTCTTCTAGGGTGTGCTTTTAATTCATGTCATTTCTGTCTGTGACTCTGAATTTCTTCCTGAAAATAAAGTCCAGTCACTATTTGTGGGAACCCTCCTACTCTGGCTCTAATGGCTTCTAAATTAGCCTGGAAAGCATGTGCTTCTAGCGGCCTGAAGATGCAATTAATTGTTTTTATCTAAATCTATTCACTTTAGAAACCAGAATGTAGAATGCTTGGGAATGAGCTTATACTAGGTTAGATCTCACTGGTTTAGATAAGAGGAATTAAAAAAGAAAAGAAAAGAAAAGAAAAGAAAAGAAAAGAAAAGAAAAGAA
>NW_023270854.1:41612914-41655779 GCF_011800145.1 Mirounga leonina
AAGAAAAGAAAAGAAAAGAAAAGAAAAGAAAAGAAAAGAAAAGAAAAAAGAAAAGAAAAAAGAAAAAAAACAAGACTGAGTAAAGCTTCTGTAATTCAACTAAACAAATGTTTATGGAATGCCTACAATACATTCTTGGCTTTCACTGATGCTATTGAGGTTTTTGAGCTGAATCCTGGTAAATATTGTTCTTTTAGCTTTTTAAAATCCTTCATATGTAGGTTATAACATAATTTTAGCTTATGCATGCACAAAATGGGTGAAGAAGCCAGATCTCTTATTTATGTGCAATTCCTATTGAACAATGACAGCCCTACTTAGAAACTGTGCTGAATCAAACTTAGGACAAATATTGATGGCAAAGTTATAGGGTATTGAGAAATTTTTACAATATATAAGTTGTAGATGTAGCCTTGTATGTACTTTCTCTGACCTTCAGAGAATCTCAGACTGCTTCAAATTGCTGGGGATAAATTATGTTCTTTGTGTACAACTAGCCAGACGGAGAAGGCAGCAGAGGATATCCATTCTTATTCCAGCACAGCAACACGATTAAAAACTCTTTAATGTGGAGATTTCAAAGATTTCTAAAGATTAGAGGGTTGGAGTCTTTCATTACTGAGCGATACAGTGAGAGATGCTAAAAGGAACCCTGCACCCTGTGTTCTGGCAGTTAACTGGTTTGGATAGATATTTGTCATTTAAGAATAAGAATAAAGAGAACATGTGATCTATTTAAATAGCTCAGATTAAAAAGAAGAAAATAATATTAAATTTAATCAAGTACAATCTTAGGGAAAATAATACTAAAATTTAATTTAAATAATTCAAGCATATTATTTGAAATAGGTTAATAACTAAACTGGGTAGTCTTTTCCCTAAAGAAGCCCATGGAAGAAAACCTCTCATATTTTGAAGGAAAAATATTTGGGTCAGTTCTAACGTATCTTGACTGCAAATTCCTCTCCTGTAAAATGATAAGGTTGGACTTAGATTGCTACTTAGATTTAGCTCTAAAATTCTAGAGATTTTATGATCATCAGTAAGAGAGACTTTACAAAATAACACCAAGTAAATTATTCCAAGGACAACAAAGAAGCAGATCAAATAGACCACATCAAAACTAAGATTGTCCAAATTTCAGGTAGAAGGCTTTTGAACAGAATGTCAAAACCCGATTCTAATCATTAACTTAGGGAAACTCACTGTAAACAATTTAGATTCCAGATAAACTCTACCTAATTTTGACTTACTGTGAAAATGCCATCTTCCCATTTGGAATAGCATTTATTTGTTTAGCTATTTTCCACTGAATGTTTACTTGAGGATTTCCTTTCTATTTGTCATTTGAATAATGATTATTATTATGTCCTCTAAATGCTTTCCAATATACTCAGATATGTAGTAAAGTGAAACAACGCCTCAAGATAGGTAACCTCAGTTAGCATGCAAGGAATGAGTTGAAGAGTGCTTATGGTAATAAATCCTGAAAATTTACTTCCTCAACATTTCTTTGATATAGGAATATATATTCAATTAAACCCTACTTCAAATGATAAATCTCTTGAACCACTTATAAGGCAGCTGTAAAAATATCATTGGTTGAGTAAATGTTTCTCATTCATTTCTTATTCTTATTTCTTTAATATCTAATAAAAAATATATAGGTTTGTGGGTTAGAGTATTTGCTTTAAATTAATTGATTTGGGTTCCTGTCTTGGTGATGCCATTTATTAACTGTAAGATCTTGAATGAAATATTTAACCTAACTAATGTGTCTAATCTATAAAGTGCAGAAAATAAATTTCGAAATATTCTGAGATTTAGAGGAGAAAAAGCTATGGAAAATAATGCCACAGTAAACACAGGGGTGCAGACATCTTTTCGAATTAGCGTTTTCATATTCTTTGGATAAATACCCAGTAGTGGAATTACTGGATCATTTGTAGTTCTGTTTTTAATTTTTCAAGAAACCTCCATACTGTTTTCCATACTGGCTGTACCTATTTACATTCCCACCAACAATGCATGAGGGTTCCCTTTTCTCCACATCCTTGCCAACACTTGTTATTTCTTGTCTCTTTGATACTAGCCATCCTGACTGGTGTGTGGTGATATCTCATCATGGTTTTGATTTGCATTTCTCTGATGATAGTGATGTCAAGCATCTTCTCATGTGTCTATTGGTCATCTGTATGTCTTCTCTAGAAAAATATCTACTCAGGTCCTCTGTCCATTTTTTAATCAATAGTTTGTTTGTTTGTTTTGGTGTTGAATTGTATAAGTTCTTTATCTAGTTTGGATGTTAACTCCTTGCCAGATATATCATTTGCAAATATCTTCTCCCATTCAGAAGATTGCATTTTCATTTTATTGATGGTTTCCTTCACTGTGCAAAAGCTTTTTATTTTGATGTAGTTCCAATAGTTTATTTTTGCTTGTGTTTTCTTTCCCTTAGGAACCATATCTAGAAGAACATTGCTTTGGCCAATATCAAAGAAATGACTGTCTGTTTTCTCTTTTAGGATATATTTAAGGTTTTATGTCTCACATTTAGGATTTTAATCCATTTTTAGTTTATTTTTGTATATGGTGTTATAAAGTGGTCCAGTTTTCCCAATACCATTTATTGAAGAGACTGTCTTTTCCCCATTGTATTATTGCCTATTTTGTCATAGATTAATTCACCATATAATTGTGGGTTTATTTCTGGGTTTTCTATTCTGTTCTATTGATCTATCTGTGTATTTTTTGCCAATACCACATTATTTTGATTACTATAGCTTTGTAAATCTGCAATTGTGATACCCCCAGCTTTGTTCTTCTTTCTCAAGATTGCTTTGGCTATTCAGGGTCTCTTGTGGTTTCCTACAAACTTTAGCATTATTTGTTCTACTTCTGTGAAAAATGCTTTTGGTGTTTTGATAGGGATTGCATTGAATCTGTAGATTGCTTCAAGTAGTATGGACATTTTAACAATATTCTTCTAATCCATGAGCATGGAATACCTATTTATTTGTGTCTTTAATTTCTTTCATCAGTGTTTTATAGTTTTCAGAGTACAGGTCTTCTATCTCCTTGGTAAATTTATTTCTAAGTATTTTATTCTTTTAGGTGCAATAATAAATGGAACTATTTTCTTAATCTCTCTTTCTGCTACCTTGTTATTAGTATATAGAAATGCTACCAATTTCTTGGTATTAGTTTTTGTATCCTGCAACTTTACTGAATTCATTTGTTGCTTCTAGTAGTTTTTTGGTGGAGTCTTAGGGTTTTTATGTATAATATCATATCATATACAAATACTGACAGTTTAACTTCTTCTATACCAATATAGATGCCTCTCCTTCCTCCCTTTCTTTTCATTCTTTCTTTTTTTTCTTTCTTTCTTCCTTCCTTCCTTCCTTCCTTTCTTTCTTTCTTTCTTTCTTTCTTTCTTTCTTTCTTTCTTTCTTTCTTTCTTTCTTTCTTTCTTTCTTTCTTCCTTCCTTCCTTCCTTCCTTCCTTCCTTCCTTCTTTCTTTCTTTCTTTCTTTCTTCTTCCTTTTGTCTGATTTCTGTGGCTAGGACTCCTACTAAACTGTGCTGAATAAAAGTCTTATTCCTGATCTTATTCCTGGTCTTATTCCTGATCTTAGAGGAAAAGCTCTCAGTTTTTCACCACTGACTATGATACTAGCTGTGTGTTTTTCATATATGGCCTTTATTATTTTTTTTTAAAGATTTTATTTATTTATTTATTTGAGAGAGAGAGAGTGAGAGAGCACAAGAGGGGGGAGTGGGAGAGGGAGGGGCAGACTCCCCGCTGAGCAGGGAGCCCGATGCGGGACTCGATCCTGGGACTCCAGGATCATGACCTGAGCCGAAGGCAGTCGCTTAACCAACTGAGCCATCCAGGCGCCCCGTGGCCTTTATTATGTTGAGGCATGTTCCCTCTAACCCACTTTGTTGAGAGGTTTGTGTGTTCATTTTTATTCATCTAGAAAGCACTTTCCTATTTCTTTTTTGATTTCTTCTTTGACTCATTGATTAATTTATTGATTTCCATATATTTGTATACTTCTCAAAAACTGTTACTGGTTTCTGATAATGTCTGTTATTGATTTTTTTAAATATTTTATTTATTTATTTTGAGAGCAAGAGTAGGTGAGCAGGGGGAGGAGCAGATGAAGAGGGAGAGAATCTTAAGGAGACTTCACGCTGAGCACAGAGCCTGACACAGGCTCGATCTCACAACCATGAGATCACGACCTGAGCTGAAATCAAGAGTCAGTCACTCAACTGACTGAGGCACACAGGCACCCCTGTCTGTTACTGATTTTTAACTTTATTTCACTTTAGTCTGAGGATAATATGCTTTATATGACTTCAATTCTTTTATTTTTACCAAGGCTTATTTTATGGCCTAGTATATGGTCTATTTTGGAGAATATTCATGTGTAATTAGGGAAGAATGTATATATTCCTTTTGGAGGAGTGTACTATAAATGTTATCTAATTACTTTATACTGTTGTTCAAGTCTTCTATTTTCTTTTTGGTCTTCTGCCCACTTGTTCTATGCATTATGGAAGGCAGAGTGTTAAGTCTTCAACTTTTATTATTGAATTGTATATTTCTCCCTTCCTATTCTGTCAGTTTTTTGTTTCTATTCTTTGATTTCTGTCTTTAAGTTAGATATTTTTTAAAAATATACTAGAAAATTTTCTTGTTCTTTTTTATTATATTTCAAAAACTATTTTCTTAGTAATTGCTTTGGGCATTAAAATTAACAACTTTTTTTTTTTTTAATTTTGCTAGTTCAAACCTAGTTTAAACCACAGTAATGGTTTTTTAATTTCAGTTATTTTTAACTCCATAATTTCTATTTGTTTAAGATAATTTCCATCTTTGTATTAATATTCTCTATTTGACAAAATATCTTTCTAATTTTTCTTTAATTCTTAGATATGGTTTTCTTTAATCCTTTGAACATACTTAGAATTGCTAATTTAAAACCTTTGACTAATAAGACCAATATCTGGGCTTCATTAGAAACAGTTTCCATCCACTATTATTTATTTTTTTTTACTTTTATAGGCCATATTTTTCTATTTCTTTGCGTTTCATATGCTTTTGTTGAAAATTGGGTTTTAAATAATATAATATTTATATTGTAAATATATTACAACTCTGTTGTAATTTTTATTAGTCAATTTCCTGGTTTATGTCTCTAAATTCTGCATTCTTTGTCATGTATGGCTTCTGAAATCGACTCAATTAGCCTAGTAGTCAGCTAATTATTGGACAGATATTGCATTAATTGTCTTGAACTAATAAGTTTCCCAGCCTTTGCTTGAGGATTCTGTTTGTTTTACGGGTAGGTCTACAGTGCTTTAGCAGATTAGTCCACATTTCTGCCTTAAATTTCACAAC
Source organism: Mirounga leonina (assembly GCF_011800145.1). Lineage (NCBI taxonomy): Eukaryota > Metazoa > Chordata > Mammalia > Carnivora > Phocidae > Mirounga > Mirounga leonina. Next base: position 41,618,327 of record NW_023270854.1, read on the forward strand.
TTGCTTGTACAGAAGCCTCAAGGTCAGTCAGAGGTGAAAGATTAAGGCCTTCTCTGATCTTTTCTGGAAATACATATATACAAATGGTGCCCTTTTGGGGTAATTTTATTATATATATATTTTATCTATTGTTAAATTCCATAATATTATATAATTACTATTTCCCCATCTATCATATTTCCCATTATGGCTTTGCTCCCACCCATTGCTTTGTGCTATTATTGACAAATATATTACATATATAATAATATATATTACATATATCACAATACTGTATATGATACTATTTTATACAGTGGCTATTTAAATCAGGTAAGATAAAAAGCAGAAAATATGCAATAATAGTATCCATTATAGTTACATAATTACCTTTATTTAGCTTATTTTTCTCTTGATTAACATTTTATTGTCTTGAAGAAAACTTTTCTATAGTTTATACGTAATTCATCTACTATTAAAGAATAAGACAAAATTTTCCCAATCACCTGAGTTTCTCCGTCAGTGGGCACATTGTTCCAGGTGATATGGCATCTAGATTAGTTGTTTCCCCACTAAATATGACTCTACTTAATTAAGTGGAATATAAATCATTCTTTCACCACATCTTAGCCTAATAATCATTTTTTAATACCCCATGTCACTGAGAGCATATATTCCTACCAAAATAATTATGAGATTATACCTGAATCACTTAGACTTCTTCATAATTAGAAGCAAACAAAAGATTGAATATCAAACAAGAATCTCAATAGAAGGAATATGGGGTTGTCTCTATAGTTGACTGCCTTTAGATGAACCACTACTAACTATCCTTAATTTCTGTTTGCACATAATTACTGAATTCTCAAGTGTGATTGCCCTACCCTGCTAGGTCACAAGCCACTGAACTACCTGAGTATTCCACAATTCAAAGCCAAACTCCAGAATTATATGAAGAATGTGGAGATGAAATGAATGTGGAGTTACTAAAATGGTACCTTCATGGAAAGAAAATATAAGACACCTCAGATTCCATCCCTCAATGATAGATTAGGCAAATCCAATAGCTTTCTAGTCACTTTGATTGTTAAAGAAGCCCCAAATCAACTCTAAACACATCTCTTCCCTTACCCTGCCTCAGACTTGACCCTTGGCTGGGGCTCTACACTAGGGAAGGAGACATGCTCTACAGATCATTCCTTTTTTTATCTTACTTCCCTCCTTCCTATTTATATATATATATATATATATTTTTTTTTTTTTTTTTTTTTTTTCTAGGTAAGGGAATGGGTGGGACATACACAAAGGCACATAAGCTTTATTCTTGACTGGGAAGCAATTGCAATTCGCTATCAGCTATGCTGCTGCCCTCTGGCTAACACTGACTCATCATTGATTCTTCTAGGTAGCAGTCCTTAGGACTCATGGGTGAAATTTTTATATTTTGTTTTGTTTTGCTTTCATTTTGGTTTTGGTTTTGGTTTGTTTTCTCCAAGGAGGCAGGGTACTGTGTGTTATGCCTACTGCGGAGTTCACTGATGTGTGTTACACTCTGTTAGCAAGCTTCAGCCTGACTTTTTTTACTTCCTGCCAATACAGTTGCTTCTATAAAATCACTACTGCTGAGATACGCTTGGTTGGCCAAGAACCCTTTTACTTGAGATATCAGCAAATGTTTCAAGCCTAGGTGCATTCTGCAGTGTCCACTAGATCCACATGGATACACACATGGCTAATGTCATGCCAAAAAAGTGGGAGGGAGGCTGTTTCTCTGCTGCCCCCTTTCTCTCGATCCATTGCTCATCTGCTAAGCTTTTCGGAATGGCAGATCAGTACAACTGTGCTGTGAGAGAGACAGAACAACTTTCCACATGTGTATTTGACATTTGAAACTGTGGTATCATTTGTTCATTTGCTTTATATTGTGCTGTCAAATGTTCTGTGTATAATAGGAATATCAGGCCTTAAAGTTCATATGTGTGGTAAATACTTCCCAATTTTATAGATTCCTTTTTTTTTTTAAGATTTTTATGTATTTATGTATGTATGTATGTATGTATGTATTTATTTATTTATTTGAGAGAGAGAGAGCATGCACTCTCAAGCGGGGTGGGGGGGTGGTCAGCAGGAGAGGAGCAGAGGGGGAGGGAGAGGGACAAGCAAACTGGCAGCTGAGCCCAGAGCCCCATGCAGGGCAAAAATAATGGTTAGATGCCATGAACATGGAAATGCCTTAACTATATGCATGTTGTCAGGCCTGGGGGCCTCTTCTGACCTTGTCAAGGGGAGTGCTAACCTTCTCTCCTTTCATATAACATTCCTTTATTTATTTATTTTTTACCATATTATGGTAAGCCTTCTAGTCACTTATTGTTAAAGTTTAAATTTTTATGTAATAAAATTTATCATATTTTTATGATTCTGAATTTTGTATTATACCTTGAAATTCTTTTCTATGTGATTATAATTTCATTTTTAGACTCATATAAACTATGTATGTAGATATTTTATTCATTTGAAATTTATTTTATTCTTTTTTTTTTAAAGATTTTATTTATTTATTTATTTATTAGAGAGTGAGCAAGAGAGAAACAGCATGAGAGGGGAGAGGGTCAGAGGGAGAAGCAGGCTCCCCACTGAGCCGGGAGCCCAATGTGGGACTCGATCCCAGGACGCTGGGATCATGACCTGAGCTGAGGGCAGTCACTTAACCAACTGAGCCACCCAGGTGCCCTGAAATTTATTTTATTCTAAAGAGAATGGTGGAGATCCATTTTTTTAAGTAGCTATCTAATTTTTCCAAATGTAGTTCACTTAATACTTCGTATTATCTCCACTGATTATATTAATTACTTTAATATATATTAAATATCATTTGGTTTTGGGGATTGAACTTCGAAATAAATCATTGTTAAGATGTCATTTCCTAGATATTGTGTTCTTTACTAAGCTTTTGTAATTGTTTAAATTCTGTCTTTAAAATAGTCAATCTAAATATATGAAATATCTTTCTAATTATTTGTCTTTTTAAAATTTTTTTATTGTTATGTTAATCACCAACATTACATCATTAGTTTTTGATGTAGTGTTCCATGATTCATTCTTTGTGTATAACACCCAGTGCTCCATGCACAACGTGCCCTCTTTATTACCCATCACGAGGCCCACCTCCCTTCTAGAACACTCAGTTTGTTTTTCAGAGTCCATTGTCTCTCATGGTTCATCTCCCCCTCCAATTCCCCCTACTTCATTCCTCACCCCCTCCTATCTTGTTTTTTTGCTTTAACATATATTGTATTATTTGTTTCAGAGGTAAGGACCTGTGATTGAACAGTCTTGCACAACTCACAGTGCTCACCATAGCACATACCATCCCCAGTGTCTATTACCCAGCCACCCCCCACTCCAGCAACCCTCAGTTTATTTCCTGAGATTAAGAATTCCTCATATCAGTAAGGTCATATGATACATGTCTTTCTCTGATTGACTTATTTCACTCAGCATAACACCCTCCAGTTCCATCCACGTCATTGTAAATGGCAAGCTATCATTCCTTTTGATGGCTGCATAATATTCCATTGTATATATATACCACTTCTTCTTTATCCATTCATCTGCTGATGGACATCTTGGCACTTTCCACAGTTTGGCTATTGTGGACATTGCTGCTATAAACATCGGGGTGCACGTACCCTTTAAGATCCCTACATTTGTGTCTTTGGGGTAAATACCCAGTAGTGGAATTGCTGGATCATATGGTAGCTCTATTTTCAACTTTTTGAGGAACCTCCATACTGTTTCCCAGAGTGGCTGCACCAGCTTGCATTCCCACCAACAGTGTAGGGGGGTTTCCCTTTCTCCACATCCCCGCCAACATCTGTCATTTCCTGACTTGTTCATTTTAGCCATTCTGACTGGTGTGAGCTGATATCTCATTGAGGTTTTGATTTGGATTTCCCTGATGCTGAGCGATGTTGAGCACTTTTGCATGTGTTTGTTGGCCATTTGGATGTCTTCCTTGGAAAAATGTCTCTTCATGTCTTCTGCCCATTTCTTGATTGGGTCATTTGTTCTTTGGGTGTTGAGTTTGATAAGTTCTTTATAGATTTTGGATACTAGCCCTTTATCTGATATGTCATTTGCAAATATCTTCTCCCATTCTGTCGGTTGTCTTTTGGTTTTGTTGACTGTTTCTTTTGCTGTGCAAAAGCTTTTTATCTTGATGATGTCCCAATAGTTCATTTTATTGCCCATTGCCTTTGGCGATGTTTCTAGGAAGAAGTTGCTGTGGCTGAGGTTGAAGAGGTTGCTGCCTGTGTTCTCCTTTAGGATTTTGATGGACTCCTGTCTCACATTGAAGTCTTTCAACCATTTGGAGTCTATTTTGTGTGTGGTGTAAGGAAATGATCCAGTTTCATTCTCTAGCATGTGGCTGTCCAATTTTCCCAACACCATTTGTTGAAGAGACTGTCTTTTTTCCATTGGACATTCTTTCCTGCTTTGTCAAAGATTAGTTGACCATAGAGTTGAGGGTCCATTTCTGGGCACTCTATTCTGTTCCATTGATCTATGTGTCTGTTTTTATGCCAGTACCATACTGTCTTGATGATTACAGCTTTGTAATAGAGCTTGAGGTCTGAAATTGTGATGCCACAAGCTTTGCTTTTCTTTTTCAACATTCCTCTGGCTCTGCGGGGTCTTTTCTGGTTCCATACAAATTTTAGGATTATTTGTTCCATTTCTTTGAAAACAGTAGATGGTATTTTGATGGGGATTGCATTGAATGTGTAGATTGCTCTAGGTAGCATTGACATCTTCACAATATTTGTTCTTCCAATCCATGAGCATGGAACGTTTTTCCATTTCTTTGTGTCTTCCTCAATTTCTTTCATGAGTTTTTTGTAGTTTTCTGAGTACAGGTTCTTTGCCTCTTTGGTTAGATTTCTTCCTACATATCTTATGCTTTTGGGTGCAATTGTAAATGGGATCGACTCCTTCATTTCTCTTTCTTCTGCCTTGTTGTTGGTGTATAGGAATGCCACTGATTTCTGTGCATTGATTTTCTATCCTTCCACTTTACTGAATTCCTGTATGAGTTCTAGCAGTTTTGGGGTGGAGTCTTTTGGGTTTTCCACATAAAGTATCATATCATCTACAAAAAGTGAGTGTTTGACTTCTTCTTTGCCGATTTGGATGCCTTTTATTTCTTTTTGTTGTCTGATTCCTGTGGCTAGGACTTCTAATACTAGGTTGAATAACAGTGGTGATAGTGGACATCCCTGCTGCGTTCCTGACCTTAGGGGGAAAGCTCTCAGTTTTCTGCATTGAGAATGATATTTGCTGTGGGTTTTTCATAGATGGCTTTTATGATATTGAGGTATGTACTCTCTATCCCTATACTCTGAAGAGTTGTGATCAAGAAAAGATGCTGTACTTTGTCGAATGCTTTTTCTGCATCTATTGAGAGGATCATATGATTCTTGTTCTTTCTTTTATTAATGTCTTGTGTCACATTGATTGATTTGCAGATGTTGAACCAACTTGCAGCCCAGGGATAAATCCCACTTGGTCGTGGTGAATAATCCTTTTAATGTACTGTTGGATCCAATTGGCTAGTATTTTGGTGAGAATTTTTGCATCCGTGTTCATCAAGGATATTGGTCTGTAATTCTCCTTTTTGATGGGGTCTTTGTCTGGTTTGGGGATCAAGGTAATGGTGGCCTCATAAAACGAGTTTGGAAGGTTTCCTTCCATTTCAATTTTTTGGAGCAGTTTCAGAAGAATAGGTATTAATTCTTCTTGAAATGTTTGGTAGAATTCCCCTGGGATGCCATCTGGCCCTGGGCTTTTGTTTGTTGGGAGATTTTTGATGATTGCTTCAATTTCCTTAATGGTTATAGGTCTGTTCAGGTTTTCTATTTCTTCCTGGTTCAGTTTTGTTACTTGATACATCTCTAGGAATGCATCCATTTCTTCCAGATTATCTACTTTGCTGGCATATAGTTGCTCATAGTATGTTCTTACAATTGTTTGTATTTCTTTGGTGTTGGTTGTGATCTCTCCTCTTTCATTCATGATTTTGTTGATTTGGGTCATTTCTGTTTTCTTTTTGATAAGTCTGGCCAGGGGTTTATCAATCTTGTTAATTCTTTCAAAGAACCAGCTCCTAGTTTCGTTGATCTGTTCTACTGTTCTTTTAGTTTCTATTTTATTGATTTCTGCTCTGATCTTTATTATTTCTCTTCTCCTGCTGGGTTTAAGCTTTATTTGCTGTTCTTGATCTAGCTCTTTTAGGTGTAGGGTTAGGTTGTGTATTGGAGACCTTTCCTGTTTCTTGAGAAAGGCTTGTATTGCTATATACTTTCCTCTTAGGACTGCCTTTGCTGCATCCCAAAGATTTTGAGTGGTTGTGTTTTCATTTTCATTGGTTTCCATGAATTTTATTAATTCTTCAATTTCCTGGTTGACCCATTCGTTCTTTAGTAGGATGCTCTTTAGCCTCCATGTATTTGAGTTCTTTCCGACTTTCCTCTTGTGATTGAGTTCTAGTTTCAAAGCATTATGGTCTGAAAATATGCGGGGAATGATCCCAATCTTTTGGTACCAGTTGAGACCTGATTTATGACCTAGGATTTGATCTATTCTGGAAAATCTTCCATGGGCCTAGAGAAGACTGTGTATTCTGTTGCTTTGGGGTGGAATGTTCTGAATATATCTGTGAAGTCCATTTGGTCCAGTGTGTCATTTAAGTCTTTATTTCTTTGTTGATCTTTTGCTTAGATGAAATGTCCATTTCAGTGAGGGGGGTGTTAAAGTCCCCCACTATTATTGTGTTGTTGTCTATGTGTTTTTTTGTTTTTGTTATTAATTGGCTTATATAATTGGCTGCTCCCATGTTAGGGGCATAGATATTTACAAGTGTTACATCTTCTTGTTGGATAGACCCTTTGAATACGATATAGTGTCCTTCCTTATCTCTTGTTACAGTCTTTGGTTTAAAATCTAATTTGTCTGATATAAGGATTGCCACTCCAGCCTTATTTTGGTGTCCATTAGCATGGTAAATGGTTTTCCACCCCCTCACTTTCAATCTGGGGGTGTCTTTGGGTCTAAAATGAGTCTCTTGCAGACAGCATATCGATGGGTCTTGTTTTTTAATCCAATCTGATAGCCTGTGTCTTTTGTTTGGCACATTTAGCCCATTTACATTCAGGGTAACTATTGAAAGATAGGAATTTGGTGCCATTGTATTGCTTGTAAGGTGACTGTTACTGTCTATTATCTGTGTTCCTTTCTGGTCTATGTTACTTTTAGGCTCTCTCTTTACTTAGAGGACCCCTTACAATATTTCTTGTAGCACTAGTTTCATGTTTGCAAATTCCTTTAGTTTTTGTTTGTCCTGGAAGCTTTTTATCTCTCCTTCTATTTTCAATGACAGCCTAGCTGGATCTAGTATTCTTGGCTGCATACTTTTCTCATTTAGTGCTCTGAATATATCATGCCAGTCCTTTCTGGCCTGCCAGGTCTCTGTGGACAGGTCTGTTGCCAATCTAATGTTTCTACCATTGTAGATTACAGATCTCTTCTCCCGAGCTGCTTTCAGGATTTTCTCTTTGTCTCTGAGATTCGTAAGTTTTACTATTAGATGTTGGGGTATTGACCTATTTTTATTGATTTTGAGAGGGGTTCTCTGTGCCTCCTGGATTTTGATGCCTGTTTTCTTCCCCAAATTAGGGAAGTTCTCTGCTCTAATTTGCTCCAATATACCTTCTGTCCCTCTCTCTCTTTCTTCTTCTTCTGGGATCCCAATTATTCTAATGTTGTTTCATCTTATGGTATCCCTTATCTCACAAATTCTGCCCTCGTGATCCAGTAGTTGTTTATCTTTTTCTCAGCTTCTTTATTTTCCATCATTTGGTCTTCTATATCACTGATTCTCTCTTCTGCCTCATTTATCCTAGCAGTTAGAGCCCCCATTTTTTATTGCACCTCATTAATAGCCTTTTTGTCTTTGACTTCGTTAGATTTTAGTTCTTTTATTTCTCCAGAAAGGGTTTCTCTAATAACTTCCATGCTTTTTTCAAGCCCAGCTAGTATCTTTAAAATCATGATTCTGAACTCTAGTTCTGACATCGTACTCATGTCCATATTGGCAGTCGGTACTGCCTCTTGTTCTTTTGTTGAGGTGGTTTTTCCCATCTTGTCATTTTGTCCAGAGGAGACCAGATGAATGAGAGAGCAAAATGCTAACAGGGTAACAACATCTCCAGAAAATGTACTCTAAACAAATCAGAAGAGACCTGAAACTGGGAGAAAAGAAAGAGAATTAAAGAAAAAAAAAAAGAAATAAGATAAAAAAAAAAGAATATGATCAAATATGATCAGGCTGTTGCATAGATCAGTGCCACACACTAGATTTTGGGTGTATTTTGGACTGTTAGAAGAAAATGCCTTCCAACATTTTAAAGAAAAAAAAACTTTTATATGTACAAAAATAAGGGTTAATATGATGAAGGGATAGAATATGAGTGTAAAGAGGAAAATTATAAAAGATTTTATAAAAGGAATTGAGAAGATGTTGCTTGTAAAAAGGAAGAAGAGGATTTAAAAAAAAGGGGGGAAAGAATGTGATTAGGCAGGAGACTAGAACAAAGCCATATGCTAGAGATTTAGGATATATTTTGATCTGTTAGAAGAAACTGTATCTCAAAATTTTAAAGAGAGAACAACTTATATATATATATATATATGCCAAAAATAATGGTAACTACTATGAAGGGATAGAATAGGACTCTAAAAATGAAAAATAAAAATGTTTTTTTAAAAGGGATTGATAAGATGTTGGCTAAAAAAGGGAAAAAGAAAAATTAAAAAAAAAAAGAAGACAGTTAAAAAAGAATTAACTTTGAAAGACTAAAGAATCACCATAAAAAAGCCATGGATTCTATGTGCAGTATTCCCCTACCTCTGGAGTTTTGCTCTTCTCATTGATCGGTAAACTTGGTCTTGGCTGGCTGTTCTTGCTGATTTTCTGGGGGAGGGACCTGTTGCCATGGTTCCCAAATGTCTTTGCCAGAGGCGGAATTGCTCTGCCCTTGCCGGGTCCGGACTGAATAATCTGCTTGGGTTTGCTCTCAGGAGCTTTTGTTCCCTGCAAGCTTTCCGTTCACCTTTGGAGGCCAAGAGTGAAAATGGCAGCTTCCCAATATCCGCCCCAGAGGAGTTGAGACCTCAGGGCCCTGCTCCTCAGTGAGTCTCAGAGAAAAGCAGTCAATCACTCCCGCCTCCGTGGTCTCCGGCCCAACTCTGTGCTCACCCGGCCAGTGACCGAGTGTTTCTTTTTTTTTTTTTTTTTTTAAGGATTTTATTTATTCATTTGAGACACAGAGATACAGAGAGAGAGAGAGAGAGAAAGCATGAGCAGGGAGAGAGGCAGAGGGAGAGGGGGAGCAGGCTCCCTGCTGAGCCAGAAACCCAATGCAGGGCTCGATCCCAGGACCCCGGGATCATGACACAAGCTGAAGGCAGACGCTCAACCATCTGAGCCACCCAGGTGCCCCCTGACCAAGCATTTCTATCTCTGGCACCCAACTTGGTATGGAGTCTGCAAACCCAGCAGATCCCTGTTGTGCGCCCCCTTGCCGCTCCTCCCAGGGAAGGAATGGGAATCTCCCCGGATCTGCTGCTTGTTGGGTCCCTGCTGGAAGAGCAGTGGCCTGATTGTGCCACGGATCAGTTTATGGCAACCCTGAGCTGAAAGCCCGCGCCTCGGCTCCGTCTCTGTAGCCGGCTTCCTCTATCACTTGCCGGAGGCGGCCAACGGAGGCCCCCAACGGAGGCCCCCAACGGAGGCCCCCTCCCCTGCCGTCTATCCTCCCGAATATCACCTCGGATTCACTTCTCCACACGTCCTACCTTCCAGAAAGTGGTCGCTTTTCTGTTCAGAGAGTTGTTGCTATTCTTTTCTTCCATCTCCTGTTGAGTTCATAGGTGTTCAGAATGGTTTGATCCCTATCCAGCTGAATTCCTGAGACCAGACGAAATCCAGGTCTCCTACTCCTCCACCATCTTGCTCCTCCCTCCAATTATTTAAGTCTTCTTATATACTTCATGGTAGAGTTCTAATATTTTCCTCATGTAAGTGAAATACACTTATTTTTACATTCATTTCTAGATATTTTATACTTTTTTTGCTACTCCTCTGATCCTGTTCTTATTTTCTTGTTATATTTTCTAAATTGTTATATATATACATATATATAAATGTTTTAATAATTGTTTTGTATCTATATATCTATATATATCTGAATTACTATTGCTACCTGCAAGATTATCAAAGTATTTTCTATTTCATAGTTTAGTTGAGTCATTTGAGTCTTTCAAATGAAAAAAAATCAAATTCTTAGGAAATAGTGAAAACTTTGCCTGTTGCTTTCTAGTATTTGTAACTTTTTTTGACTAATCAACTGATGAATTCCTCCAGAGCAATATAAATATCAATTGCATGACATCTCATCTTTCTTTTCCTCTTCCTCTTCTCTCTGCCTCTTTTACCTAATTGATTTATTTACATATAATTGTGTGTGTGTTTTTAGGTGAATAAATATATTCATGATAGATTTCGGGTCTGATCTGGACTCAAAAATGAATTATTTAATTTTATTTAAATATTTAATTGTTAATATAAATTCCTTAATATTAAATTGTATTTTGTTTTGTGTTTTATTTTAATGTCCAGGGATTCTATTTATTGGTATTTATTTCAGATTTTTTGTATTGCTATAATTGGTCTTAGTCCTTGTTTTTTTTTTTTTTTTTATTCTTATGTTAATCCCCATACATTACATCATTAGTTTTAGATGAAGTGTTCCATGATTCATTGTTTGTGCATAACACCCAGTGCTCCATGCAGAATGTGCCCTCCTCAATACCCACCACCAGGCTAACCCATCCTCCCACCCCCCTCCCCTCTAGAACCCTGTTTGTTTTTCAGAGTCCATCGTCTCTCATGGTTCGTCTACCCCTCCGATTTCCCCCACTTCATTCTTCCCCTCCCGCTACCTTCTTCTTCTTCTTTTTTTTTTTCTTAACATATATTGCATTATTTGTTTCAGAGGTACAGATCTGAGATTCAACAGTCTTGCACAATTCACAGCACTTACCAGAGCACATACCCTCCCCAGTGTTAGTCCTTGTTTTTTGTTCATTTTTTAAAATCAGACTTTTACCAGTTTGCTGGCTTAACTTAGAGAGCACAGTCTGAAACAAGGATTAAAGTATATACGGGAAGTAGATATGCAGTAGGAGTGAGGAGGCAAGGATAAAACAGGTGAAAAAGATGTAACATGATGTCATGGATTACTGTTGGCCACTTCTTATGACAAGCCAGGCAGAGATATGACAGGTATCTCAGAAAGTGTGTTTGATCATGTGTATTAGTTTGCTAGGGTTATCATTACAAAATAGCAGAGACAGGGTGGTTTAAACAACAGAAACCTTTTCTCTCAGTTCTGGAGGATAGTCATCCAAGATGTTGGAAGATTTGGTCTCTTCTAAGGTCTCTTTCTTTGGCTTGCAGATAGCCACCTCTTTACTGTGTCCTCAAATGGTCTCTCCTCTGTATATGCTCATCCCTGGTGTCTTTGTGTGTGTCCAAATTACCTCTTATAAAGACACCAGTCAGACTGGATGAGGGCCCATGCTAACTGCCTCGTTTTGGTGTTATCTCCTCCTTAAAGGCCCTGTTTCCAAACACAGTCACATTCTGATGGAGATACTGGGGGTTAGGGCTTCTACAGCAATTTGAGGGAACACAGTTCAGTCCATAACACCATACAAAGGAAACTTCATTGAGATCATCCACAGAAGGAAAAATGAGAAAGCATTTCTTTTAAAAATTAAGTCCCCCTCATTTTTCATTGACAAAAATTTACCTCTCCCAAATTGTAGTCTTTCATAGAAAAGGGAAGAGGAGGGCAGTCACAGGAACAGACTTAGAGTGTGGGGCCCCCCTTGTATTCTAAGCCAACTAAGAGTATCAGAAACACTTAGAAGCAGTGCAGTTCAGAATCTGAGGAGGTATGTACGATTTGTCTCTACACAGTTTTCTTATGATTATGCTGGCTTTGTGAGGGGAATTGGGGATCTTTCATTTTCTTTCTGAATTAAATTGTACCAGGATTATTTGTTCAATGAATTTGAAATAGTTCACTTGAGAAATCATGTTGATTGTGATATTTTATAGGAGAACATTTTTTGTCAACATTCTCTATTTGTTTTTAATGATGATTCATCTATTTAAGGTTTTAATAACTCTTCTTGAATTAATTTTAATAATTTATATATTCCTAAAACTTTTCCATTGCATTCATTTTCAAATATATTTATATTGCTTTATATGAAATTATACCACAAAAGTCTAATTAATTTTCTCTTTACCTTTGAATATTTTCACTTTATTGTGTTAATGTCTTTTAATCTATCACTTATCATTATTCCTTAATTGTATTTTTTTATTTTTTCAATTCATTAACTTCTGCTTTTAAAAAAATGCATATTATTTCCCTTTTTTAAACCTCTATTATAGTTGTTTTTAGCAAAAACACACATAAACAAATGAAACAAAATAATAAAGCTTTCTAACTTTCACCTTTGTCTCTTGTTTGCATTAGCTAGTGTTTGATATTCTTTTTACTTGAGAACTTTGAGTCAGTTGCTTTTAAACATATATTTGTTTTTAATACCTGTTTTTAAATCTGAGTGACTTTTATTTTTAAGATACTTGAGTTCAAGGCTTTTAAATATATTGATGTTTATTATAGGAATGTTTGGTCTAAAATCTGCCACATCATTTTATGAAATTGAGTATAATTCTACATACAATAAAATAAAATATCCTACTTTCTTGCTTCAGTGAGTTTTGGAAAATTGTATGCATCTGCATACCCACAACTCAAAAGCAGAGATAGAAATTATTCCATACCCTTTCCAATCAAATTTCCAAACCTGCAAAAGCAACCACATTCTGACTTGTAACATCAAGTCTCTTTTTGCTATATTCTATTAGTCTGCATAATGTTTTTGAAATTCATCCACATTATTATGTATATGAGTAGATTGCTTTATTTAGTAGCTGAATAGTGTTGTGCTATATAAATATACCTAAATTTGTCCTTTCTCCTGTTGATAGGCATTTACTTGTGTCCAGTGTGGGGCCATTATTATGGGCTGAATTTTATCTATCCAAATGAAGCCCTAATCACTACTACTTCAGAATGTAATTGTACTTGGAGATAGGGCCTTTGAAGAGATGATTAAGTTAAAATGAGGTCACCTGAGTGGGCCTTACTCCAATCTGACTGCTATCTTATAAGAAGTTTGGACATACCAGAAACACCTCGGTACATGTGCACTGAGGAAAGACCATATGGGGACATAGTGAGAAAACAGTCAGCCATCTGCAAGCCAAGGAGGTAGGCCTCAGAAGAAACCAAACCTGCTGACACCTTGATCTTGGACTTCTGGTCTCCAGGACTAGGAGAAAATAATTTATTTTGTTTAGGACACTCAGCCCGTGGTATTTTGTTTATGGCAGTTCTAGCAAACTAATACATAGATCAAGCTGCCATGAACATCTTGACACCTTTTTTTTTTTTTTTTTTGACATATGTTTTCTTTTCTCTTGAGTGGAATTGGATTTATGTCTAATTAGAAAAAAAATTGCCAGACTTTTCTCCAAAATGGTTGTATAATTTTACACTCCCATCAATAATGCATGAAAGTTCCAGTTGTTCTATATTCCTGCCGATGTTTGATGTCAGTCTTTTTATTTGAACCATTCTAGTGGGTATAAGATGGTGTTTCCTTTGGTTTTAATTTGCTTTTTCTTGAAGACTAATAACATGGAACACCTTTTCATATGCTTATTTGCCATTTATTTAGCTTTTTGATATGTTTTGTTATCTCTTCAGTTTATTTTTTGAGTAGTTCTATTTAATTTTGAATAGCTTTATAGATTTATGGAAGTTTTGTATTAATTTTTTTTTTTAAAAATGATGTAATTTGTTAGATACATGTATTAGAAGTACTTTTTCCTAATCAATATCTTGTCTATTCAGTTTAATGGTTATTTTTGATCAACAGTAAAGTTTAACTTTGGAGACAAATTTATGCTTTTCCTTTTATGGTTAATGTTTTTTATATCCTATCCAGCACATCTAAACCTACCCTGAGATTGCAAAGATATTATCCTATGTTTTCTTCTAGAAGATTTATGGCCTAGGCTTTTGTTTTTAGTTCTGTGCTTCATCCTGTACTAATTTTTTTGAGTATGGAGTAAAATGGCTTCAACATAGTTCTTTAAAAGGACTTACACTATTCTTGTGCCCACTCTTCAGACTGAATTTTTTTTTTTTCAACCAAAAAAAATCTTTGATAAAAATTGGCATTTTTTTTCTTATCCCATTTATAGTAAATTCCCCTTGTCCTACGGCTTCTCCTGGGATAAGAGCCACATGAGTCTCTCCTCTCTCTCCTATGAAGAGCTAGTCACTTTCTGAAATTTAGTTCATTTAAGTTTTGTATTTTTGGCTCTCTAGCATTTGTTTGTATTTTTTGTTCTAATTGTTGTGTTGTTTTTAGTAAGGATAGAACTTATTTAAAGGAATTATTGTAAGGTTGATGGAAAATATTATTGCAATAGGGCAAGGGACCTACTGAAATCAGGAAACTACTCTGACCATGAGATCTGCAAGCATGTTAAAAAAAAATTATCTGGTGTGTTTTAATAGTTTGAGTGATTATCTCTTGTGAGACCTAGATCCTTTATAGAGATCCTAACAGAAAGTGGTATTTTCATATATATTGTTTTCCCTGGTTTTCCATATTTTTTGTATGCTTTGCTATTTGGTTTATTTGTCTTACTTGGAGTCTTGAAAGATATATACATCGTTTTTATTTTTTTCTAGTATTATTGTTACAAATTTAATTAACATAACCAAATGTATATTTGTCACTTATTGCTTTTAGAAATAATTTCATTTCATTTCAGATACCTTCCCCTATTATTTCAAACTTCCAAAGCTTTATTATAAAGCCTTAGAAATAGTTGTTAAATAGAACACTATTTTATTACCTACAATCTATTTAAAACTTTATAATATTTATGTTATTTAATATTACCTTAAAGCTTTTTTAGCCTTCTATATTTTAATAAATCCAATGATCATTGCTACATTTTTATAATGTGGCTTTTCATTACTAGATTGATTTTGAGGTTCCCCATGGTTAGCTGGATTAAGGTTTAGCTGGAAATAAAGTTAATTATTTTTTAGAAGAGTATATAGGTAGCATATCTCTGATCTACATGTTCAAGACTATTTTCTTAATATGGCAGGAATCACTCCATTCTTTTTGACAATGAATGTTATTCGGCGGGGGGTGGGGGGTGGGGGTGGGGGTGGGGAGAGCCAAAAATTATCACCTAACACACACACACACACACACACACACACCAGTTTTTTTTTCTATCTTGAATACTTGTTCTTTCTCTCTGATTTCCATAGAATGATTTAGTTACATATTTTAGTAATTTAATAATATATACTCTTAAATTGTTATAATATTTTTCTGTGTAGAATTTTTGTATAGTATACTGGAGTGAGGGAGACCACAGAACCAACAATAAAATCAATCTATACACAATGTTTCAAAATGTAGTGGATTGGATTGTGCTTCACACCTTGAAGAGTATTAGCAAATGCTTTGTTGCTTTTCCTTATTTATGTAATTTTATTCTCCTTTGGAGGGAGTAAGTTTTGTTTTCCTTTATTTAATTGTACTTCTGTAGAAAATGTCAACTTCTCTCAATGGATAAACTACCAAATGTAGCATCTCTGATAGAAAAACCAAACAAGGAAACATACATCAAAATATGTATATTTAATTTCACTTAAAAAAAATAAGTTTAGTATTTGGGTTATGTTGGTTAGTTTTATTTTTCAAACATATTTGTATTCAAAGTTTGGAAGATTGAATGGGAAATCACTTAGAAGTTTATTCTTGCAAATACAGATTCACATTGCATTTTGTTGGTAAATATCTCCATTTTTCTCCAGATGCTCTAATTTTTATCAGGTTGGCATTTTATTTCCAAAATCCAAATAAATTAGCAAGGCATACAAAGCCCTTCAACACTTGCATACAGTCCTTCTACCCATTTGTCTATCTATCCAGCAAGATCAATCCCTCCATACAACCAATACAAAAATCAAATTCAGTTATTCAAAAAACTCTCTAAGATTCTGTATTCTACCTCAGTGCCTCTATAAATGTTACTCTGCTGCCTAGATTGC
Source organism: Mirounga leonina (assembly GCF_011800145.1). Lineage (NCBI taxonomy): Eukaryota > Metazoa > Chordata > Mammalia > Carnivora > Phocidae > Mirounga > Mirounga leonina. The sequence goes on from NW_023270854.1 coordinate 41,634,658, forward strand.
TTATCTTTTTTTTTTTTTTTCCTCATCAGGGACTCAAACTTATCATCAATGTCCAAATCACATGCCATATTCTCCATGGGAAGCATAGGGGAAAAAGTGCTACCCATGTATACCTACTGTATTAGTAGCAATTTTTATGAAGTATTTGAGTTATTTGTACTCTTTGCTAGACTTTGTGCCCCTAGAAATTAAGGACCATGTCTTATTTATCTTTGCTTTCTTAGTGTCTAGCATAAAATATGGCCATAACAGGTTCAATATTGCTGAATGAATGGACCACAATAGTTTTATGGCTACACAGCTAATTTTCATTAATTATTGAGACACATTTCTGTACTATTTTTATTAAGTAAATCTAGTTTGAAATTCATCAAAATCTATTTGTCACTAAGGACAGTGAAATAGAGGAAAGGCTTGCAGTTTTTGAGACCCTCAACTTAGTAGTAACCTCTCAATACCTTATATTTATCACAGACTCCTCCTCACTCTTCCTTCTTGTTGAACGAGCTTTAATATTTTTACATACAAAATATGTAAAACAATATATAACCTAAATATAAGGTACATGTAGAGACATTTAGGTGGAGGGGGTTAGCTATGTATTAGTTCTATGAAAACAAATTATTTCATAATTTTTGTAAGACTGTAGCTTAATCCTAGACTATTCTCTCAAGTATGGCAGGGATAATAACCACATTGCCTAAGATATGTGTAAAAGATGCATTATCCATGATAGAAACTATGAAACATCAGAAAGTCATTATCAGTTAAGAAAGAGGCAAGAAATAGTTGTGGGTAGAACAATAAATTTTCAATATAAGAAGAACAAGAACAACATAATTTTTCTTGGCAGCATTTGGTATTTTAGCATATTTCTGCTTAAAACTGTTTATCTTCCTAAAAGGAGCTATAGTTGATCCAAAAGCAAGAGATAAATGTTGAAATTGCAATATTGATATTGATTGTTTTTTAAATAGAGAAAACAATTATAAAGTTTTCTTGACACTGGATCAAAAGGTCTGATGCTGATTTCTTCAGTTCTTAACAGATATCTACTGCATGTCTTTAATCACACAGCATATATTACCAGCTGAAAAAAAGTTATTTCAAATTAAAAAAATAAACTCTGCCAAAATTATAAATACGTATTTATATAAATACAAAGTAAAGTACACATTAATCTTTGCAAAGAGAAACATTAATGAAAACATTGATAAAACTATTAAACTCTAACACTTACTTGTAATTGGTGATTTCAAATTAGAAAAAAGAATTAAAATTATGGCTCATACAACTCTCATCTTTTCATTGTTTCCCCTGGCTATTGCCAGTAATAATCAAAGTATTTGTGTTACCAGGTAACCATCTTTCCTATGAACCTATTTTATGATGCTAGTTGTTTTTTGGAATTAAATAACAATTCCAGATAATAACATTTTTCGGTATCTTATTTGGAACCTTTTCTACTCTGGTAAATGTCATTTTAAACTTAATCTCAAGATACTACAATTTTTAGTATTTAATTGTTGTTCTGTGATTTATTTTGATTTCCAACAGATATATGCTTTTCCCTTATCACTTTAGAAATAAACCAGTGTATCTTTTTTCTGGTCCATAAGCATTCTAAGACTACTTATAAATCCTTAATTATAGAATGGATAGAAAATAAATTTCATGGGATTAGTTACCCTTCCTGCCTTGTTTGTCACTTATATCTCCAGTTTCTAGAATAGTGGCTAGCACATGGTTAAGTATTCACTAAACATTTGTGGAATAAATAAACAATTGCATGAACTCATACAGCGGAATAAATTATTTTCATTCTCATTGTAGGGGCAATTTAAACTAGTCTCTTATAAAAGGATCCTCATTAGTTTTAAAATATTTTGATAATCAGGGATGCTTCAATATGAGTCACCTTCAAAGTCAGTGATTTAGCTTGTCTACACATGTCCCCCTCTAAAAAGGAACGGAAAATAGCAAAGTCCTTTCTAAAGCCATGTGAGGTGGCCTCCTCACTGAGATATCTTACAACTTTTAGTTGTTTTGCATTCATATAAAACTCATTGGCGGCAGCTTAGAGCAATGTGAGGACTTGAATTTAAACCTGAGTCAAGCAAGATCTTGAAACGACTTTGCAGTATTCTTCTCACATCCTGGATGTTTTGATAATGCTGCTGCCTCTTTCAGAGTTATATCTTGTATTTCAAATGAGATTGAATCCACTATTGTTAGCGAACTACAAAAATTAATTCAGCAATACTATAAAATCTATTGTAATGCCAAATAGTTGAAACCTGTTGAGCTTTTTTCAAGTGTTAGAGTTATAATGGACTAGGCAAGGCAATGTTTATTCCAAAATAAGTAATTTTCACTCTCTATACTCCATATGTATCTGATATGGCTAAACAACAGTCTTTATAACATAAAGATCACTTCGCACAAAGAGTGATAAAATTAGCAATATTAAAAATGTCATTCAGTTTACTTATGGATTTGGTATAGAAAATGTAACACTGATGAAAATTAAATGGTTGCTTTATTTTTCTTAACTGCTACTGGCCACAGTGTGTCCTGAAAATATGTGTTACTTGCAAACTGTATAAATTCCGTTGAACAGAAGTAGGAAGATATAGATTGTTATAAATTCCCAGAAAATTTTTTAGCTAACAATGAGCAAATTAGACTTTGTGCTACTACTGCTTTTCCTACTGATTTTAATTATCTCTAAGCAGATCCTATAAAGCACAAAGAACCCTGTAGAAAAACAAACATCCAAAAATAGAAAGTGCATAAATGTGCAACAAGATCTGCTCAAAGACCACAGGGGAGCACACACCTGCCAAAGGCCCAGATAGAGCTGTGGGGTGGTGTCCCTTTAATGACAAAGGCATTGGTAATGCTGATGAGTTCTCCCTAGGGCAGATGAGCATGAAGTTAATGGTAGATGAGGGAAGACATTCATTCTTGAGGAGATGAGAGAACAAAAAGAGGGAAAGTGGCATCATGTTTGAATAATAAGTGGGATTTTAAAATTTTATTGTTGGAAGCATCAAAGAAGTAGTTACATCAAAGCAATCCTTGTCTTTGCTATTTGCTAGTTGTGGGAGCTTGGGCAAGTTACTAATCCTCTCTAAAATTATTCACCTAACAAGGTGATATTGATAACATTTTCTTATAATCATTAGATCATTTAATGTATATTAAGTTTTTAGAATTACTTGGTACATAGTTAATGCTTAATAAACATTTAATAATAATTGTTATGCCTTTTGCTTTGAGTCATTCCTTCTTAATCAAGCCACTTTCCAAGGCTTATGCATATGCTCTTTGAAGCATATGGCCTCCTAGCATATATTAGACATATTTGAATGAGTGATATTGTCTTATTTTTTAAGAGCTCCATAAGATGTTCCCATTCCCCCCTTGTTTATTGCCAGGTAATGGCTAATAATCACCCCATGTGAAAGTACTGTGTGAAGTAAGTTATGACATGTTCTCCTGAAACTCTTCTCTCCTGAAAAAGAAGTAAAACAGCACAAATATGTGGTAATAGGTAAAACATAGCATAAATGAGCTATAGAGTGCTATGGCTATGTATAGGAGAAAAAGATTACTTTGGGCTAGGAGGACAAAATGAGCCACTCAAGGAAGTTATTTATGATCACCTTGATGAATGAGAAGAATTGTCATAGGTAGACTTAAGAAAGCAAATTTTCTTTCTTTTTTAATTTAAATTCAAGCTAGTTAACATATAGTGTTGTATTCATTTCAGGAGTAGAATTTAGAGAGTCATCATTTACATATAACACCCATTGCTCATCCCAACATGTGCCCTCTTTAATACCCATCACCCATTTAGCCCATCCTCCCACCCACTTCCCCTTCAGCAACCCTCAGTTTGTGAGAGAACAGATTTTCTAAGTGGAAGGATGACTATGAAAAAAATAAGTATATAGGAGGGAAATAAAAATCTCTCATACTGTAAGAAACTTGGCTTGATTTGCTCACAGGAAGCATATGGATAAAAAGAGGGAGATTATGGTAGGAAAATGTAATTGTGGCAGCTAGAATACAGGGAGACAAAACAAGAACTGATCAGGAGGCTAGTTCATTAATCTATATCAAGATGAAACCATGGATTAATGCCTGACCATAATTTAAAAAGAGAAGAAAATTGCAAGGGAAACTGGAGATGTAAATTTGGAGAGATTTGACTACAAGCTAAAGTATATACAAAGTCAAGTTGTCTTTGATGATGCCAAGGATTTATTTCAGAATAACTGGAAGAAACCTTATTTAATTCTGTATTATCAACTTAACTTTCTAATGATACCTGTCATGGAAATCTCCAAATACATGTAATAGATACCCAACCGCATGGATGAATACTTGAATCCCACTTTCTTTAATATATGAGCATTTCAATATACCCGAAGGCCAGGAAATATCAAGTTTCCTTTTCTCTGGGCTAAATATTAAAAAGTGTAGCTTAACTTTCCTACAGCAAGATAAGAAAAACAAATCTCTTAGAAAGCCTTCAAAGTTATGCTGAGGCAATATATTGCTATTTTAATTGAAATTTATACATTTATTTTTCTGGTTTTTAATTGATTCAAAAAAATTGTGTATATCATTATGGCATGACATATATTTTTCCGTTTTGCATTATTGATAATACTAAAATTCACATTTAATTAACATATGCCATTTGAATCCTGCATTAAGACTACAACTTAAATATCACAGTTATAGAGAGAAAACATGTTTGTAGATAAGACCCATGATGAATATAGTACTATAATAGCCTTGCCTTTAATTTAGAGAACTGTTTCAACTTCAAGTGAAAAGTTATTGAGTAATGATAGAAAAAATCCATTCCATACATTAACCCTTTTATCCCTCATCTCTCAGAGAGAAAGTCTTAACTAAACATAAAAAAAAATAAGTGAAAATTATCAGACTCTTCTAATCATATCTTGCAGAGCTTTAAATCCTCAATCTCTAGAGAACAGCTTAAGTTAGAGCGTATTATCTCATACTGCCTGAAGATATTTACACCTCCTCCATGTGTCACATATCCTCTCTACCCACATACCTTATCAGAACTGCAAGAAGAGGATGTTATTTGATGTTACCTGAGAATTTCCTTACAGGAGCTTGCAGGGAGAGTTTTAGGTTGCCAGTTTTTACAAACTTGAGGATACCTGTGTACCCTGTAAATATGAGAAGTATTTGAGTTCAGTATCCTTTTCAGAATAAGAAATACAATTTTTGAAAATATACTATGCCCTCAGAAACCCAGTAAACTGTAGGAAACCCTGGCATAGCTTATTGGTGTTTGGGAATATTAGACATTACAATTTGATCCAATCTAACAACTTGTTTTGTGTTATTTGTTTATTAGTATGCATCTTTAGTTCATGTTACATAAATATTTTAAATATTAACTTCATGTAGATGCTATGAAAATAATTACATACTTACTTGTATACCCAGTATATTTGTAAAACTACTTAGAAATTTTGGATTAACGTAAAATCTGGTAGGTATTTCCACTTATAGTTTTTTCCTTGCTACTTTCACTCCTATTCATTTTCCTTTAATATATTATCATTTTAGATTTATTATTTTTCTATCAAACAGCAGTTACTTTAAATGAGTATTAGGAAGTGATTACGGAATAGGGCATCATGTGGGTACAATTCTTGTTTCAAATGGAAAAAAGTGGTACTCCATATTATGCCAATTTACTTCACACAGACCCAGGCCCTTCCTGATATTTCAGAGCAAATACTGTAAGTTGGCCTTTAATTAAAATATATGTGGAACAAGGTTTAAATGCTTTTATTTGCAGTTCAAAGATCTATAGGCCATGTTACGCCTTCATGAAAATGATAAAACTTATCTTATATATGATCCAGGATACATCTTGAATAACCTTACTATGAGACTTCCAGAATAAATTATTTTTTAAAGAATTTTGGTTACTTAAAAACAATGGTGAAATATATATTCAATTAAGGTAACATCTTTTGAGCCAGTCCATGTCATGGATGGAGAATTAAAGTGTTTACCCAAGGGAACCTACCAAGACAATTCTCAAGGTCATATTCTGGAAAACATGTTGTTTGGAACTTCCCATTTCAATTTTTAAAGGAGACTTAAAAGTAAACCACAGCCATGAAATTGAAAATATTATGCTCATTTTCCTCTAAGATATGTCATCACTGTATCTGTCTCCATTAATCAAAATTGAAATTCAAAGAAACTTCTTATATGAGGGTTCTGTTTGGTTTTTTTTAAGATTTTATTTATTTATTTGACAGAGAGAGAGACAGCGAGAGAGAGAATACAAGCAGGGGGGAGTGGGAGAGGGAGAAGCAGGCTCTCCGCCGAGCATGGAGCCCAATGCGGGGCTCTATCCCAGGACCCTGGGAGCATGACCTGACCCGAAGGCAGACGCTTAACCAACAGAACCAGCCAGGTGCCCCAGGGTTCTGTTGTATATAGTCCATTATGACATCTTCTCTTTTACAGAGTACATAAGTAGAAAATATCTCAGGTTAGAATTACTGTTAACCTCCCTCTTCTTTATTGTGCCCCCTCTCTCTCTTCCTCCCTCCTTTCTTTCTCTGTATCTGTCTCCCTGCATGTGTATATGTATGTATGGGTGTATAGATAGAGAGGTGTATCACGCAACCAGTTGCCTGTTATAAATATGAGAACCATTCCAAGAACTTTGCCTTTAACAAGAAAGGTAAACAAACAATAAGTTCTATTGTGTATCCATAGATAATTTCCTGTAATGGGTTTATGTTTATTTCACTCCCAATGACAATGTTTGTTAATTCATGTTACTTAAAAATAAGGTGGATTTTTCAGTAAAGTAGATCAAATGAGTACCATTATTCATAATAAACCAGTGCCATATGTGCCATTTTCAAAGTTTTATATTTAGCCCTTATAATACACAAGCAATATTTTAGCTTTCAAAAATTTTTAAATAGTGTTTACCTGGCTGTCACTGGGAAGATGTTTGCCAGATATGTGAACTATTGAATTTCTAATGGGTAAATTTAAATATAGTGAGTCCTAACTTGGGCTCTCTAAACAAAATTAATATGGAATAAAATTATCAATAGCATCCTAAATTAAGAAATTGAAAAAATATACATAGATTTGTAAAGGAGAATGATGGATATTACTAGAAAACATCATCTTTTGCTTATAAATTATTCGTATTTGCTATCTGCGTTGATCAAATTTGCCAAGTAGTGACAATTCTCATTTATATATGTTTGACAAAGCCAGAAAATCTATGAAAAATCAGGCCAGGAAATAAAACCCTGGTCCTACTGTCACTGGATCATGAAATTGCTGTGCTAATGAACAAGGCAGACAGGCTAGAGGCCACAGTAAAAGTGAGGACTAATATTTATTTAACAATATTCTAAATTTCAGCACTCATATGTTTGCTTAACTGCTGGGCTGAAAGCACATACTGTTGTTAACTTACCGACTCTTAATTCTCATTGTGTAATGTAGTAAGCACACAAAGAACTCCCAACATATCATCAATGTCATTTATTTGTCCTAAGTAGAAATCAGAGGACCTCAGAAACTACTGTAAGTGTAATAATCATATGCCATAATAAAGATACTCTGAATAGCAAACTGTTTCACTATAAGGTGATACTCTATTCCTCAGTCTTTTGTAATTATGGGTCGTGCTGGATTCTGAACAGAATGGGGTCATTGTCCCCTCGTATACCTCTTACTCTGCTTCTACCCTACTGAACTGGCTTACTTGCAGAGCCTTAAGTGTACTATTATATTTATACTTCTTCCATGTGTTTCCTCTGCCTGAACCACTCTCATAAAACTTTCATCTAGTTCAGTCTTACTTGTCCTTCAGTACTCAGCATCATCTTTTCTGCCATTTAGCAGAATCTGTTTCTTCTCTGATACAATTCTATCATTCTGTATACACCTCTATTACACAATTAATCATAATGCATTCTAAGTAACCTTTAATTGATATAATTTTCTCAATAAACTCTCCAAAATGAAGAGAAGACTTCATGTTTGTATCCTTAAAAAGACATTCATTGTTTCAATAAATAAATGAAGGGTGAGTTATATCCAATATAATCTTCTAGTACCTTACGTTTCTTGATATCTTGTTTAATATAAATCTATAAACACAAGGATTCCTCCTAAATTTTAATGCATTTATGTTTTTAATAATATTCTATAATAATAATTATTATTATTTTAATTTTGGAGGCATTTGTACTATTCTCATCATCATATTAATTACTTTACAAACTGCTTTATCTAATGTGGTCCTTGCAACAAAACCTTAAGATGGCTATTGTTAATTATCTCCATGTTAGAGATGATAAAAGTGAAACTTTATTTATTTATTTATTATTTATTTATTTATTTAGAAAGAGAGCGTGCATGGGGTGGGGGAGGGGCAGAGGAAGAAGGAAAAAGAGAATCTTTTTTTTAAGATTTTATTTATTTATTTGACAGAGAGAGAGACACGGCGAGAGAGGGAACACAAGCAGAGGGACTGGGAGAGGGAGAAGCAAGCTCTCCGCTGAGCAGAGAGCCTGATGGAGGGCTCAATCTCACAACCTGAGATCATGACCTGAGCTAGAATCAAGAGTTGGATGCTTAACCCACTGAGCCACCAAGGTGCCCCAAGTGAAACTTAGTTTAAAAGATTTTGTTAAATATTTCAAAACTTGGAGCTCATAAGTAAAAGAGCTGAACTAAAATCTAGCTCTCTGAGAAAACAAAGTCTGTCTCTTGGGAACTATAAATTTAAGATATCCGTTCCCAATAAAATCTCACCCAGCTTTTCCGGCAAGTCTTTTGGATGCCTGCTACTTATTCCATCATTTTAAGATAGGCTTGCGGTGTCAGCCCTAATGGAGCTGATGTTTCTGTTAAGGCTTTCATTTCCTAACACTCCAAAAGCTACAAACCTTCAAGTTACCAATGTGCCATTGCATTATATAAAGAATTCAAAGCACAAAAGCCCTGGCTTCTTCCTGCAAAAGTAAATAAAATGCAACCTTCCCTGACTCATTTGTCATACTTTGTTATCTGGCCCTAAATCAGTACTCCGTAAGTTTCAGTGTGAAAGCAGTTCTTCCAGATTCTAATTACAGCTCCTCTCTCCATAAGTCCCAGGCATGTTTCTAAGGAGCTGGATCAAGTGACAAATGTCTAAAGGAGATAACAAATAACCTTTTTCTTATCTCATCATCCCAAATATATCCTCTCTCACTCTGTCTCCAAAAACGTTACTGGAAGTTTTTTATATAAATTGACTTGGTTGAATTTATTTACACTGTGAAATCTCACCAGTTCACCAGTTATATCTGGCCTATCTACCTTTCACCAATGATTCATCGGCTTCTAAGCTCCTAAACTACTGTGGGCCACATTTTGGGTACTCATTAAATATTTGTTGAATGAATGGATGAATGGAGTGCATTTTTCAAACTGTATCTTTGCAATAACACCACCCTTGTTCCAGTTAGGGTACTCTTTCCCTCTTCATTTCCACCAGTGTAATCTTTCCCCCTTCCAACACTAGCACACACATACATGCACACACAGAAATACACACTCAGAAAGTGATATATGGAAAGGGAAACATTGTATTCAGAGTCATTTAAATAAACTATTTTAAACAAGGGCTAGCTACATTTTCCTAACCTCTATAGTTTATTTGACATTGTTCATTCTGTTTCTAACTTTCTCTACCATTTTACCTATTTTTAAAAATAATAAGACATATGTCATACACCAGCTTTGCTCTAATGTGTTCTCTGATTTCCCAAAAAAGAAAAAAAATCTTGAAAAAATGTCTCATTTTGAAACTTCAGATTTATCACTGAAGAGGAATGATGCTAATAATTAACTTTGATTAGAGATAACTCAATGATTAGAACATTAGAAGGCATAGTAAATGATTATTTACAGGAGATGAATTGAACCAGAGCTACTGAGTGTTGAAACAAAAAGCAGTGTATTTTTTATGATGGTGGTAGATAAGGTATAAGGAAATCAAGAGGTTAAATTGAGGAATATGTTGTGTTCAGTTAGAAACCAAACTTGAGAAGTGGCATTAAAGACAGTGGATGAGCACTGGGTGTTTTTTGTAAGTGATGAATCATTGAATTCTACTCCTGAAACCAATTCTACCCTATATGTTAATTAATTTGAATTTAAATAAAAACTTGAGACAAACAAAGACAGTGGATGTCTGAAGAAGCCAGTGGATTAGAGACAGAGCAAACTGATGTTCAGGTAACGCTAAGATTCCAGTAACAACTAACCAGAGTTCAGTAGTAGAAGCTTTGGAAGCTCGGAGCATGGTAGTGCTGTGAGACAAAAAGGCTGAATATTGTTGTAATATTAGTCTTAAAGTCAACAACATCTTTTCTTTGGGGACTGCTAGAATTTAAAAACTATCATCTACTCCTGAAATAAATTTACGATTTTATGGTCAAAATTCTCAAATTAAGAAAATTTATTACTTAAAAAATAATTAATTAATTACTGTTTGGTCTTTTGGTAACTAGTTTTAGATAGTTTTTTTCAGGCCATTTTCTGGTCCACAAGGATAAAACAGCAACAATAAAAAGATTCGTATTTTGGAAGTTATTCAGTATCACCTGAACATGTTGGCCTAATAATTTCTTTCTTGGCTTTAGCTTCTTTTATCCTAAAAATTAAACCTTGTTTAGCCTTTAGCAGCATATATTACTACATAAGAAATATAGTTTTATACAATTATTTTTGTTGTACTTATTTCATATGATGACTGATAAAAATCAGCATACGGATACAGTGGGTGGGATGTGTACCTAAACAGTGGAGCCTAGATCCCTTGCTCTTCCACTCCTTGAAGAACATTACAGTGCCCAAATTTTCTTCTCTCTAAAAATCGCTGGCCTACCTCTAGAGTCTTTTCTTCTTGAGAAGGTGGACAGACCCATACCAAAAAAATAATGGTTTTGGAAATCCGGTAGAACTTCTATGTAAAATTCTCCATTAAATGTATAATAAACTCAGCTCCAAAGATAGCTCAGGAGCTATTGAAATGGTTCAGTTCTTCACATCCATAAGTTTGGAAACTATAAGAAAAATCTATGAGAACATGCAACAATCATGCTAAATCTAAATATTTCCTTAGCATAATCACCTCCCACATTTAAAAAATTAATATTTGGAGGGTATTGGGGAATAGAATGTCATGGCCAAGGAAGCACCTTACAATGCAGTTGAAGTTTTAGATATAAAAGGAATTTTGAATGCAAAACAGCACTTCACCCTTTGCTCTGATTTAAGTCAATATATTTAGTTCACTTTGAAATGTCACATGGAACTGTATATATATAGCTTATGTATATAAAAAACCAAGATGGGCATAATTATAAAGGGTTGAGACACCCTCTGTTAGATCATTATTGAAGATGTGAAGTGCTGTTATGCTTTCCTTAGGAAAAAAAGTATTATCTGAATGTATTGTTAATGACAGTAACACACTACCATGAACTTAAAATAATAGAAATTTATTATCTTGCAATTCTCTAGATTAGAATTCCAGCATGGATATCATTTATTGGGATAAAAATCAAGTTGTTAAATAGGTGATTGAGATTAAGGAGTGCACTTGTTTTGATGAGCACCGGCTGTTGTATGGAAGTATTGAATCACTATATTGTACACCTTAAACTAATATTACACTGTATGTTAACTGGAATTTAAATAAAAACTTAAAATCAAGTTGTTGGGGGGCACCTGGATGGTGCAGTTGATTGGGCTTCTGACTCTTGGTTTTAGCTCAGGTCATGATCTCAGGGTCCTGAGATCAAACCCTGTGTGGAGCTCAGCACTCATCACGGAGTCTGCTTGAAACTCTCTCCCTCTGCCTCTGGCCCTCCCCCCGTGTGCGCTCTCTCTCTCTATCAAATAAATAAATAAATCTTTAAAAAATAAAATAATAAAATTAAAAAATCAATTTGTTGGCAGTGTTGCTTTCCTTTCTGGAGAGCATAAGGAGAAATCTATATCCGTATCTTTTCTAGTTTCAACAGATCACCTGCATTCCTTGGTTCTTGGCTCCTTTTCTACATCACATCTCCCTCTTCCACTTTGAAGGACACTTGTGATTATACTAGGCCCACTCAGAAAATTCAATATAAATCTCTGTTTTAAGGTCAGCAATTTTAATTCCGACTGCAATCTAAATTCCCCTTTGCCATGTAACATAACATAGTCACACATTCCAGGAATTAAGACATCAGCATCTTTGGAGGTGGTCATTCTGCCTGTCACATTTTATCTATCCTCTTTTTTTTTTTTTCATTTTACCTGGAAATCAACCTAGAAGTTGATGTCTAGATCATTCCATATGTTAACTGTATTATGGTTTCAACTGAGCAGCTACTCTCTTCTAAAACTAGATAGAGTGCATCTTAACGTGAAAGGTTCTCCTTCCTATCCATTCCTCCCCAAAACTGCCTATGTTTCAGTTGTGGACATAAAGAATACAACATTGCCCTTACATAAGTAATTGAAAAGGAAACTTAAAGTATGTTCAGAAAAGAGGTAGGAAGGTCCAGATGGACTCACCTAAGTCTTCTGTGATGAAGCCAAGTAATCAAAAAAGAAACTTCTCTGATATTCTCTGTGTTTTATTGCAGGAATGTTATGGTTGTTGCTAATAAAATATTTATATGTCAAGGAAGCTTCCAAAGGGAGATAACATCATCATCTTTCTTTTTAAAGAACTATATGGAAAGTTCTTAAAAAATTAGTTTCTTGTTTATGCCAGTTATGAATGTAAAAATAATGTCTCCCAGAGCAGGAATAGAGTTAAACATATGGTCACTTATTATTGTTAGATGATGAGTTCACAATTAAAAAAAAAAAATCTAATAATTCAAGATCTTGTTCAGTCCTTTTAATTAGTGATTGCTTATCAGAATCACCCAAGAAATATTGGATTTAAGCACCTCATCTTCTCCCCTCCATTCTGAACCTGTCAATATCATGAAGTTTTCTGGTGCATGGAGGATGAGAATTTTGAGTATGGACATCCTTTGAAATAAGTGTTTCAAGGTGATTTTGATATAGAAAATAGTTAAGAATCAAGTTTATTCATTTATACATAATTTTTAATATAATATGAAAAGTATTGGCAGAGGGCCTTGAGAAGGGTTGAGGTAGGAAGCCCTCAAGGATCAGATCATGGGTGATCTTACACATTAAATGCTATAAAGCATATATTTTATTCAGTTAACAATAGGAGCTCACTGATGAGTTTTAATAGGTGGAACTTGTATTAGTTATTGTGTTGGTATTGGTCTAAAACCCATTTTAAAAATACCACATACTGTCACCACATGCTATCACTGCTATCTAAATCCTGGTGTCATCAAACTGTTCTTTATTGGACTGGGAATGAAAGTGTGGGATTTGGATATGATTTTGAAATGTTTTCAAGGAAATTATATGAAACATAGTTAAGACTCCAGGTTTAGTCATATATACACTATAGCAATTCATAAGAAACAACTGAGGATAGGGACTTCATCAAGAAGTTTGCTAATACATGGGGCGCCTGGGTGGCTCAGTCGTTAAGTGTCTGCCTTCGGCTCAGGTCATGATCCCAGGGTCCCAGGATCAAGCCCCGCATCAGGCTCCCTGCTCAGTAGGAAGCCTGCTTCTCCCTCTCCCACTCCCCTGCTTGTGTTCCCTCTCTCACTGTGTCTCTGTCAAATAAATAAATAAAATCTTAAAAAAAAAAAAGTTTGCTAATACAGAGATTCTGATCTTCAACTCAACGTTAATCCAATCTTCTCTGTAAAAGTGCTTACTATTTGTTAAGTTCAGTTCCATATCCTGGCTCTTCTATCCCCTTCCAAGTACCATTTAATCAGAAAATTATCAGAACACATTTTGTTTATTAATTAAGTAAAAGTGACAAATATTATAAACCACTAAGAATATCATTGAGTGGCTCTGATAAGTAGAAAAAATACAGGAGAACTGTGTCACTCCTTAATCTTGTAGAAATGTCAAGACACTGCCAATAATACCAAGATTCTCATTAATATCACCTCAAAAACTTGTAAAATTGGATAATTGTATTAAGAGTTATTTATATACTTTTTAATCTAACTTGGCCTATCATTACTGTACTTGGTAAACTGGCAGAAAGGTTTTATACTTCCTTATAAATGTAAATGCAAAATACAAATCCTCCTAAGTCCCTATATCATGATGGTAATTCGTTCATTTAACATACATTTATTTAAACAATATATTTATGGGGTATCTGGGTGGCTCAATTGGTTAAATGGCTGCCTTCAGCCCAGGTCATGATCCTAGGGTCCTGGGATAGAGCCCCGCCTCAGGGTGCTTGCTCGTCAAGAGCCTGCTTCCCCCTCTCACTCTGCTTGCCACTCCTCCTCCTTGTTCTCTCTCTCTGTCAAATAAATAAATAAAATCTTCACTTGATCTTAGCCAAAAGGCCGAGAAGCAATAATAAATAAATAAAATCTTAAAAAATATATATTTATTGGCATATATACATGTTTTACATATATCAAAATATATATCTTCACATATAGATATTTATTTGTTTTTGTATGTGTGTTTTTGTGTGTATGTGCATGTATGTGTAGGTGATTCAGTGGTTAACAAAACAAGTCTGTCCTCCTAAGTCTTTCCTGAACAAGCAGAAGGAATATTTTATGTCAAATGATGAAAAGTTCTTTGAAAGATAAAAACTATAGAGATATGTTAGGATAGGGCAGGATAGGATATTTTAATGCTGGTGTGAAGGATAAAATATAAAGGAGTAAGATTGATGCCAGAAACCAGTTAAAGGCTATTTGGATTATATCTCAACAAGAGATGTTGGTACCTTGGACTAGAATGTAGTGGTAGGAATGGTAAGATATGGCAATCATTATGTTTTATACCTGAAATTAATACAGTTGGCCCTTCAAACACAGGTTTGAAATGTGGGGGTACACTTATACATGTATTATTTTTTTAAATGCAGTATGGTATTGTGAATGTATTTTCTCTTCCTTGTGAATTTCTTTTATTTATTTATTTATTTAAGGAGAGAAACAGAGAGAGAGAGAGCATGCATGAATGGGAGGGGCATGGGAGAGGGAGACAGAGAGAGAGAAAAGATGGTGGAGGAGTAGGGGACCCTATTCCAACTGGTGCCCGGAATTGAGCTGGATATCTACCAGACCACTCTGAGCACCCATGAAATCAGCCTGAGATGTAAGAAAATAGATCTGGATATCTACAAACAGAATATCGGGGGCGGTTGGTTTCAAGGTACGAAGCAGGGAGCCGTGATTCCGCAGGCAGATATTGGAGGATAAACGGCAGCGGGAGGGAGCCTGGCCATGGGGATCCTACCCCGCCGGTGAGTGACAGCCTCGCACGCTGGGGACAGGGCACAGGCTTGCAGACCGGTAGTGGAGGGGAAAGGACTTTAGGGCAGCCCCTGGGATGGAAACCCGGAGTGGCGGGGTTGCCCATGGGAACTGGGGATGGCTGGCGGTTTTAGAAGCACAAAGGGCAGAGATTTGCCCCGACCTGGAGGCAGGACTGGGAGTGCTGCGGAGGGGTGCACAACCCAGGATGCTGCAGTTTATAGCAGCACGGACAGAAATGGAGATAGTGTGGCCTGGAGAGCTCACTGGAAGAACAGACTGCGATCTCTCTGCTCTCAGGCAGAAGGTTGGAAATGGTCTCTTCTGCTCTGACTCTCGGAAGAGATATGGAAAGCCACCAGGGAAAGCCGCCAGAGAACAAAAGCTCCAAAAAACTGGTTCCCACTGAGTCCATCCGCTGCCACGGGGGGACAGGGCAACTCTGCCCAAACAGGGTTGCCTGAGTAACAGTGGGGCAGGCCCCTCCCCAGAAGACAGGCTGGGAGAACAAGAGGCCAGCAACCCTAAGGTCCCTAGAAAACAGGTGCATCTTGCTTGGGTGCTGGTCAATAATTTTGACTCTATACATTCCCTCAAACACCCATCAACAGAATGACTAGGAGGAGGAGCCCCCAAAACAGAAAAGACTCAGAGATTATGACTTATGCCACAGATTTACAAATGGAGGCAGATATAACCAAGATGTCAAAGATGGAATTCAGGCTAGCAATTGTGAAGACAATAGCTAGAATGGAGAAATCAATTAATAGCAACATAGAGTCTCTAAGGGCAGAAATGAAAGCTGAATTGGCAGAACTTAAAAATGCTATCAGTGAGATCCAATCCAATCTAGATAATCTAACAGCTAGGGTAAGTGAGGCAGAAGAGCGAATCAGTGACCTGGAAGACAATTTAATAGATAAAAAGGGAAAAGAGGAGGCCAGGGAAAAACAACTCAGAATCCATGAAAATAGAATCAGAGAAATAAGTGACACCATGAAGCATTCCAATGTCAGAATTATTGGAATCCTGGAGGGGGTGGAGAGAGAGAGAGGACTGGAAGATATATTTGAGCAAATCCTAGCTGAGAACGTCCCTAATCTGGGGAGTGAAACAAACATTTGAGTCCTAGAGGTAGAGAGTACCCCTCCCAAGATCAAGGAAAACAGGCCAACACCCTGGCATGTAATAGTAAAACTTGCAAATCTTAGAACCAAGGAAACCATCTTAAGGGCAGTTAGGGGGAAGAGATTCCTTATGTACAGAGGGAGGAACATCAGAATAACGTCAGACCTATCCACAGAGACCTGGCAAGCCCGAAAGGCCTGGCAAGACATATTCAGGGTACTAAACGAGAAGAACATGCAGCCAAGAATACTTTAGCTGGCAAGGCTGTCATTTAGAATGGATGGAGAGATGCAGGGCTTCCAAGACTGGCAGAAACTGGAAGAATATGTGACCACTAAGCCAGCCCTGCCAGAAATATCAAGGGGGGTTCTATAAAAGGAGAAAGACCCCAAGAGTGATCTACAACAGAAATTTACAGGGACAATCTATAAAAACAACATCTTCACAGGCAACATGATGACAATTAATTCATATCTTTCAATAATTACTCTTAACGTGAATGGCCTAAATGCTCCCATAAAACAGCACAGGGTTGCAGATTGGATAAAAAGACAGGACCCATCCATATGCTGTCTATAAGAGACTCATTTTGAACCTAAAGATACATCCAGACTGAAAGTGAAGGGATGGAGAGCTGTCTTCCATGCCAACAGACCTCAAAAGAAAGCTGGGGTAGCAATTCTTATATCCGACAAACTAGATTTTAAGCTAAAGACTATAGTTAGAGACACAGAAGCACATTATATCATTCTTAAAGGGTCTATCCAACAAGAAGATCTAACAATTGTAAATATCTATGCCCCCAACGTGGGAGCAGCCATCTACATAAGCCAACTATTAACCAAAATAAAGAGTCCTATTGATAACAATATGTTAATTGTAGGAGACCTCAATACTCCACTCTCAGCAATAGACAGATCATCTAAGCAGAAAATCAACAAAGAAACAAGAGCTTTGAATGACACACTGGACGAGATGGACCTCATAGATATATATACAGAACATTGCACCCTAAAACAACGGAATACTCATTCTTCTTGAGTGCACATGGAACTTTCTCCAGAATAGACCACATACTGGGTCACAAATCAGGTCTCAACTGATACCAAAAGATTGAGAGTATTCCCTGGATATTCTCAGACCACAGTGCTTTAAAACTGGAACTCAATCAAAAGAAAAAAATTGGCAGAAATTCAAACACTTGGAAGCTAAAGACCACTCTGCTCAAGAATGTTTGGGTCAACCAAGAAATCAAAGAAAAACTTAAACAATTCATGGAAATCAATGAGAATAAAAACACATTGGTCCGAAACCTATGGAATACTGCAAAGGTGGTCCTAAGGGGGAAATACATAGCCATCCAAGCCTCACTCAAAAAAATAGAAAAATCCTGAATTCTCCAACTAACTGTATACCTTAAAGAACTAGAGAAAAAGCAACAAACAATGCCTAAGCCATGCATTAGAAGAGAAATAATTAAGATTAGAGCAGAGATCAATGAATCAGAAACCAGAAACACAGTAGATCAGATCAACAAAACTAGAAGTTGGTTCTTTGAAAGAATTAATAAGTTCGATAAACCACTGGCCAGACTTATCCAAAAGAAAAGAAAAAGGACCCAAATTAATAAAATTATGAATGAAAGGGGAGAGATCATGACCAACACCAAGGAAATAGAAACAATTATTAGAAATTATTATCAACAACTATATGCCAATAAACTGAACAATCTGGTTGAAATGGATGCCTTCCTGGAAACCTATAAGCTGCCAAGACTGAAACAGGAAGAAATTGACAACCTGAATAGGCCAATAACCAGTAACGAGATTGAAGCAGTGATCAAAAACCTCCCAAAAAACAAGAGTCCAGGGCCTGATGGATTCCCTGGGGAATTCTACCAAACATTCAAAGAAGAAATAATACCTATTCTACTGCAGCTGTTTCAAAAAATAGAAACAGAAGGAAAACTTCCAAACTCATTCTATGAGGCCAGCATTACCTTAATCCCCAAACCAGGCAAAGACCCCATCAAAAAGGAGATTTCACACCCGATATCCCTGATGAATATGGATTCCAAAATCCTCAACAAAATCCTAGCTAATAGGATCCAACAATACATTAAAAGGATCATCCACCATGACCAAGTGGGATTTATCCCCGGGATGCAAGGGTGGTTCAACATTTGCAAATCAATCAGTGTGATAGAACACATTAATAAGAGGATGGAGAAGAACCATATGGCCCTCTCAATTGAAGCAGAAAAAGCATTTGACAAAATACAACATCCTTTCCTGTTTAAAACTCTTCAGAGTATAGGGATAGAGGGAACATTCCTCAAGTTCATAAAATCCATCTATGAAAAACCCACAGCGAATATCATCCTCAATGGGGAAAAGCTGAGAGCCTTTCCCTTAAGATCAGGAACACGTCAAGGATGCCCACTCTCACCACTATTGTTCAACATAGTACTAGAAGTCCTAGCAACAGCAATCAGACAGCAAAAAGAAATAAAAGGTATTCAAATTGGCAAAGAAGAAGTCAAACTCTCTCTTTTCGCAGATGACATGACACTTTATGTGGAAAACCCAAAAGACTCCACCCCCAAATTACTAGAACTCATACAGCAATTCAGTAATGCAGCAGGATACAAAATCAATGCACAGAAATCAGTTGCTTTCTTATACACTAACAATGCAACTGTAGAAAGAGAAATTAGAGAAATGATTCTATTTACAATAGCACCAAAAACCATAAGGTACCTCAGAATAAACCTAAACAAAGAGGTAAAGGATCTATACTCTAGGAACTACAGAACACTCCTGAAAGAAATTGAAGAAGACACAAAATGACATTTTTCAAAGTACTGGAACAAACAATCCTAAAATTTGTATGGAATCAGAAAAGACCCTGAATCACCAAGGAAATGTTGAAAAAGAAAAACAAAGCTGGGTGCATCACGTTGCCCGATTTCAACCTATATTACAAAGCTGTGATCACCAAGACAGCATGGTACTGGCACAAGAACAGACATACAGACCAATGGAATAGAATAGAGAACCCAGATATGGACCCTCAACTCTATGGTCAAATAATCTTTGACAAAGCAGGAAAAAACATGCAATGGAAAAAAGACAGTCTCTTCAATAAATGGTGCTGGGAAAATTGGATAGCCACCTAACACCATACACAAAGATAAACTCAAAATGGATGAAAGACCTCGATGTGAGACAGGAATCCATCAAAATCCTGGAGGAGAACATAGGCAGTAACCTCTTTGACATTGGCTACAGCAACTTCTTTCAAGACACATATCCAAAAGCTTTGGGACTTCATCAAGATAAAAAGCTTCTGCACAGCAAAGGAAACAGTCAACAAAACAAGGAGACAACCCACAGAATTGGAGAAGATATTTGCAAATGCCACTACAGATAAAGGGCTGGGATCCAAGATCTATAAAGAACTTCTCAAACTCAACACCCAAAAAACAAATAGTAAAGTCAAAAAATGGGCAGAAGACATGAAAAGACACTTCTCTGAAGAAGACATACAAATGGCTAACAAACACATGAAAAAATGTTCATCATCATTAGCCATCAGGGAAATTCAAATCAAAACCACATTGAGATACCACCTTACACCAGTTAGAATGGCAAAAATGGGCAACAACAAATGTTGGAGAGGTTGTGGAGAAAGGGGAACTCTCTTACACTGTTGGTGGGAAGGCAAGTTGGTACAGCCACTTTGGGAAACTGTGCAGGTTCCTCAGAAATTTAAAAATAGAGCTACCCTATGACCCAGCAATTGCACTCCTGGGTATTTACCCCAAAGACACAGATGTAGTGAAAAGTAGGGCCATATGCACCCCAATGTTCATAGCAGCAATGTCCGCAATAGCCAAACTGTGGAAAGAGCCAAGATGCCCTTCAACAGATGAATGGATAAAGAAGATGTGGTCCATATATACAATGGAATATTACTCAGCCATCAGAAAGGATGAATATCCAACTTTTACATCAACATGGATGGGACTGGAGGAGATTATGCTAAGTTAAATAAGTCAAGCAGAGAAAGTCAATTATCATATGGTTTCACTTATTTGTGGAACATAAGGAATAACATGGAGGACATTTGGAGAAGGAAGGGAAAAATGAAGGGGAGGGAAATTGGAGGGAGAGATGAACCATGAGAGACTATGGACTCTGAGAAACAAAGAAGGTTTTAGAGAAGAGCGGGGAGGGGGGTTTGTTTAGCCCGGTGATGGATATTAAGGATTAAGGGCACATCTTGCATGGAGCACTGGGTGTTATAGGAAAACAATGGATTGTGGATCACCACATCAAAAACTAATGTATTGTATGGTGACTAACATAACATAATAAAATTAAAAAAAAATAAAAAACGTAAAATGCAGTATGTACTGTGAATGTATTTTCTCTTCCTTGTGAATTTTATTTATTTATTTATTTATTTATTTATTTATTTATTTATTTATTTATTTAT
>NW_023270854.1:41655789-41931973 GCF_011800145.1 Mirounga leonina
TATTTATTTATTTATTTATTTATTTATTTATTTATTTATTTATTTATGAGAGAGAAAAGAAAGAGCACACATTAACGGGAGGGGCAAGGGAGAGAGAGAATCTGAAGCAGACTCTGCACTGAGTGCAGAGCCCAACACAGGGCTCAATCTCATGACCCTGTAATCATGACCTGAGCCAAAACCAAGAGTTGGACACTTAACCAACTGAGCCACCCAGGTGCCGCCTTATGATTTTCTTATTAACAGTGTCTTTTCTCTAGCCTACTTTATTATAAGAATACTGTATATGATACATATACAAAGTATGTGTTAATAGACTTTATGTTATGGGAAAGGCTTTTGGTCAATAGTAGGCTATTAGTAGTTAAGTTTTGGGGGAGTCAAAAGTTATATGCAGATTTTAGGCTGCCAGAGAGGCAGTTGGTGCCCCTAACCCCAAGTTGTTCAAGAGTCAACTATATTTTATATCAACTACACTTCAATTAAAAAAAGGAAAAGTTCCATTTTGAGAATATCAACTTGGAATGCTTTTTATATTTCAAAGCAGTTTTGGATATAAAAGTTTGGAATTCAGGGGAAAGAATGGGGCAGCAGACAGATATTTTGAAATTATTGGCATATTGGACAGGTATTGGTTTCCTGCTTTTTTTTTTTTATGATCTATGTGATTGGGTGAGATCAACTAAATCGATGAGGGAAAATAGTTCAGAAAAATTAGCCCTTGGGGCATTCCCATATTTTGAGACCAGGGAGAGGAAGAGAAAAAGCAGAAGAGGCAGAAGGATTTGCCAGTCAAAGAGGAGGAGCATGCATGGAGGGAGTACTGCCCTATGAAGCAAAAGGGAAAAACGTGTTTGAAGAAGTGTCAAGAAAATCAGCTTTGCGAATTGCTGCCAATAAATCAAGTAAGCTGAAGAATAAGAATTGACCATTGGCTTTAGCAGCATGGAGGTCACTGTTGGTCCTGAAATAGACAAGAGCTGTTTCAGTATCTTGGTGGATTCCAGAAGACATTAGAGAACAGAAATAATATCTTAAAATGTGAACACTTACCTTGAAAATTTTGCTCTACTTAGTACAGAAAAGAGCAGAAATAGAAGGGAATGATAAGTGAAAGAAAACCAATTTTTTAAAGATAAAAACTATAACAAAATTGAGGTGATCTTGTATGGAGTAGAAACTGCCCATTAGGGGGAAGATAGAAGGCTTTCTGGAGCAAGAACTTTGAGTAGAAAAGAGATTCTGGAATCTACTGAACATGTGAAGGGATTGGATTTGATAGAACTACAAAAATATCACCCATTGATATGAAGGTAAAGACAAAATGCAGGTGAGTTGAGAGGCTCTGTGAGAGAAATTTTTAAATTGCTTTTATTTTTCAGTGTAATAGCAAGCATGGTAACTGGTTGAGGACTGGAGGGAAGGAGAGATGTTAGAGACTGGAGGAGATTGGAGATTGAGGTGAAAATGTGGAATATAACCTAGATAGTAAATAGATGAAGAAAATGTGACAATAATAAATATAAAAGAAAATTCAAAGCAGAAATAAATTTATGGTCCAAATTAGGGATATTTGTTATTCAGTTTTTCTCCTCATTTCAAGTTTAACAGTGTCTTTTTAATAGAAGTATTTTGGTTTCTGCATTTATTTGTTCAAGGAGTAAAATGAAACTACATGCTTAAGTGAATTCAGGATAGTCATCAGAGGCAGAATGACAGGAAAACAGTAAAATGGGACTTTAGAAAATTATAAAGAAGAATAACAAGAAAAAATGTGGATTTAGGAATGTGGTAAGGCACCAAAAGAGGAACTACATATAGAGAAACTTGAGATGAACAAAAGATGCAAAAGTAAACAACAGATTTAAAAAAAAAAAAAGAAAAAAGTAAACAATGGATAGATGTCTCATGGTATCTTCAAAATTTAATATGAAGTATTGGAATGCTAAATAAGTCAGACAAGAACAGAGAAAGCAAATCAAACATAGTTGTAAATACCAACATAGCCTTAGAAACAGTAATTTAGAAATGTAGCCTATGAAGAAACTAGAAAGAATTTTAGAGGAGAAATTTCTAGTATATATGAATACAGTGGTATATAGTAGATGAAATATATGTATATTTATTTTATGCTGCGGTGATGTTCCAGTGTTGCTGTTGAGAGGAAAGCTCAATTGAAACAACTTAACAATACCTGTGTCCATATATTTTTCTTCCTTCAACTATTGTTACTTGATTCCTGCTTTACAAAAAAAAAAAAAAAAAAAAAAAGCCGTATATCTCCATCCACACTTCTGGTACTAAGACCATATGGATTGTTTTTAATCCAAATGAAGTAAATTTAAGATATTTAATATCAAATTCACTCTTTGACTAATATATTGATTCTTCAGAAGTCCCCCCTGTGGGATTGATATTCAGTAAAGGTATTTTGACGGAAATGTGAGTTCCACATATTCCACAAGATTCTTCCAGGTTTATACATATACTAGGCTAGATTACTATAAACGTATACACCTGGTCCATAACACTCTAGCCCCAGCAGAGTTGTCTTTATGAGGTATTAATCAATACTAGAGTCATGACTTTTTTTGAGGTATGATGTACAGAACATTAATGGTTGGAACATTTGTAGTTTTAAGTGTTTCCTAACATCGCTATCAAGGATATCTCATTACACAGCTCAACATTTGAGGAATGCCTCTGGAGCTATAGTAGGAGGGATATTTCTAGGAGTCGGCCAAAAGGTCAGTTACTAAGAAGGCAGTCTAAAAATCATACCCAGGGGAACACAAGCTATAAAGCAAATAATGAACAGAGTTTAAGAGCTGGACATTTAGGTCAACACAAATGCCAAACCTGGAAGATCTGTAGCAGAACTTAGCCTGACTGATAAATGGAGAGGGCAACATGGAACAAAGATGATGGATTGATGAGCTGGTGATAAACAAGTGATGACTCTAGATGAAAGTCATGATTCTATCTTCTGTCCCTTGACCTCTAATCCAGTCTGACTTACCTTTGCTCATCAGAGAGATGAGACCCAGATACTTTAGGACTTTTCAGGTAAACATTTTGAAGGTGACCTGCTCTTGTTCAGATGGTCATATTAAGTTGATCCAAAAAATTGGGGTCTGTAATGGGTTAAGCTTTTAATTGTTTGTAAATATTGTTATATTGGACTACCCTGGTATCCAGTGGTTTAAGCTATTCATTCCTGCTCTAGATTGAACTTCTAATATTATATACCCATTAGCCCTTAGAAATTCATATCTAATGAAAAAATTAATGGAGGGGTTGATATATGTGACCCTATTATTACATATTTTCTTCTGTTATTACCTTGGCAAGATGTATGAGGTCCTTGCTATTCTCCAGACCATGGATGTTGGGAATATAAAACAGCAAAAAATAAGCAGAGTCGAAGAGTAGGCAAATCACTTGTCCCGTCTAAAATATCAGAAGCAAGTTTGTAGTTATTTGCCTTGAAATCTCAAGTATATTACTCAAGGCTGCCTCAGCATAAGTAGTTTTGTCCTTTCTTTCCCTTATGGAGAAAATCAGGGCATATTCAGCAAAATCTGCAAAATATATCCTCCTGTTCTGGATCCACTCACATAGTCAGTAGTTTCCCACTTAAGTAAAGATTAAAGTGATTGTGCTTCAAGCACTCAAGTCACAATAGGCTATCTTGTTCATGTAGCTTCCTCCAAAGTTAATATCCATTACAGTTGGAATGCCCTTTTAATTATTTAATATGGTTAGCCAATAGGTCACAGAGTTCCATAAACTAGAGTAGTGGTTGGGCTTGGATAATCCTTTGCTTTGGGTGCGGTGCTAGGATGGTGTCATCAAGTGTTTTATCATGAACTGTTCCAGATGGCAAGTAGCACAGGATTTTCTGATATACACAAAATTTGGAGCAAATAAGCCTATCTGACTATACCTCCTCTTGGCGGCAGCATTAGAACTCTTTCAGAGTAGAGTAGGGGGAACCATCAAAATAATTGGCTAAATGCAATAATATCTGTTGGTCCTAGTGAAATGAACATTTTCAGGCAGAGAAATGAGGTTTACATCAGAAACTGATAGGGCACTTTTAACCAGATATTGCTCATCTAAGCAGCAACATGTCTAATACAAGGAAAATCCCCCAGTCTGTGAATTATAGGACTGAAACTTAATCTCATTGGCATTTTTGCCCCACTTAATCCTAATATATATTGGTAATCTGGCCCTCACATTGTGCCAGCCAGATTCAGGAGCATGAAGCAGTTTTGAGGTAACTCCATTTCTTTGTCCCAAGAATTCAACTGACTTGGCTTAAGATGCCACACAGGTAAATAGATGCTGTGGAAAGGACATTTCTGTTTGGAGGCACTCACAAACACTTCCTCAGAGTTATGCTTTGGAGAATTTCCAAGAGATGATTTTCTTGTTCACCAGTTGTCTTTCCTGCTACTTTTTCTTATTTCATCACTTGCTGTCCCTTGCACTACACTTATCCCCTGTATACTGTCTCTGTCACTACCTTTAAAACTTTTGAACTTATACTCCACCCAAAATTATTCTTCTCAGCCTGCCAGAAAGTGTTTTTAACCAGCAAATGCTAAAATACCCTAGAGATAGGGAAAGCAATATAAAGTAAATCTGGTACCTGTTATCTTTGACCCTACAAATAGGTGTTTTACCTGTCAGAGACAGAAGAAAATTCTTTTCACAAACACTTGGAAACCAACTTGAAATGTAGATTCATTGTATGATTCCCCTCCCTTTTGAGGACCCCTGTCCTTTCTATTAAGAAATAATATCTTAATTGTTTTAATATCTGTTACAGTAAGTTTCTCTCTTAATAATCATCCTTTTGTAAAATACTTTTACTCTTTTCTATTGTTTCTTGCAAATAAAACCTTTCTATCTTGACACACACTCCAAAATAATCACTTCAAGACTATATGGTTTTCACTTAATTAATTAATATTATTATTTTTATTTGAGTATAGTTGACACATAATGTTATATTAGTTTCAGGTGTGTAACATAGTGATTCAACATTCTATACATTATATTATGCTCACCACAAGTATGTCTACCATCTGTCACCGTACAATGCTGTTACAATATCATTGACTATATTCTCTATGCTGTACCTTTTTATCCCCATAACTTCTTCATTCCATAACTGAAAATTTGTAATTCTCACTACCCTTCACTAAATTTAAATCTGTAAACTAATTTACAAAAGAAAGACATCTTAAAAATCTCTTATCCAAAATTCTTCAGCCTGATGTGTTTCAAAATTCAGAATTTTTCACATTCTCGAAAATTAATATTGGACCCATACTACATAATAAATGTGAAAAATCTGAAAATGTATGAAGAAAAATGGTTATAATACTATATAATGTTTTTGCATAATTATCTACATTCAGTCACATTACTTGAATTCTTATTAGTTCCAATGGTATTTTAGTTGATTATTATTAATTTGGGGAAACTATTTTTTGAAATTTTGTTTCATATTTCTACTCCAATATTTATTACCATTATATGAACATCTCAAACATTGTTAAGGAATAATAAAAGCAGCAATCTATATTTTCTTTACTCTAACTTAAGTCAAAATACATATAAATATACATGCATTAGGGGCACCTGGGTGACTCAGTTGGTTAAGCATCTGCTTTTGGCTCAGGTCATAGTCCCAGAGTCCTGGGATCGAGCCCTGTGTCAGACTCCTGCTCAGTGGGGAGGCTGCTTCTCCCTTTCCTGTTCTCCCTGCTTGTGCTCTCTCTCTTTCTCTCTCTCTCTGTCAAATAAATAGATAAAATCTTTTAAAAAATAAATAAGTATACATGCATTATACATGTATGAATTCATATATGTAATATATATGAATTATGTATGTAAACCTGGGGGGTGTGTGTGTGTGTATACAACTTCAAACTAATGAAGCTAATCACTATAAAGGAGGAGTTTGTAAAAGGTTTTTGTGTATTAAGAATTGTTCATTAAACTGGATTGACATTTTGACTTATTTTGAAATGCTCAAATAGTTAATTCCTTTGACCTCATTGAGTGATGAAATACATTGTTTATTTTACTATATTAAATAATCTTAAAATGTCCTAAAAAATTTTATCATGATATCTTTTATATTTTCAATATATTTGATTTAAACTTTTTGCACTCATAAGTAGATATTTATGGCCATTTATTTGTCATAATTTTGTTTCTGGTTCATATGAGCTTCATACGACAAAGGATAAAGATGTATTTCTTTCTTATTCTTTTTTTTTTTAGATTTATTATTTTTTTAAATAATATATTTTTTAAGATTCTTATTTATTTATTTGAGAGAGAGAGAGAGAGAGCACAGGGGAGGGGCAGAGGGAGAGGGAGAAGCAGACTCCCCGCCGAGCAGGGAGCCTGATGCAGGACTCCATCCTAGGGCCCTGGGATCATGACCTGAGCTGAAAACAGACATTTAACTGACTGAGCCACCCAGGCATCCCTAAAGATTTTATTATCTCATTTATTTGAGAGACAGACTGAGTGAGAGAGAGAGAGAACACAAGCTGGGGGAGAAGCAGAGGGAAAGAGAGAGAAGCAGGCTGCCCACTGAGCGGGGAGCTGGATGTGGGGGCTCGATCCCAGAACCCTGGAATTAGATGCTTAACCGACTTAGCCACCCAGGGCCCCTCTTTTTTATTTTTTGGCATTTTATTCCAAAAGGGATTTTTCCTGTGTGTAAAATAAGTCAACAATGCTATCATGTGATCTGTAATTTTTGGGGGGATAATTCCGTAATTCATTAACTGACGTCTTCCCTGATTTTTGTGTATCCAGGTTTTTCTCTCTTCTTGAATACATTTGTGACATATATTATATACCCAAGATGTATCAGTTGTGAAATTTTTAATGTATATTCATAAAGCTGTACATAGAACATTATAACTTCTAATTTTGTGTCTGTGGTTATTTTAAAATTAAATACTTTTGGGACACCTGGGTGGCTCAGTCGGTTAAGCATCTGTCTTCAGCTCAGGTCATGATCCCAGGGTTCTGGGATCGAGTCCCAAGTTGGGCTCCTTGTTCAGTGAGGAGCCTGCTTCTCCTTCTGCCTGCCGCTCCCCTTGTATGTGCTTTCTCTCCTTCTCTCTATCTCTCTCTCTGACAAATAAATAAATAAAATCTTTAAAAAAATTAAATACTTTTAAGAAACTTTGAATACAATAAATATGTAGAAATAGAAGTCATTTTACAAGGTATTTATGCATAAGTAATTATACATTTATATAAATATGTAATATATGATTATATATTATCTAGCTCTAGAATTCCATATTTGAATACAACCATATTATATATGTCCATATTTAAATAAAACCATGAAGCAAAATAAGTTTGAAATATACTCAGACCTCCCTTAACGTGTTGGCTCTGTCTGTAAAACAAAAATTATTTACTCAGTAGTGATGTAAAATTTTCTTATAGAATACTGATCCCACAGATATATTCAGGCAAAATAAGAGTTTCTGGAAGTTTATATCACCTGAGAATGTTTTCCAGGAGGTGGTTATATCATCTTTTAGAAATATGTGAACTGTGTGTTGGGTAATGAATAACCAAGGCTTAATACATTTGCTTTAATGATCTCCCCAAAGATAATTACTTTAATCAAAAGGGCAATATTTTGTTAAATTCATTTATCACAACAAATCTATAATATTAAGTGGGAACACCTGGGATAAGCTTAATAATATTCACAAATCAGTCTCTAACCAAGAAGCCAACATAATGGGTTCATTATATAAATACTACTAGGAATTACTTAAGAACCATGTCTCTAATACAGAGAATTTGTTCATTCAGAACAGAATCATTTTGAAAATTATACCCTACAAAATTCTGCCAGAGTGAGCATATCACTAAGAAGCACAGAATTAATTTTATCTGAATTTCAGATTACTCATTGGAAAATAAAAATGTGAGTTTTTAATCTTAGCATCTTTATGTGATTCTATGACATTGTTCATATTTCTAAATAACTACCAACCTGAAGTTTTATATAGTGCCATCTGGACCTAATGATTGTAAAATAAATATAATAAAATAGAAGACAGAAGACATGTTAATTCTGAGAGAAGACTAGTGAAATTTGAAATTTGGCCTTATAATCTGTCACCATAGAGTTTCCTCCATTAAAGTCAATGGAATTTTCAGTAGTTGGAAGTCCTGTCTTCTTCAACAAAAGGTTGATATAATATAAAGATAAATTGAATTTTAGAATATATCCACTGAAACCTACTATTATGCACCAGACATAGGCATTTTAAAAATTTTCCATAACTTTATTTTCATCAGTTGCAATGTTGTGATTTCATAGTGTTAACAATGGTATAGATGGAAAGTGCTATACTGGGAAACAAGACTCAAGAAATAAGGTATGATTAGTTGTAGGTCCTTGCTCAGGATAGCTAAAGTATTTCTCAGTCTCCTCATTAGTAAATGATTATGTATAATAGAGAATCATTAAGAAACTTTTCTTCTAAATTATAAATGTTGGATAGTCTTTTAACTATAAACTGTTTGTTATCTTCATAAATGAAATGACTCCCATTAATTTTCCTAGCTCTTGCTGCTTAAAATGGAAGTTTATGGACACAAATAAGTAAAGGAGGTATCCATGATTCTCCAATGGAGAATTAGTAGATTATTTGTAAAAATGAAATGTGACAGTTGGTTCTATTTCCATGTCTCACCACTCAACTTAATGTCAAAGTAAAATTCAAATGGACACAAAACCTTAAGTTAATTAAAAATAGCCACAAAATTATTAGAAAATGCTGAACAACAATTACAAGAGGAAGCTGTTATTTAGAGTTTATTTTATGCTATGTAAGAGTCAAGTGAAAAAAATTCAGAATTGTGTGGGGTGCTAAACATTATATTGGTAGCCTGACATGAGTTTCACATAGGCAATAGGTAGATTTTATAGTGCTTTTTCCCTATAAAAATTGGCAAGTACACAAGTCAGGGCTTTCTCTATTTTTTTCTGCAGAGAGCTAATTATTGAACATTTACTAGCATACTGCTATATATACATGCTGCTTACAATAAGTCTAATAACCTAATCTGTTGGGTGCTACAGATGAGGGAACTTAAAATACAAAAACTGGAAGTTAGTTGATATGTGACTGGAAAACCATTTTCTGAAAATTAAACCCACAAATGAAAGCACAAATGGGGTATTGGTATATCATATTACATAAAAGAAATGACAGATAAAAATTTTTATTTTTATATAGTAAAAAAAATAATACAGTTCAGGGGCACCTGGGTGGCTCTATCAGTTAAGCATCTGCCTTCTGCTCAGGTCATGATCGAGAGTGGGTCCTGGGATTGAGCCCCGTGGCATCTCCCTGCTCAGCGGGGAGTCTGCTTCCCCATCTTCCTCTCCACCTCCGCCTGCTTGTGCTCTCTCTCTCTCTCAAATAAAAAGATAAAATCTTAAAAAAAAAAAAAAAACCTAATGCAGTTCATAGATTAGCACTCTAATAAAAATCCAGGTACAGGAAATAAGCAAGCCAAAGAGACGAAATATGCAAGATCAAAATATAGGAAACAGAACATCCACTGAATATTTAAGACCCTACTTTTTTCTTAAATTGGCAAAAAAATATAAAATCCAAATATCCTAGATGGCAACAAATATATACAGAAAGTACATATATGCACATACACCATTGGTAGAGCTCAGAATAGTATATATAGTGAGCACATATTTGTGTAAAACAAGAGGGGAACTAATATATATTCATCTCTTTTGTCCACATGAGACTTTGGGAAGTATATACAAGAAGTTGGTAGGCAGTGATAACTTCCTTTTAGGGGATATTATGGGAATCAGTGAAGATAGGGAGCAATAGTGAGAGAATATTCATTTTATACAATTTTATAATTTTACTCTTAAGCCATATGAATGCATTTTCTAGTCAAATATTAATTAAATAAATCTTATAATGTTAAAATAAATATAAATTATATGATGTATGGTGTAAATTATATTATAAATGCAGATATGCAGACACAGAACGAAGAGTCAAAAAATATCTTTACCATTTATCTTTAGTTGCTTTTATTTTCATATTTACTTTGCTGTATTTTCCAAATATTCTGAAGGATCAACTTTGATAATCAGAGTACAATATATATTGTGGATGTAGGATAGTTATAGACTGAAGGGTTATATAGGACACAGGAGTTAGTAGAATATGTCATTTTTGATATTTTATGAAACCTAATGGGGGGAAAAGCTACATAACATGTGGAAAATTTGTTCTCACTTAAGAAAGTTGAATGCACAAGATCTCCTTGGTTTGAAAATATTGGGCACAGCTGCTTTGATACCAAAACTGTCCATGGCTCCACAGATGGTTTTTGCATATGCAAAGAATTATCTAAGGTGCTTATTACCACGTGGATCCCTGAACTCCGTTCCCTACAGATACTCCTTCAATTGCATGGGACTTTAGATTGGGCATGGTCACAGGTACCCAGGTGACATTTTAACACTGATGTGGAATCGAACATGTCCAGGGTATATGTAAGCACTGTCAGGATTTAAATACTGTCAATGGATAGCATGAAGGTGTTTGTGTTCATCTTCATGTAGTAAGTGGTTCACATTTCTCAGTTTACAAATTGTTAAAATTTCCTTTTTAAGTGGGTACCAGGTGCTCTGTGACTAGTGAAAACAGTTAAATGGAAAAAAAAAATTTAACAGTGTCCTCAAAAGTGAAGTATTTTCTACAGCCTGGAAGGGTTTGAATGTCAGAATGAAACAAAAGATATGTGTGCACTATCAATACTTGTGAAAAATAACTGACCTCTCTGTGATTTCTCCTTAATTATATAGATCTTAGAAGAAAATAATAGATTTCAATGCAAAATATCCATGTTAAAACCCTGAGCAATAAATACATGTGCACAGTATAGTTTAAATTAGATCTTTCATGAAACAAATGAAAAGCCATCATGACTTCAGAATGGCATTTAGACTATGTTCTGCTAAAAAAAAAAAAAAAATCACAGCTTAGGTAAGTGTTCTATTCTGGATAAAAACATTACGATACCTGGAGGGATATTTTTCTTTCATAACTTTATTTCATAAGACAGTAAACAGAAAGGGTAAAAAAAGTAAGGATCTCTGGTAAAGCCAGAGAAAGAAGCTAAGAAATCTGTGACACTTTGGGAAATACTCTGGAGTAAAGCTTTGTGGCTGGGGAGCCAATTATAAACTAGAACAAAGGAATTGTTCCACACAGTAGCCACTAACAAAACTGTCACCCAGAAACAGAGATCTGGGAAATAGATTATCCATGAGGAAATAACACAAAGCTTCATAACTGTATGGAATATTTCTAAGAGACAGAGAAAAGAAAATGAAAGCAAAAGGCAGAGAGACTGACCACAAAATTTGATCCAGCAAACAATAAATTCAAAATGCTGTTAATATGATATATATAGCAAAGGAGACTATTAAGAACATCAGAAGATAATATTAATAGCACCATTTTTTAGAGGATAAAAAAGGAACACCAATTTTTTGTATTTTTGTTGCAGAGATACTCTTTGTTAGTGGGCAAGAGCATGAGTGTAACAATGGTCAAGTCAGCAGATCTGTTTTTTTCTGTAACTCTCTCCTTAACTCCCTGATACCACCACTGTACTATTTGAAATTTTGAAACAATACCAGACATTGTTTCATCTCACCTATGTGTGTGTGTGTGTGTCTGTGTGTCTGTGCCTGTGTGTAAATAAATAAACAAATAAATAAATATAGTATTTATGTGTGTGTATAGTTAAGAGTTAGGTTATTTTTGTTTCATTTTGCTTTAGTTTTTTAGACCTTGCTTTTTAAATTGTGTAGTTTTGTTTTATATTATATAAAATATTTTTTTATGTTTCCAAAGTTAAATCTACAAAATAATCTATATCAGAGAATATAACCTTTTCTGTCTCCCCAGGAATATTCTGCTAAAATGCAGTTCCCATTTCCTGGATTGGAGCATGACAGGTATGTGATATTTTAATTTCTGTGATGTCTGATGCAGAAAGTTGGAAATGATGACCTAAACTCTGTATTTCAAATATATTTTTCTCTAAATACTAAATTTATAATGAATGGTAGAAAATTTCTTTCAAGTGCTTATTATATGCCATTACATCTGCAACATTATTACCTATTTCAATCTTCATAATAGCCCAGTGATATGATAATTATATTTTTTGTGAACAAGAAATCCAAGACTCAAGGATGGCAGTTTTTAAGATACTAGCAAATCAGAGTTGGAATTTGAAGTTAGTGCTGACAAGGAAACGAAGGAAGACTTGCCTACTCTGTGCCCTGAGTGCATTGAGAAACAGGTGCAGCACACAGAAAAGGTATATTGAAGCAAAATCTTTAATTAGGAAAGAGAGAACATAAGGGAATTTCTGTCACCAAATTCTGACAACAGAATTAAGTCATACTTTAAGGGAAAGTCAATGAGATGACTTTCTAATTGTGTATGTAGCATCAGCCGAAAAAGTAGGGAATTTGAAAAGGAAAACAAATCACAGTGAGGCAATGTACAAGAAATGGTACAACAGAGGAACAAAGGTATAAGGTTTTGAAAAATGCATCTGTGTTTTTTTTTCATTGCCACATTAAGAAGAGGGAACTCTCTTTTAAGACAGTGTGTTTGGCACAGCTTGAAATAGTCTCATTTTACTTCAAATGCAATAGTAACAAAAATAATTAGCAATATTTTGTCTTCTTTAGATATTTCTGTCATTTAGGTGTTTGGCCACCATAGTCCTCTATTAGTTTTCAATGAATTATTCAAAACTCTTTGTCTTCTTTCATTCACCTTTAATTCCTTTCTATATACACGATTCTGTTTTTAATAGTAATTATTCTCCTTTCTGCTACTTAACAATATTTTACTTTTATTCTATCTTTGAGGGTTTGCCAGATCCTTCTTGGTCTGTCTTACATTTTTTTCTTTGAATCTCCACTTATTAGAGCATTAGTTTTTGTTTTGTTTTGTTTTCATAGCATGAATGACTGTGTGTGCACAAACCATCCTTTCCTATTTTAAAAAAGTGTTGAGTATGGAGGCATTGGTCCCACACTAATTAATTTCTAATAATGATTGTTCAGTTTTTAGATTCACTATATGTGCCAATTATTTAATATAAAGTATAGGGTAGGGAGTGGTTAGGGAGTGAGTGAAGGAAGTAACAGCTTAAAATTCGATATAGTATCCTAGGTTACTTTTTCTCACTCTTTGCTCTCAGTGGTCTGGATTTCTCACTCCTGAGTGGTCAGAAGCCTTTGATAAATTTGCATGAAGCCATGTGGACTGTAAATTTTTCATGTTATAATAGTGTTCATATGCTTTCTCCTGCTTGTATCAGTAGCCACTTATGTAATTTCTTCCCTACAGCTCTCAGTCTATCCACCAGATCTCCACAAATTGTTCTTTTACGAAATGATGATGCACCTGTGGGGTCTCATTCATCCCATCTTCTCAAACTCTCCACCATTCTTAACAAATGCATAAAGCGTTGTTTTCTTGTTTTTGTTTATTTTTATTTCTTTGCTTAACTAATGTGGATATACATGTGCTTACGTTTTTTTATGAGATATTTATATTTTCTCTTTCCTGAAACAATCATTAGTTTTCTTGACCCCTTATATTATCAATATCTACGTGTTTGTAAATTTCTTTGCATACCTGGTATATTAATCTGTTTGTCATAAACATTATGGATCATCTCCAATTTATCATTGGCCTTTTA
The DNA here is from genome assembly GCF_011800145.1 of Mirounga leonina. Classification (NCBI taxonomy): domain Eukaryota; kingdom Metazoa; phylum Chordata; class Mammalia; order Carnivora; family Phocidae; genus Mirounga; species Mirounga leonina. The sequence goes on from NW_023270854.1 coordinate 41,669,641, forward strand.
ATTTTTGTGTTTTCTTTTTTGTTATATATAAATATGAGAAGTTTTCTCAAATCTGGCAGTGTATTAGTTTTCTGTTGTCATTATGCTTAGGAAAGAGATTTTTCACCCTGAAATGTGAAAATTATTTACTACATTTAATTTTACTTCTTTTTATATGTATAGGTTTGAGCTGGATGTTATTTAAGATCTGTGGCAAAATGTATCCACTATCCACACATTCCCCAAATTTGTTTCAAATATCACTGCATTTGGAGAGCTCTTTTGCAAAAGTCATTGCCTGGAATTGGATTTTTTTCCAAGTATGGATATGGAGTTTTCTTTCTATTTTTCATTTTCTTTTTATTTTTGGTATGCTCACAAAAAAAAGAGAGAGACATCCAGTTTTCACTGTATTTTATGTATCCAGATATCTATAAGTATTTCAGTTACAGGTTATGCCTACATAAAATGAAATTAGAAGAATTTCCTTTTGAATTATCCTTTGAGGAGTTTTAGTTGTTGGTTTATCTTGTTAGGACAGAAAGTTCTATCTCCTTTCTTTCAGACCACATCTCCAGAAAAGGCAGTTTATATACAAAATGACTAATTGTTGGGATTCCCAGCATGTTTGGTTTATTTTGTTTTGCTTTCTATTACTATGAAACAAACTCCATAAAACTCTGTGGTTTAACACAATGAGTTATTATTTTCTGAAATTCTGTGTTTAGCAATCTGGATAATCTGCTAATCTTGCTGGGATCAATCATATGGCTGAATTTCTCTGCTGGACTGGAGGGTTCAATCTGGCCAAATCCACATGATTTGCAGTTAGTACAACTGTCAGCTGGGCACCGTGATTCTAAGTAGATTTACATTTAATTACCAAGTGGCTTCTCATCCTCTGATAGGCTCGCCTGGACTTCCACAGCATGCTATTCTCAGAAGGTGAGAGTGGAAACTATATGGCCTCTTACGATTTAGGCTTTAGAACTCAACGTGCTATTTCTGTTACATCCTATTGATCTAAGTGATTTACAAGTGAAGTTCAGAGTGAAAGGGGTTGCTATTGTCTGAATGTTTGTGCCTTCTCCCCGCCTGCCCCCCCGCCGCCCCCCGCCGCTGCCGCCAAGTTTGGATGTGGAATCTTAATTTCCAAAGTTAATGGTATTAGTATATGGGACCTTTGGTGCTTAAGTCATGTGAGTGGAACTCTTATGAATGGTATTAGTGCCTTATAAAGGAAGCTTCAGAGACATCCCTAGACCCTTCCACCATGTAAGGACACAGGAAGAAACACTGGCTATTAACCAGGAAGAGGAACTCATCCAACCGTGCTGGCACCATGTGGTCTTGGATGTCCAGCCTCCAGAACTGTGAAAAATAAATTTCTGTTGCTTGTAGACTAAAAGTTTGTGAGTGTTATAGCAGTCTGAATGGACTGGCCGGGATGGATAAACTTCTTTTGATGGAAACAATGGCAATGTCACAGTGCAAGGAGACATGGACCTAGGGAAGCATGATATTAGAAGTCATTAATGTATCATCAGGCAAAATTAGAAAATTTCTTAAAAAGCTTAGTCATCATAACACAAAATTATGACTTTTATATTATATCAATTTTTCTGGATTTAATAATCCTCTTGTTCTGACAGAAGAGGCTGGGTTTATGGTTTTAATTTTCAGAAATACTTCAAAGATGGAATCAGCCCATATTGCCAATGAGAAAGGGGTGAACAGTAAATCACTCTATGTCACTCCTATTCAGTCCTCTGACAAAATTAGATTAATACTGCAACCATTTACTAAATGATTATTTAGTGCCAGGTTCTCAGGTAAGCACTTAAAATAATTATCTCTTTTAAAATTCACAGTATCCCTATGAGGTCTATATTATTGCCCTCCCTTTGCAGTTGAGAAGTATCAGACCTGGAAATTGGTATAGCATCTACTGGTGATGATTTCACAGTAAATGGAGGAACTCTGCTTCAAACTCAGGTGTCTGTGATTGCAAAGCCTGTGCTGTTAAAGATTTTGCTATAGTCACCAAATATCTTAATAGGTTTATTAAGATTTCAAATTCTCAGTAAGATTTTACATATATATATATATATATATATATATATATATATATATATATATATAAACATAGATATATATTTTAATGGTGGTTAGTCTCTATTTCACCTGAGAAGAATAACCTGTTAAAAAAATCTCAGAAATGTTTTAATTGAAAAATTATTCAGTAAAACTTGGCCTACAAGTAATAAAATGAAATAAAATGCTACACTAATCAAATGAAGTTAGGACTCTTATAAGTGTAGACAGATTGCTCAGGGGAATAAAAGAATGCTTAGAAGTAGATTCTTGCAAATATGAGAAATCCATATATAATTAAGGTAGGTTTTGGAAGAGTAGAGAAAGATATATTTATTTGATAATGTTGAATAGTTTTTATGAGCACAATTTTAAGTGTTTAAAAAACACAATTTGTATTCATATATGAGATATATCAACAGTAATTCTAAGTAGATTTACATTTTGAATAAGAAGAAAATATAGGGGAATAACTTTTAGGTTTCAGTATGGAGAAAACCTTTTTAAGAATAAAACCAATTGAGGGCCGCTTGGGGGGCTCAGTAGGTTAAACATCTGCCTTTGGCTCAGGTCATGATCCCAGGGTCCTGGGATCAAGCCCCGCATCAGGCTCCCTGCTCAGTGGGAAGCCTGCTTCTCCCTCTCCCTCTGCCCCTCCTCCTGCTCATGCTTTCTCTCTCTCTCATATAAATAAATAAAATCTTAAAGAAAAAGAAAAAAAGAAATATCAACTACTATATAGTCTGAATTCTAGAAAAGTGCTGCTTCATTCTCTTTTTTGTGTGTGTGCCGATTTTTCATTAAAAAAAGAATAAAACTAATTGAAATTGTTTCTATCTAAAATGAAAAAAAAATATGTGAATAGATTTTACTCAAGTGGTTGTGTTAGGAAATGTGTTAGCTCATTAACAATCAAAAGAATACAAAATAAAATTGGGCCCCAACTTTAGGTGTGAATTTTGGAAAAATACAGAGGCATTAGAATTTCCAGGACTAGCAAGAGATGGAAAAACATCAATATCAGAAAAAGCTGGTGAGAGATTAAAATGGTATACTGTTCTTGAACATAATTTGATAATATATACCAATATCCTCAAAATTATTTGCCTCGGGACAAACCAGAAGAGAGTTTTCCTAAGGAAATTTTAGACATTAAAAAATGTCTAAAAAAATTTGTGTATGAGTTATTATAATGTTATTTATAAGGGAAAAGAAATACATAGCTTGGATGTCTCAAAAATAAGTTTAGATAAATAATAAAGAAATAATTGTAACTCTGGATAAAGTGCTACTGTTCATCCACTAAAATTCACATTGAAGAATATTTAGTTGTGGAAAACTGTTGGTCATAATATGTAGCAACAACTACAACAACAACAAAATGTAGGGTACAGATCTTTGTAAGTAATTTTATATTAATTTTGTAAGCAAATAGATATTAATGTTAAAGAAAATATGCACGTTATTGAAAAATAATCTATTATTTTAAGAGTGATTTTTATTTTATTTTTCTTTTAAGATTGTATTTACTTATTTACTTGAGAGAGGGAGAGAGCACATGAGCGGGGGTGGGGGGCGGAGGGGCAGAGTGAGAGGGAGAAGCAGACTCCCTGCTGGGCAGGGATCCTGACATGGGGCTTGATCCATAACTGACTGAGCTACCCAGGCACCCCACTGATTTTTATTTTCTAAGTATAGTTTAACATTTTTTTCCCGTTCTGTATTCGTCACATCTTATAATATACACATGCATGGGGATTATTGAAAATATTTAGCAACCCAATAGGGCATGGGGGCAGACTAACCAGATTAGTAATACCACCAATAAGAATAGACACTGCTATAAACCAACACCAGTATTCCCATACTTTGACTAACGAGCTCTGTGTGTACATATACATTTCGTAAACAAAAGAAAAAGCAAGCAATGTTATCAAGTGAAACAATGTTATCAAGTGAAACAATGTTATCAAGTGAAACAGTGCAAGATACATGTGGGGTTGGGACTCATGAAGGGAGAGTGTTTAATTTGACAAGAATAATGACAAAATGGGGGCGCCTGGGTGGCTCAGTCGTTAAGCGTCTGCCTTTGGCTCAGGTCATGATCCTGGAGTCCTGGGATCAAGCCCCACATCGGGCTCCCTGCTCCGTGGGAAGCCTGCTTCTCCCTCTCCCACTCCCCCTGCTTGTGTTCCCTCTCTCGCTGTCTCTCTCTGTCAAAATAAATAAATAAAATCTTAAAAAAAAAGAATAATGACAAAATATAAAAGATAGATATAAAAAGCAGAATATTAAACAAATCACGAGGCTATTTTGGAAACCTAGTATCAAAATCTAAAGCTCTGGAGATAAAGAGAAGAAAAAAACACAACAAAATAGTGGAAATGAATTATAAAATAAATAATAGGTGAAAATTTTCCTGAAAACCAGAAAAACAAATTCAACATGCTTTAAAAATAGAAGCTAAATAAGCAAACAAATAAAGGAAAAGAATCACTCTTCACTAATAGTGGCACTCTTTTCATGAATAACAAAGGATAGCGAAAAGAGTAGGTCAATGACTTCATATTTTAAAGAAAACTTATTTTGTACAGGAATTCTATACCTGATTAAATTTTAGAAAATAAGAATATTTCATTCTTGCTATAAATGAGAATCCCCAGATTCTTTCTGAGAAAATAATCTGAGGATCTATTTTAATAAGTAATTATAAAAAACAATAAAGAAGATGTGAGATATAAGTGGTGGGAGGTAAATCAATGAAAAGAAATATCAGTTAGGCATCAGTTGGTACTAATTTGAACAGTCATTTAGCTCAAAAAATTCTGTCTTCAAGAAGAGTGGATGAATTTCATATACCATCTTAAAGGAGTTTAAAAGTTGGATTATATTAGGAATATCATAAAGAGGACATATATATATTCTTTCAAAGACTGAGAGAAGAAAAGAAAATGAGGGAAAGGAGGGAGAGAGGGAGAAAGGGAGGGAGAGAAGGATAACCTATCGGAAATTTCAGGACAAGCAAACTTATATAATAAAGCCATGATAAAAATATGACGTCAACTAAAATGTGCCATAAATATAAGCAGTTTTTGAAATATAAGGCTAAAGTTTCAAGTGACCCTGGAATGGAATAGAAATCTTAATATTGCATCTGTAAAGAAAGAACTATCCTAGGAAACCAGGTGCCTTTGTTCTGAAGAGTAGTTTTCATATTCATAATGATATCGATGATGTTCATTGGTTTTCAACTTTTAAATCAAAGGACAAGTAAAGCATGGACAATTTAAAATAGCAGAATGTAAATGCAATCAGCCTTGAAAATACAAACATAAGGGTACAGCTGAAAGAACTGGGAGGTGGAAGAGCAGACATTAAAGAAAGGCTTTTGACATTAAAATGTTCCTTTTATGTTGTGGGAGTCAAAGCTGATGGAAAATGTTGATTCAAGCATATTATCTAAAGTTACATGTAAAAGCAGCAGAAGAGTTAAAATCATTTTGACAAGAAACGATTTTCAGAAGGGACTGAGTAGAAGTAGAGGTTGAGGAATGTAAATTAAATCTGCCTTTCTCAACTGGCCATCAATATTTGAATTTGAAAAAGGCATAATATAAGAAGCTTTGTTTTGTAATTAAAGGTGAAACTTTATTAAAATGTGTATCTCTGAAAAATGTGACTGATAATGAGGTGAGGGTGAAGACTTGCTGTTTTTCATTATAAGACTTGGTAAACTTTAATGTTTGTTACGTGTAGACATTTTATCATATAGGTTTCAAAATAAAATTTTGAATGGCAGCATGAAAGCACTCAATAGGTTGTTTTTGATACTTGATTTGAGGATTTTAAATACTTGTACAAATACTAGTTGCTTTTTTTTTGTTAAATTAAAGCTAATTCCTTTATCAATTAAAATTAATACCATTTATACTTGCCCTCTACTCTTTTGTTACTTTTTACTATGTAATCATTTAAAATGCCCTCATTCTGACCTATTTTAAAAATGAGACAAGAGACAAAACACAGAGGAACTTGTAGGGTAAAACAATTTACATGATGTAGTTGTACTAACATACTTTTGTCTTTCATATGTGTTTCTGTAATATAAAGGGGAAATGAAGTTTACTCAGCTAGTTTGGGACAGAATATCCAGTGTATGAAGGAGCAGTAGAGATACCAATTAATGTATAACAATATTGTATACAACTATATATATATATATATATATATATATATATAGCTATATATAGCATATTTCTCTCTATATATATTGCATATATATTGCAAATATATATATATTGCATATTTCTCCCTGAAATCAAGTGCTCATACAAAATAAAAATAAAGAATAGTCAGACATTTCTCTCTAAAAATTTAATTGTGAAATGGTTTGAAAGTACTTGCCAATAATAGTTCTCATTCTGGAAATTTATTTCTAGGTCCAAATGTATCTTTTACCCTTCTCAATAGATTTAATAAACGTTTTTTTTTTGTTGACATACACAGTTTCTGCAATTAAATTGAAACTATGAATTGTCAGTATGGAGCAAAATTTCCTAAGGGCATCGGTAAGTGCACAATTGAATCTCAGTATAATGGCAAAAACAGCCAAATACAAAAATAATCAGCCAAATAAAGGAACAATTAAATTCCATGGCTGTAAAAATGCAGGTGCAAAATACAATGCCACAGCTAAATTGCACAAAAAAATTGGCTCTTCATATTAAATTAAATTGATAGTCATTGTCTTTGGTATAGAGATGAAGATCATTATATTCTAGGAGAGAAACAAATTTGAGTTATAAATTTTCCCCAATAGGGGCCACCCTAGAGTCTGTTCACCATAATCACATTTGAAGAATTCTGCACTGTTTCAAAATAATTATGTCAATTGAAATACCTTCCCATAAAGAAATACTTTGAAAAAAAATTGCCTGGAAAGGATGAATGGAAGAAGCAATTATGTACCTGAGATTGGAAACCTGATACAAATCATTTTTCATTATATTATTATAAAATCTGAAGTCCCTATTATATAAACACAGATTATTACCCCATTAGCCAGACCTTTCTTTATTGGTTAACATGATACAGGAAATGTTAATGCTGAAGATAACAATAACAAAGACTTGCATACATTATATAGAACTAAATTATTTCTTAAATTCAGTAAAATAGCTGTCTTCAAATATTATTTTTAAAAACAGGTGACAAAGGACTTATTTACTTTCAGATATTTAGGCAATATTGCCTAGTGTTCTTTGGACACCACTGAGTATGTATACTCTTCTAAATAATTAATGAAACAAAATACATGTTAATCTTAGTTCATGCTTTTTATTATCCTAAATAGTGATAGACCTAAATTAAGCAACCATTTTAATTCACAATTAAGATATTAAAAATGCAAATGGCCTAGAGAAAGACTTTAATTTGATCCAGTATTACATAGTTTCCTGAAATTGTTTTGAGAGCTAACTATTCACTTACTTTACGATCATTCACTCTATCACACATTAAAAACCTTAAAAATTTATAGATAATCTTCCTGCAGATATTTTTCCTGGTCCATATTGTTTTAGATATCAACAAGTAGAATAGAAATGGCTATAAGCTAAGAGTTCCCATTCTCAACGCCAATACAAATTAAAATAACCTTATCTGATAAAGGGAGAGTTCTTGACCATGCACATTTATGTAAGAGAAAGTTTGATCCATGGAAGAGATGAGAACAATATAAGATAGAAAGAAACTATTCTTTCTTCAGCAAGTACAATGTTGTGAAATAAAAGAAATTTCTACTGCATTCGGTAAATATTGCTTATATATCCTATGCCATAAATCCATGAAACTGCCCATGAAAAATCATCAGTGATACTCTATATATGGATCTAATGACAGTAAGTATAAAATTTATCTTTTACAAAGGAAGGTTATATTATTATGTCTATATTTTCTTTTTTTTTTTTTTTTAGATTTTATTTATTTATTTGACAGAGAGACATAGCGAGAGCAGGAACACAAGCAGGGGGAGTGGGAGAGGGAGAAGCAGGCTTCCTGCAGAGCAGGGAGCCGGATGTGGGACTTGATCCCAGGACCCTGGGATCATGACCTGAGCCGAAGGCAGACGCTTAACGACTGAGCCACCCAGGCGCCCTATTATGTCTATATTTTCAAGTGAAGAAACTGGAACATAGAGAAGTAACCTAAGTTGGCAAAGACACACCATCAATAAATGACAAAAATGGCCAGGAAGACTAGCTTTAAGATTCTGTGGAAAGCTATACTAGTTTTAAGGTACTTTTGTGAAAAATATTAGAGGCCATTTAAAGATTGTAATTTCCCCACTAGTCATGTCATAAACATTCTAAAATAATTTTTAATTTGCCTGTCATATTATTATTTTGACTAAAGACATTATAGTACATTCTGAAGTTTTAATAATGCTGCAATTTAACAGTTAAGGAAAACTAGCAGGCACACAGTAACAAACCCAGCAGAGAGCAGGCCTTTTTTCTTAATTATTTTTCTTTTGAAAGTCAGTTGATTGGATTTCCCTGATGCCGAGCGATATTGAACTCTTTTTCATGTGTCTGTTGGCCATTTGGATGTCTTCTTTGGAAAAATGTCTGTTCATGTCTTCTGCCCATTTCTTGATTGGATTCTTTGTTCTTTGGGTGTAAAATTATGGATATGTGTTGATAAAACATTTTCTTTTCTATACTGTTATTCAACTGAGCATTTCAAAATTTGAATGATAAATTGGACTTATTTTCCAATTTGTTACATTATAGTTTGATGTTGAGTTTCATTCTTAGGAATTGTACCCCTTATTTATGTTACAGTTTACTTCTGTGTTTTAAAATTTTTTACTCATATTTTCTAAGCATTCAAATGCAATACATTATTAGATTCTTCCATTTCAATAATTTCAATAGTAAGAGTTTCAAGAGTTTGAAGTGCTAAATCCTCACTGGTTCTTGGGCAATAATCATTAGGCTCTCATGTTGTACAAAAACCATCCTTTAGATTAGCTCAAAAGACACCCCATACGTATAAGACTTATGAATTGTTCCTTGTGACTAGTCATCTATAAGCCTTATGAATTACCCCTTACGACTAGTATGAGGAAATAAATGAACAGAAGAAAAAGCTTATGCTTAGTTTCTGGTTGGTGCTTCATGCTATGCTGACATCATCTGGAAGTTGACTGCTGTAGAATCAAAGTCCCATTCAGGAATGTACCTGAAGACAATAGAGAGGAAAAATTTTTCCAGTAGACAGTCTTTCACAGTGTACATTTGGTTTTTCCCTGACTGGAGGGGGTTGTAGCTAAAGGTCCTGTACTAAAACACTTTGTCGAGGTGGTCAAAACATGAACAAACTTGGAAGAATGATAATAAGGAGATCTAGACAAGGGTAATGTCAGTTGACCTTTTGGGGTACAGAATATGTAGATATTTATGCACAACACTAAGGCTTCTAAGAAGTAGTCACTGCAAGAGAGGCTAGAAACAATCAGGAGGACACAATGACCTGCTGTTTGACTGTCGTTCAACTTCTTTCCCTAACATTGCAGTGTTTGTGCTATACATATTGTACAAAAAGGCAGTGGTAGCAGGCATGGAGTTTGCACGTGTATTTACAATTTAGGATGCCCTTCCGTAACACTGATAGAGCTAACAACTCAATGTCTGTCTAATTTCCCAAGAACAGAGATCAACCTAAGTTTATGCTATGACACAATTCACTAGAGACCACCAAGTCACCTAGGGGCAGATTGCTTGCATTTGACCCATGAATCATAGTAATTTATCCTCAGTGGGGGAAAAAAAAAATCATTCTGAATATCTTCCTTCCTCTAATGGTATACCGGCCACTTTCTATGGATGTCTAGTATGTATTCATTGTTATGATATCAAAAAAACCTCTTGCTTCTATCAAAGAAAATCAGTTTTCATTAAAGTAACTGTTTAAATTGTCTCCCATCCATGAAATTTGTGTTTTTTTTTTTAAGATTTTATTTATTTATTTATTTATTTGAGAGAGAGAATGAGGAAGAGAGCACATGAGAGGGGAGAGGGTCAGAGGGAGAAGCAGACTCCCTGCCGAGCAGGGAGCCTGATGCGGGACTCGACCCAGGGACTCCAGGATCATGACCTGAGCCGAAGGCAGTCGCTTAACCAACTGAGCCACCCAGGCGCCCGAAATTTATTGTTTTTAAGACATATTCCATCATCTAGAAGCAATTGACCTCATACGATATGAGAATTGTCTGTTGAATACTCATCTTAGGCACCAGCTGGGAAACAGCACTGGAGGTTTGGCATACTGTTCCTCAAGATGATATATAGACTTTGAAACATTGACCATTTCTTGGTTCTGTTTCTTTTGTTGTCAGAATGCATAGGACTAGGAATCAAGACATGGATATATATGAAAGATACCATTGCTCTTCATCAAATGTGTGTGCCCATGGTCAAATGCACATTCTGCCACTTTTGAATGTGTCATTTGTATTAACAGTGAGCTAAAGGTGGAAATGATAAGTGCTACTTCCAAACAGAAGTTTTAAGAGTCAGGTTTTTATAGTACTTTTTCACTTTTGCATTATGATCAATAGTAATTGAGATGATGGTTGCTCCCTTAGCCTGGTTCCTAGATTGATAATGACAGAACAGCTTCAGCCAACCTGGATTAGATGTGTAGAATGAGCAAAAAAATAAAACTTTGTTGTTTTAGGCCATGAGATTTTTTGAGTTCATACCACATTATTATCTGGGCCATCCTGGGAGATTAAAATACACTGTAACAATAGTGGACACTGCCAAAAAAAAGATTATATATATAGTTTGTAAAATGTTGTCTATGATAATTTTGGAATTGAATCAGGTACATAATGAACTTTAACTCTAGAGGCCGTAAAACAGGATGTTGGTACTGTGTATTGGTTGCTCTTGGCTAAATTTGACAAGATAGTTTAAGAAAGAGATAAGATCAGAAAAGAGTTAATATATAAGCAAGAATAAAATGGAGTAGAGTTCAGAAGTCAGGAATTTGGCAGTTCTAGAAGAGAAAATGTGGGTTTTTTTTTTTCCTACCACAGTTGCTAAAAAATAAATCTAGGAAGACTTTGAAAAAAATGGAAATTGAAACTAAAGGACAAAATCAAGAGTATGTCACACTCTCACTGTTAAAATTTCTGTATGTATTAATGTGTCCAGATTAAAGGTCCAACTAAGGACATGCTGCTAATTAATTAAATCCATTATATAGGACAAAATGAATAGGGAAAGAGATTAAAGATATAGTTCTCCTACCAAAGCCTGAAAGGACAAATGTATCTGCAGTTAAGCCAAGAGAAAGAGAAACAAAAAATAGAAAAGAGAAGGAAGAGAGGGAGGGAGAGAGGTAGGGATAAAGGAAAGAAGGAAGAGCAAAACTAAGAAATTTATCTAGAAAAGAACTGGGAAATGGACATTGGTGCATGGACCTTACCTCAATAAGATACATGAGGCCAGTTAAATTTTTGAGTCTCCAGTACCAAAAAAAAATCCATCAACTTGGATTAAAAGAAACAGCTTTTGAAACTTAACACAAACCATTGGCTGGCAAACTTCCTCATGTCAGCGGAGCTCTGAAAGGCCTGGAGAAACATGGAAAAAGAACCCCCCATAGAGCTTATCAGAGGAGTGCATATACCCTGGTTCTTCACAGAGGAAGTGTGCGGGAAAATAACTTGTCTTTTTACTAGTTCTCTGAATCCAAAAAGCAATCTACTAGAAATCTAGTGGAGACATTTTTTCTGTATTAGCCTATAATGGAAAGACCACTCCAAACTTCCCTGAAAAGCTAGACTTTGGGCAAGAAACAATGAATGCATGAAAATTTTGTTACATGTGGAACGGAAGATGAAACCAAATATTTGGTTATCTGGAGGGCAGACTGTGGTAGTTCCTAGTTGTGTCCATCACATATTTCCAATTTATCTTTTATTTACTTGGTAGGATTACACCTCCCTGAACCCTTAGAAATCATGTGCAACCATGTGATTTGCTTTGGTCACCTCCAGGCATAAGCTTTAAGAATGAGACTCCTGTTTCCCATACCTTTATTTTCTTTCCCTATGTTGCTGCATATATTAACATGACAGAGTAGCTACTCTGCCAGTCTGAGTCCCAGAATGAAATCAGCATGAGAGAGAGCCCTAAGCCACTCCATAATGGAGAGTTAGAAGAGGAGAAAAATAAGCATATATTGTTTTAAAACAATGTTCTTCCAGGTCTACAGCAAGAGTTCCCTTGGAACGAAACATAAAACTGCCTACTGATTATACGAGCTCCATTCAAGACTAAATTAACAGACACAGAGATAGGTTCATTACACTGGCTAAGGAGCTCAGTCCTGCAGCTGAAGTGAAATAGGGTTGCTTCTGCACAGTGGAGAAGAGGAGGCCTCTGCCTGGGACTTAAAGATTTTCTGGAGATTCTTTTACTACTTCCCTGTTCAGTACCAACTTAACAAGAGATGACATCAACCTAATAATACCAGGATCACCAAAAACTCAGATCCTTCAACATGAAAGTTTGGGTTACTTCACCAGGTTAAAAACTATGTCCAGCTTAAGATATGTCTGAGGGCAAAAGAAGACATGAAAATAATGGTAGATTTTTAACTTATTTTTTTTTTAAGATTTTATTTATTTATTTGACAGAGAGAGACACAGCGAGAGAAGAACACAAGCAGGGGGAGTGGGAGAGGGAGAAGTAGACTTCCTGCAGAGCAGAGAGCCCGATGCGGGGCTCGATCCCAGGAACCTGGGATCATGACCTGAGCCGAAGGCAGACGCCCAACGACTGAGCCACCCGGGCGCCCCTAGATTTTTAACTTATAAATATCAACAGTTTACTTGTTTCTAGTAACAGAAATGAAGAACCATGACAGCTATACATTTTGCTTTCTTGCTGTTTTGGTATTTATTTGCAAGCATTAATCATTTTCCACTCACCATTTTTCCTTCTACACATATAAATAATGTTGGCCATGGTTAATTTTACAGTGTATTTTTAGATCGCACACTGTCCAGGTTTTGAATAATGAATAAATTAATATCCCCCAGAGATACCTGCCCTATCAGAGCAGAAGTGTTAGCGCATCTTCATTTGCATGAAGGATAGTTGCATTATGCTAAACAAAAGCAAATTATCATTGGTGTTACTTTATGGAAGTTTAGGTGTGGGTAGTAGCATGCATAAGATTGCTTAGTAACCCAAAATGTGAAGTTTAGTGTTAATTTGCCTATTGGGTCTCACTCTAAATTTCCCCCTATACTGTCTTCTCTGTACTCTTAGGGACGGTATAATGAGGCTCTATTAGACATATAATGGACAGTATTATCAGTCTATAAATACTGCCTCTTGGATATCTACATAGGTGTGAAGTGGTAGTTCCAAAAGCATAAACCACAACAGCCTCAGACATGAGTGTATTATTCCATTTTATGTGACACAACTTTCTTCCTTCTGTTCCTCACACCCTAAGGCTATCACAGACATTTGAGCAACATCATTTTTTGCTTCTGCTCTTCCAATACTTACAGAACTTTTATAACCAGTCCTGTGTACCAGTGCTTTTCCATTAAAACTCCTAGTAGCTAAAATAATACCTGTCTGTTTGTTTTTTTCCCTCCTGGGGCATTAAACAATACAAAATATGCAGCACCTTTCCCTTTAAAATCAGGAATGAGGCAGGGACTTTCTAGTATCACTACTTTTTGTCAATGCTAGTTAGAAATTTTTGCCAGCATACTATGCAACAAAAGGTAAAAAGAATAACTAGAGGGGCACCTGAGTGGCTCAGTCGTTGAGCGTCTGCCTTTGGCTCAGGTCATGATCCCAGGATGCTGGGATCAAGCCCCACATCGGGCTCCCTGCTCTGCGGGAAGCCTGCTTCTCCCTCTCCCACTCCCCCTGCTTGTGTTCCTGCTCTCGCTATCTCTCTCTGTCAAATAAATAAATAAAATCTTAAAAAAAAAAAGAATAACTAGAAATAAATAAAACTTTAATTATTCTAAGATAATATGATTATGTAGAAACTCGACAGAATATAGAAAATAGTAACATTAATAAGAAATGTTAACAAGTCTTCTGAATATTAGCTAAATAAAATCAATTGCAAGTCTAATCAGAAACAAGCTGACTTTTCTAAAATATATTTATACTAATAGCAAAGATTATAAATTGTGTGAAAAGAAATCTAATAAGATATTTACCTGAACTTTATGGGGAAAATCATAAAGAAATTTTTAGAGAATCTAAGGATATGTAATTAAATGGTGTATTAATATCCTATTGCTTTTGTAACAAATCACCACAAATTTAGTGGCTTAAAACAACATAAATTTATTCTCTTACAGTCCTGGAGGTTAAAAGTCAGAAGTTTTATTACACTAAAATCAAGGGGTCAGCAGGATGATGTTGCTTTTGGAGGCTCTGGAGGAGATTCTCTTCCCTGCATCTCCAGCTTTTCGAGGCTGCCCACATTCCGTGGTTCAGGGCCCACTCCCAGCAACTACATCACTTTGACTTCTGCTTCAGTTACCACTCCCTTTTTCAATCTTACAGACCCCTGTGATTACTTTAGGATCATCTTTATAATTGAGGATAAGCTCCCCATCTCAAGATCATTGACTTATTCACATTTTGCAGTCTCCTTTGCCATATAAGATAACACATTCACAGGTTCCAGGCGTTAGAGAATGGACATCTTCCACTTGTCATTATTTTGCCTACTACACATGGAGAAAGAGTCTCTGTTTTAAGACAGAAGTCAAAATGGTAAATATGCAATTACTTACCATGAATTAAGACTTCATACATGTTTGTATGTATGGGTTTTTTTTTAAGATTTTATTTATTTATTTGAGGGAGAGAGAGAATGAGAGAGAGAGAGCATGAGATGGGGGAGGATCAGAGGGAGAAGCAGACTCCCTGCTGAGCAGGTAGCCCTATGCAGGACTTGATTATCCAGGATCATGACCTGAGCCGAAGGCAGTCGCTTAACCAACTGAGCCACCCAGCTGCCCTGTATGTATGTATTTTTTGAGAGCATTTAAGAGTATGGTATTAGGAACTATGCAAAAAATTACTGGAGAAATTGGTTCTAAAATATAAGAAAAATAAAACTGCATCCTATATACCATACAAAATCCAATTAAAGAAAATAAAAAAAACTAACTATAAAGCTTTAAGAAGCAAATATATCTTAGCAAGAATTCCTTAAGCAAGACATAACACACATACAACCACACCATTTAAAAAAGATTAATTAAAAGATTGATTCAACTACAATAACAGTTGTAACTTCTGTATATCGGCCATTACCTTAAATGTTTTAAAAGTGGCACTAAAATAAAGAATAAGAAATTATATGAGTAAGTCAACTTCCATTTAAGAATGTATATACAAATCACAAAAAAATCCTCAGGGAGAGGGGGAACAGAGAACAAATAGAGAATTTAAAAATCAAGAAAAAACAGCTATATGGATTTCATTACTAAAATCAAAAGTTGTTTCTATGGGGAAAAATGCAAAGTTCTGATCTAGGTAAAGGAGAAAACAAGCATATAGCTTCCTATCAGTAAATGTGAAAATGCAGAAAACATTGATGAATTACTGGGAAAATATAAATTGCTGAAATTGGCTGTAGAATAGAAACATCTCTATGAATCAGTAAGCCTAGCACAAATAAATAGTAATGATTTACCTTTAAAAATATCAGCAAAGCCTATCATATAAGAATTCTACAGATCACCAGTGAACATAGGTAACTAGAAAGCATACACAAGATATTTTAACAGACTGGCTTAAAATACTAAACAAAAAGCACAAATGCATTACCGAAGAGAAGATACTGGTCATTCCAAATTCATTAATGAGTAAGGTTGCACACAAGCTTCCTTTATTTAATAAAAGGCATCACACAACAATGGTGAACATAGAGTTAATGAGACCAGAAGCTTCTATGATTTAGGGCATCGGGGTTTGGGGAGAATGTCTTTAAGAAAAAGAAAGAATTACAATACAAAATTAAGATTAAAGCCTTGAAAAGAGTCTGTTCAGTAAATGTTTCTAAAGCTTAAGCTTCATTAGCTTCACAGAAAATAACCACTTGTGTACAAGAAACCTAGAGCAACCATCACACATCAAGTACAGCATTAGATGTAATCCTATCAAAGTCAGAAACATAAATAAGATGTCCATTAACCACAATCATGTTCAGCATGCAACCGCTGTTTCTGTCAACGAAGAAGAAAAGACAGATTGAAGACAAAAGTTACATATATATGGAAATCAAAGGAATAATCACCATTAGTTTCAAAGGGGCTTGTGTGTGTGTGTGTGTGTGTGTGTGTGTGTGTGAGAGAGAGAGAGAGAGAGAGAGAGATCAAATACATAGAAAACCCAATAGGATCATAGGACAAACTATGAGATATAATGAGAGAAATTAGCAAGATGGCCAAGTACAAGATAAATAACTAAAATTAGTAATTTTTCTGCTCACTAGCAATAACCACCCAGAAAATCAGGTAGAAAGAAATATTCACAAGAGCAAAACTAACAAACTTGTCTATTGTAAATTTAATAATTGTGTAAGGTGTGTGTATTTATAATTTTTTTTCTGCAGAAGATACATGAAATTAATCAATATAAGTCAACCTATGTTGTTTAGAAACATTCAGTGTTGTCATTAATTTATGAATTTCAAAGTAAATATAAAATCTCAGTAGAATTTTGAATGCAAATCAACAGGGTACATGCAAAATAAATCTGAAAAAATAATAAATCTGAAAAAAATACACATTTTGGCATTGGAAGTTTTTTGTTTTTAATTTAGGTAAAATCCACATAAGCTGAATTAATCATTTCAAGTGAACGATTCAGCAGCATTTACTACATTTGCAATGTGTGCAACCAACATCTTTATCTAATTCCAGAACATATTCTCACTCCAAAATAAAACCCCATACCCACTGAACAGTTAATTCCCATTCCTTCCTCCCCTAGACCCTGTCAACCACCACTCTGTTTTCTATCTCTTTAAATTAACCTATTATGAATAATTCATATAAATGGAATCATACTATGTCTGATATTTTGTGTCTAGCTTCTTTTACCTAGCCTAATGTTTGTGAAGTCCATCCACATTGTAGTATGTATCATTACTTCATTTCTTTTTATGGCTGAATAGTATTTCATTATATGTATATATCACAATTCATTCATCTATTCATATAATGGTGGGTGTTTGGGTTGTTTACACTTTTTTGGCTGTTTTGACTATGAACATGCATGTATATATATTTGTTTGAACTTGTTTTAAGTTATTTTGGGTATATACCTGGCACTGGAAAATTTTAAAAGATGATGACTTTCTCTATTAGATGGTAAAGTATGTTATAAAACTATGGCATGATAAATGAACAAATTGATGAAAATAGAGACCATGAGATCAGAACAAAATCTATATGATCAGAACAAACTCTTTGGTTACAATATATGAAAAAAGTAGTATTTTAATTCTGTGGGGAAAGTGAAGAAATGTTTAATGTGATAGGAAAATTGGAAATACCATTGGAAAAAAATAAAGATAATTTGTCTACTCAGACCACTACAAAAACAAAAAAACCCACAAATATTTCAAATAAATAATAATAGAATCCAAACTAAAAGTATAAGAAAAATATAGGATTATTGACTGAAAAATTTGGGATACAATAATATATTTATAGCGTTTAGAAAGTAAAATCTTTTAAAGTAAGAAAACATGCAAAAACAAAAATTAAAACCTTAATAAATTTAACCATATTATTTTTTAAATCACATGATGAAATACACCAGACACAGAGGAAAAATATAAAAGATAGACTGGGTGAAAACATTTGCATCACACCTGGATTAATAGCCAGAAAATATGGAGAACTCTAATAAATCACTAAGATCAATAACTTAATAGAAAATTAAGGAGGGGTGCCTGGGGTTGCTCAGTCAGTTATGCTTCTGCCTTTGGGTCAGGTCATGATCCCAGGGTCCCGGGAGGGAGCCGGTGTTCCCTGTTCAGCAGGGAGTCTGCTTCTCCCTCTCCCTCTGCCCCTTCCCCTCCTTCTGCCCCTCCCCCTGCTCCTGCTCTCTCTCTCTCTCTCTCTGAAATAAAATCTTAAAAAAAAAAAGGAAAATTGAGGAATGGTATGTATAGTATCTTCCATATACTTTTGATGACAATATAAGTTGATACAAAATATCAGAATTCAGTTTGGTAGTATTTACTTAAATTTAAAATAAACATGTGCTTCCATTCAACAGTTAATTTCAAGGGCATTAACCCTAAAGTTTCCCTTATATCCTCCTGTTCACAAAGAAACATTTTGACAGATAATTTTGCCTGTTAAAATGTAAGTCACTTTTCACTAGATTATACTTATGTAAATACAAATAGAAAAAATTAGATTGGATATTAGTTTGGCTATTATTTAAACACACACATAAATATATACATATATATATATTCACGTGTGTGTGTATGAATGAGACTAAGGATCTATTCCAAATAGTCAAATAGCGCCTCCTTTTGGTAAGGAAAATAGCACTGAATGTGATCGTCTATGTATTTTTTTAACATTACTTATATAATGAACTTAATTAATATATTTTTGCCCTTAATCATATTTTCAAAATTTATGCACTTAACATGTACAGATTCCTTATGTAAGGATTTCTTATTTAAGTATAAAAGGGATGTTTTTAAATTATGGTCATTCCAAATCAGTGCTGACTCCAAAATTCTGAAAGGAAAATAAAATATGAAACAAGCATCTTAAATGTTGCCTTTTCCTCATTGTTTTTTTTCCCATAAGTCTTAAGACCAGTGAATTTTACACAAGAAATCTCTTTCTGTGACCTGGGAGGTGTTTAGAAAAGGGAGAATAAAGGGTTTGGGCTTCTATGTTCTGACCAGCTTAGTTCCATTTTTTAAATAAATCTTACATTTGAATGAGGGGTCCCAGGACGAAAGGAAAAGGACAGTGTGAAGAGAGGAGAGGAGAGAGAGAGAAATCATTTCTGCTGGATGATAACTGAAGAGTTAATATCAACAGAATGTGAATCTGTAAGACTAGATTTCATTAATATGACTGGATGTAGGAAAGATTTGGACAGTTTCCAATTTAAGTGATCACAACTGAATTAATCTGTCAGGTCATTGTTGATATAATTTAGTGAATACAAATAAGAACATGAATGCAAATGAGTAGTTTGGAATTTGGAATATTGGATATTGGAATATCTAATATTGGAATATTGAAAAGGAACTGTCTTATGATAATATTCCTAAATAAAATGGTGGTACAATATTATTTAATCTATAGACCTATTGCATGTTGAGTCCATGCCTTTTACTTTTCACATAGAACTAAACTAATGATAATTCACCTTATTGTATTAAGGAAATTAATATGAACTCAAATACGATTTTGAAAGCTAAAGTTGATTCTGGGCATATATGAAGTATAAAATAAATTTAATTTGCTCCTTTCTAATAAATATGTTGCTATATTATATCACACTTCCATTGTACACTGAAGTAAAGGAAATGTCATTAGGAAAGAAAGAAGATGTTTTCTGACTCTAAATGGTTTGAAGCCAGCACTGAAGGTCCATACATAACAAATGATAAGATGTTTCTGAATTATAGAATCAGTGCACAAGAATATACTTTGACCAATCCAACCTGATAAACACACAAAAGGCACCTTTGTTTTAGGTATTTACCCTGGTTGCAAATGAGGTTTACAGAATAGGAGGCATTCAGGAAAATTGCAATCACTATTAAAAATTCATTTATTTTACATCGGTTTTGAATTTAATTTAAGGGCTTCCTCATATGCTAAAAAACCTAAGTAAACTTTCTCATAAAGGAATTTCAAATTCCAATAACGTCACCTGTTTTATTTAAAATTACAGTTATGAACATACAGGGAAATTATGTAATCTATGGGTGACTTTTTTTTAACCTAACATACTGAGAGGAATATGAAACTTCCCACACATACCTCCTCTTCTATTCACCAATGAAATAACTACCTATTTTTAAGGAAACATAACCCACCAATTACTCTTGACAAATAATTTATACAGAACACCTGAACACCTGCACTAAGACATTCAGTAACAAATCATCATTCAAAGTTTATGATTTTTAAAAATCTAAATAAATACACCTTTCCTTTAAAAGAGTGCTCTTTAATTGCAGGTCTTTATTTTTCCCCTTAGAATTTTGAAATACTTTTATGGTGAACCACACTTGTGCCCCTCCTCCCTTCCCCGGAATAATTGCTATGTTCACTGCCAGCGTTATAACCATTTTGTGTGTGTGTGTGTGGCTAAAGTACCCATAATTTAAATGGCACTAAAAAATAAATACTGAGTCTTGCTAAACTTACTTTTACAATCAAAGATGATGGAAAAATAATCAGGTTTTACCTACTCCTCCTCTGCAATCTTCCTGGCATAAAACTAATACACTTCTTGCATCTCAAACCTAAAACAAACAAACAAAACAAAACAAAACAAAACAAAACGAAAAACTGTTTATAAATAGGTGATTTTAAAGGAAAAAATGACCACATAAGTACCAACCTTGGCGAACAAGTTGGGAGCATAATCAACACTAACTTCACAGAAATGTTGCAAAAAATAACACTTTCCTAACTCAGTTGCTCGTTAGTTGTTTTTTTCCAACTGATTTTAAAAAAATAATAGTATCAGTAGTATTTTGTAAAACTGCACAAACAAAAGAAAGAGTGTTTCTAATCAAACATTTTAGGGAACCAGCTCACCTCTACCCATTCTTTAGTGTGCCTGTCATTTGCAAAATAATATTGACACACTATGTCTTTAATAGTGTTAACCAATAATTCACATGAGTATCCTTTAATTATTGTTAAACATACAGATCCTTAGAGCCAAGCCCAGAGCTACATAAACAGAATCTCCATGGTGAAGACTCTTTTGATTGTTATACATAGTGAAGCTTAAGAAATTCTTTAGTTTTTGGCTTTCAATGAAACGTACAGCATGTGGAAAAGCAGTTCTTCAAAATTTCTGATGATTGCAAAATGACAGTGGTGATGACAAATTGAGTTATATATATATATATATCTTTTATATGATGTATGAAAACTCCTCACACTCACTGCCTCCAACTCTTTTTCTCTCAGCCACTGAGAATTTAGGATCTAGTGTAATGGAAGCTTTGGGAGAGATGGATGGAAGGGTTGAGAATTATCAAACTGCCAAAAGTAATAATCACTGCCTTCAGAAAAAAGACAAAACAAAAAACCACCACCAACAACAACAAACAAACCTGAAATCACATAATTAAATTAGTACGTATAGAGATATTGGGATTCAATAGATGCACTTAAAACTATCCCCAGATGCTGCTTACCTTTGGAATGGACTGTTTATTCATGTGTTATTTTCTGTAGGTATCAGTCTGTTACATTGAAAAAAATTCCTTTGGAAAATTTACATGGGCATCTGTGTTTATTATTTTAACATTATAAATTAGAACTGAGCAAAAGATAGCCAATACAAATCATTAGTAATGTTATAATCTAGATATTACTATGATTCATAGTTTTTCAATGTGTGACATTGTTAATCATATGTGTGCATTTGTGCATAATATGTATTATAGAGTTAAATAAATAACTATATATTTAAAATCACACAATGTATCTTAAACTTTGCTCTTTTACTCTATATATTGTGAATATATTTCTATGGAAATATGATTCTAAAATATCCTATCTGTAATCATATCTCCACACAATATTTCAAATGACAGCAATCATATCTCCACACAATATTTCAAATGACAACAAAAATGTTGTTCTCTTTTGTAGATGTTTCATTTTAATTTTGCCTATCACCTGCCATTGGTCATTAAAGTATTTCTTATTTTTGTTTTGCTAAGCGATTCTGCTGAGACCAACAATAGAGTTAAATGCTCCCATATGAGGCAGATAAAAATAAAATTACTGCATTCTATAAATGTTTCTCTTTACAGCTATTCTAAGAACTTTGAATTTGCTATTCCCAGCAAATTAAAAAAAACAACAACTAGAAAAAGCAAGACTATGCTACATGAAAGTAAATATTATATAACAATAAAAGATACTAAAGCTGATTTATTGAAATTGTATTTCAATGTATTTAGATTTCTGATGAATAACCAACTACCATTAAAATTCTTTTGTACATAAGCACTATTCATGTACTTTATGTATAATTCAGGGTTCAGTAAAGTAAATTCTATTTTTTAACACTTAAGAGTAAGAAGTAAAGTGTAAACAATTTTGGGCTATACCTTTTTGATTTTTTTCTTTTTTTTTTTTGAAATTTCTGATTCATTTTTTCACCATGTTCTCATGTTCAAAACTGTCAGTCACATTTTTTTTTCTTTCTTCAGACTTCTCTTTGGTTTCTCCTTCCTGAAGTCTAGTTTCTTCTGCTGTAATCTGGACTAAATTGCTCTCCAGTCTTGCTGGACATCTGTGGTATATTTGAACCCCATGCCTGGAGATTGTTCAGTCAACATATCAGAAAATGATATAGCATCTGCTTCATCCTTATGTTAACTTATAAGCCAAGAAAAGTAAACAAGGAAGCAATGAATATAAATTACTAAGTCCTTTTTCCTTTTAGAAAGGAAGTTAAAACATGTACCACATTACAATATTTGAAATCTTGGTAATGGGAAAACATAATTTAAGGGTGGTACACAAATCATTCAAATATGAATCAAACAATTAAAAGTAACATATGTTTTGGAACAAAGCATATCAAGTAGTCAAGTCAAACACTTTGTTGACTTGTTAGTCACTCTTTTGTCATAATTGATGCAGGGTAAGTCTCCCTAAAATAAAAATAATCTTCTTGAATTTGACCTGAACTTTTTTGGTTAGGGGAAAATTATTAAGCCAGTTGTACTTTGTACTTCTTTGAAAATCTTTTTTGGATTTTGAAATGATTTGTCACCTTTTTAATGCTTGTATGACCATCTCCCCATGCACTCATTTTTTTTTAAAGTGTTACAATGTCATTTGCAAAATGTATGGTTATGGTCTATTTCTTCTTTTTCCCCAGATTATATTATTTTCACAGTACTCTTGGGTAATTCATAGTTCTATTCTTACTGTTTTTTCTAAGAGTTCTTTTTATCAAGAACATTTTGGGAGCCTGACTTTTTTTTTCACAGTGATACTTGTATATTGTTTAAAATGTCATATGGTGTGGGTGCCTGGGTGGCTCAGTAGGTTAAGCGTCTGACTCTTGGTTTCAGCTCAAGTTGTGATCTCATGGGTTGTAATCTCATGGATCATGAGATCGAGCCCAGGTCAGGCTCCATGCTCAGCGGGGAGTCTGCTTGAAGATTCTCTCCCTCTTCCTCTCCCCCTGACTCTTCTCTCTCAAATTAATAAATAAATCTTTTTTAAAAAATAAAATGTCATATGGTGCTACCAGGTCTCTGCTCAACTCTTCTGAGTGGCTGTTTTATTCTTCCAAAGCAACTGTTTTCAGAAAATTGGCTGGTTTGTATTCCTTTTCATCATCATATTTAAATCAAAAGTTTGTGTGTAGAATGATATGTTGGTATGTAATGATAATGTTATGATATGTTGGTTTCCTATTAGAAAAGATCAAACTGTCACTTTCTTATGTCCCCCTATCAATTCCCTCCACAAAAACATACCACCTTGCCTTAATTTCTGTCTCTTTTTTTGTGGTTGCTGTCTTTACTGCATTACATATCTTTCTATCTTTTATTTAATATTATTCTGTAAGTACCTTCTTATTTTTGATGTGATACTTCCTCCAGTAGCCTCTGAAAATAATTCAAGGGAGGTAAAATTTTTGTGACAAAACGTAAGTGAAAATGTTTTTATTAAACCCGTGCTCTTGATTGACACCTGAACTAGACCTCAAATTCTTTATTAGAAATCATTTAAAAAAATCATTTTCCTTCAAAATATTCCTGTATTTACTTCTAATTTCAAGTAATTTATTTTAAGAATTCTGATGACATTCTAATTTCTAATTTTTCACTGGTATTTTATTTCTGGTATGCTGTAATGTTACAAAGTTGTGGATTTATTGGATTTTTACATTTATTCATTTTCTGGAATGACTATACACCATTTAAAATACTATTTTTTTAAGATTTTATTTATTTGACAAAGAGAGAGGGAGAGAGACAGCGAGAGAGGGAACAAAAGCAGGGGGAGTGGGAGAGGGAGCAGCAGGCTTCCCGCTGAGCAGGGAGCCCGATGCGTAGCTCGATCCCAGGACCCTGGGATCATGACCTGAGCCGAAGGAGGACGCTTAAGGACTGAGCCACCCAGGCGCCCCTAAAATACTATCTTATATTTAATTTCTATTGTGGTCATTATTAAACATTGAAGGATATTTTTAAAAATTTAACTTCAGTCACTACTAATTTTAAATTATTCTTTCTTGTCTCTGAATATTCCTTTGCTATGGAATCATTATTTTCTAGATGAAATAATCCTGTCTCTTTAAGCGTATAGATCATAATTAAATTTGTCCTGATGAGAACCTGGTAGGTAAGTCTTATTAATTTCATAGTGGCAACAAGACTGTTTTTAATTAGGTATGCAGACCTCCTTAAGTTTGCTTTGCAAATACAGAGTCACACAGTTGTTGAACACTAAGGCCACAAAGTTAACTTCTCCCTAGAAGCTTTCCTAAGCTGTCCTGGTTACACATTTAATATTGTCTATGTGTTACCCCAAGGCTGGGAAATTGGTGCCAGGAAACTCTTTCAATGAAATTTCACAAGTGGCACCTGTAAATATGGATAAAGTCACCCTCTTTTTGAGGCCCTTAAATTTTGCTCAGGTTTCTTCTCTCTCAGGAAGGGATTTTATTACCATTAATAAAGTTGGCACTTTCAAAAAACAAACTAGCCCAACTCACACCATAACAAATAGATCTTTTGAATATCCCTTTCACTGTTAAGGAAATTGGATTTTTTATTTTAAGACTCCTCAAAAAGAAATCACTAGAACCAGATGGTTTAACTGGAGAATTCCACAAAATCTCTTTAAAAAGAATTAACACCAATTCTATACACCTCTTTCAGAAAATAGAAGAGGGAACACTGTTTACATCAGTTTTTGAACTTGACATTACCTGCATACCAAAACCCGACAGGCAGTACAAAGAAAAAACAAAACAAAACAGAGGGAAGGATGGAAGGAAGGAAGGAAAGGAGGGAGGGAGGGAGGGAACAGAGAGAAGAAAGGAAGAAAGAGAGGGACGAAGGGAGGAAGGAAAGATATCCCTTATGAATATAGATACAAAAATTCTTAATAAATAGTAGCAAATAAAATTCATCAATATAAGGAAAGAATGATACACCAAATGGGGTTTATTCCAAGGATCCAAGGCTAGTCCAATATTTTAAAATTAATCAATGCAACCTATTACATCAACAGGCCAAAAAGCAAAAAATGATATGAACATACAGAATGTTTATATAGAATGATGGAGAAAAAGCATTTCACAAAATTCAACAGTCATTCTTGATAAAGACTCAGAAAAACAGAAATAGAGGGAATCTTCCTCAACTTGATAAAGAGCATTTACCAAAAAGATACAGCTAGCATTGTACTTAATAATGAAAGGAATAGGAAACATCCTTCCCCCTATGTTTGGGAACTCAGGCAAAGATGGCTGCTCTTACTATTTATATTTAATATTGTAATAGTTCTAGCCAATGCAATAAGCCAAAAAAAAAAAAAAAAAGAAAGAAAGAAAAGAAAAAGAAAGGAAGGACAGAACGGAAAAAAAAGAAAAAAGAAAGAAAGAAAAGGCATATAGATAAGCAAGGAGTAACTGCCCCTATTTGCAAAGGATGTCATTGCAAATGTAGAAAATAACAAAGATTTTACCAAAAACAAAAACAAGCAAAAGACTCCTAGAGCTAATAAGTGAGTTCACTATGATCACAAGATACAAGGTCAATATACCTCCCCTAAAAAGAAAATTAAATTCTATTTCTGTATACTAGCAACAAACACACAGACTCCAGAATTAAAAAATATAATACCATTTACAATCACTCAAAAATATCTATGTATATGTTCAACAAATAATGCATAGTACTTGTATGCTGAAAACTACCAAATGCAAATGAAATAAATATATATATATATTTAAAATTTACATTTAAATTAAATATACATATATTTAAATACATGGAGACAGATAATATGTTTAAAGACCGGAAGGCTTGCCATAATAGAGATGTCAATTTTCACCAAATTGAGATGCAGTTTTAATAAAACTTATCAAAATCCCAGCAAGAGTTTTCATAGACATATACAAGAACATTCTTAATTGATATTGAAAAGCAAAGGAACCAGAATAACCAAAATAAGTTTTAGAAGAGTAATGTGGAAAGATTCAGTCTAACAGAATTCAAGATTAATTAGATAGCTACAGTAATCAAAAGTGTTTGGTACTGATGAAAGGTTGGTCACATAGATTAGTGGAATAGAGTAGAAAACTCAGGAAAAGATCCACAAAATATTCCCAACTGATTTTTGATAAAGAAGTAAAAGCATTTCAATAGGGAAAATAAAGCCTTTCAATAAATATTCCTGGAACAACTGGACATCTATTGGCAAAAAATAAAGCTCAATCCAAACTTCACATTTTATACAAAAAGTAACTCAAAATGGATCATGGACTTAAATGTAAAATGTAACACTGTGAAACTTTGGGGGGAAAAGTAGGAGAAAATCTTTGTGAACTAAGGATAGTCAAAGTAGTCCTAAACTTAACACCAAAAACAAGATGCATATAAAGAAAAATTGATGAGTTGAACTTCGTCAATATTAAAAACTTCTGCTGTCTGAAGTCTCTGTTAAGTGATGAAAAGACAGTCTAAAGACTGGCAGAAAACATTTTTAACCAACCACGTATCTGACACAAAATACTAGCAACTAGAATATATAAAGAACTCTCAAAAATCAATGCTTAAAAAACAGGCATTTCTATTAAGAACATGAGCAAAAGATACACAGATACTTCACTGAAGAATATATGCTTGTGGCAAAAAAAGCACATGAAAATATGTTCATCTTAGCACTTTTCTTGTGATCAAGGAAACTCATATTAAAACTAAAATGAGATATCATCACACACTTATCAGGAAGACTAAAATTTTTGTTTATTTATTTATTTTTATTTATTTATTTATTTTTAATTTATTCATTTGAGACACAGAGATAGAGAGAGAAAGAGAGAGAAAGCTTGAGCAGGGAGAGAGGCAGAGGCAGAGGGAGAAGCAGGCTCCTTGCTGAGCCAGGAGCCCGATGTGGGGCTGGATTCCAGGACCCTGAGATCATGACCTGAGCCGAAGGCAGACGCTTAACCATCTGAGCCACTCAGGCGCCCCGAAGACTAAAATTTTTAAAAAAGGCTGAAAAGTATATGGGGGAAACTGGATTATTCATACATTACTGGTGGGAATATAAAATAGTACAACCTGTCTGGAAGATAGTTTCGTGGTTCTTAAAAAAACAAAACGTGCAATCACTCTACAATGTAACAACTGCACTCCGACACACTCATCCCGGATTAATGAAGACCTATTCACACAAAAACCTCAACACACAGGTTTATAGAAACTTTATTCTACATAGCTCCAAACTGGAAACAATGCAAATGTCTTTGAACGGGTGAATGAGTGAACAAACTATGGCATATTCATACCAGTGATGTGTCTGTACCACATTTGCCATAATAAAGGAAAAGACAGTAGTACCTGTAACACTGTTTGAATCTCCAGAAAATTATACTGTGAGAAAAAGACCATGCTCAAAGGGTTACATACCCTGTGATTCCATTTCTTGAACTCACAAACGTGTAAAAATGAACAGATTATTGATTTCTAGGGGTTAAGGCAGGGTGTGCGAGGTAGAAATATATGTGGCTATCCAGTGGCAATATGAGGCATCTTATGGTGATGGGAAATATTCTGTACTTCGACTGTACCAATGTCAGTATCCTGGACATCCAAAACTGCTGAATTATAATTTTCAAATAAGTAATGACTTTTGCAAAAATAGTTTACACACATATCAAATATTTAACTCATTTAATGAAGGAGCCAGTAAGGTGTTTACAATCAGTGCAAATGAGATCAGAAAATGAAAAAAATATATACTGACACACACACAATCAGGAATCCTGAAATTAATTTGGTAATGGATAATCAAATAGTTAATATTAAATTATAATATTTGATGTCAACTTTCCTTTTTTTTTAAGATTTTATTTATTTATTTGAGAGAGAGAATGAGATAGAGAGAGCACATGAGAGGGGGGAGGGTCAGAAGGAGAAGCAGACTCCCCACAGAGCAGGGAGCCCGACACGGGACTCCAGGATCATGACCTGAGCCAAAGGCAGTCGCTTAACCAACTGAGCCACCCAGGCACCCTTGAAGTCAACTTTTCTAAAAGTGGAAAATCAAATGTACCTTTATGAAATAACATCAGTTGTATTTTCATGGACAAAAATCTGTATTATGGGGGCGCCTGGGTGGCTCAGTCATTAAGCGACTGCCTTCGGCTCGGGTCATGATCCCAGGGTCCTGGGATCGAGCCCCGCATCGGGCTCCCTGCTCGGCGGGAGGCCTGCTTCTCCCTCTTCCACTCCCCCTGCTTGTGTTCCCTCTCTCGCTGTGTGTCTCTCAGTCAAATTAATAAATAAAATATTTTTTTAAAAATCTGTATTATGATTGACAGGAAACAGTTTCTACAACTTAAGTTCTCTCTCGCCAGATTTGTATGAAATAATCTAATCAACGGTAATCAGAGGTGCATCTTAGAAGCATTTAATTCTCAGAGATTCTGCCAAACAACGCATAGGGCTTCATTCAAAGTACATCTTTAACCTGTTTTATGCATTTCTACAACCATCATATTTTTTCTTGAAACAAATTACTTTACAAAGTAAAGTATTTCACTTGATTGGAATTTTATTACATCTAAAGATTCATGTGCAATTAAGATCATCCCACTCAGGGGCGCCTGGGTGGCTCAGTTGGTTAGGCGACTGCCTTCGGCTCAGGTCATGATCCTGGAGTCCCTGGATCGAGTCCCGCATCGGGCTCCCTCCTCGGCGGGGAGTCTGCTTCTCCCTCTGCCCCTCCCCCCTCTCATGTGCTCTCTCTCTCTCTCTCATTCTCTCTGTCTCAAATAAATAAATAAAAAATCTTTAAAAAAAAAAAAAGATCATCCCACTCAGCCACCACTTAGGTCTTTTTATTATTACATGTCACCCATTTCCCTTGTTAGACTTAGAGGTTTTCTTTATATATATATGTAGATATATATACACACATATATATGCACACATACACATTTATAATATTTATTTGTATATTATATTATCTATATTTATAAATATATAAATATAAATTATAATTATATAATTATATTACTTCTAGTATATATTATATGTGACATATAATATGTATAACTATATATAATATATAATAATATCCACATATTTTATTCACTTGAGGTATATTTTTATGTTAGTGGAAATATGGTAAGGTCTTCCTTTATAATTTCTAATTGCTTATTACTGGTAAAGGGAGTCTGGTATGTTTATTAGTATATGTAAGTAGTAGTGATCTGCTCTGCTTTTTAGGAAACTTCATGTTGACATTCAACATAGTATTAATAAATATATAAATATATATAACTGAATATTATTAAAATGGATAATAATGATTTGGGGTCCAATTTTCAATGATATAATGATATAAAATTATAGTAACTCAAAGACTTTAGGTGGAAGTAAAGATGACATGCTCTTAAAAACTATGTTAGAGTCAAAATACAGTTCTGATAATGAAGATAAAAGTACAAATAAAATTATATTTCATGACTTTTACAGAGTAAGTGTATGCACACATACATATACGTACTTATATGAGTGTACATGTACATGTATAATTTTAAATATGCATTTGTATCTCAACTGTTTTTAAATATTACTAATAGATTTTTCACTATTTCATCCATTTTCTTAAATATTTTGTTGGTTAAGCTATCATTTTTATAGTTGTCTTTGGGACTATGAGAGATTCCATATACACACTTGCTTTATATTGAAACATAAATTTTATGTTACCTTAAAATAGTAATTTGCCTCATGTTTTCTAATATTTTTACATATTTTATATACATATAAATATATATGCTGTGCATCAATAACTTAATGAATTTCCCTAAGTTTTAAATTTTTGCATATGTGTTTTTTAGGAAAAAATAATTTCTTTAAAGTAGTAGTCCCTGATCCCTTCTTTTTTGGGATTTCTCTTAATAAAGAGAAATGACTTTGAAGTAAGAGGTATAAGTTGGGGTGCCATGATTGTAGTAATTACTAAAAACCATCTGTCAAGGCACAGTTCCAAGAGTGGAGAGCACTCTAGGTAGGTTGGCCTCACTGCACAGCGAAATCCAATTAAGGGAATTAAAGTTTTAAGCAAACCATCTCAAGATGCTACAGCTCCAAAGATAATTTTTACCAGTAAGCTCTGTTAGGGGTCTCGTTGCTATCCACTTATTTGCCAACTGATGCAGGAAAAAAAAAAAAGAGTTTCCACAGTCACACAGGACTCTATGTTATTGGTATATGTAGTCTAAGCAATTGTAAGCCTTTTATAGATCCTAGAAGAATTTTAATTTTAGTGTTCCCATTTGATATGATTACAAATCTATTAAATGTACTAAGCTCATATTAATTATAATTCATATGAGTTGAGTTGAAATGAACAAAATTAACAAGTGGTTTCCTGTCCACATTTAGGTCTTTCATCCATTTTGAATTTATTTTTGTGTATGGTATAACAAAGTGGTCCAGTTTCATTCTTCTTCATGTTGCTATCCAATTTTCCCACACCATTTTTGAAGAGACTGTGTTTTTTCCATTGAGAAAATTAGTTTTGTTGAAGATTAGTTGAGGGTCCATTTCTGCCTTCTCTATTCTGTTCCACTGATCTGAGTCTGTTTCTGTGCCAGTACCATACTGTCTTGATGACTGCAGCTTTGTAATATAGCTCGAAATCCGGAATCATGATGCCTCCAGTTTTTTCTTTTTCAGAATTGCTTTGGTTATTCAGGTCTTTTGTGGTTCCATACAAATTTTAAGATTATTTGTTCTAGCTCTGTGAAAAATGCTGGTGGTATTTTGATGAGGATTGCATTTAAATGTGTAGATTGCTTTGGGTAGTGTAGACTTTTTTTTTTGTTTTAAAGATTTATTTATTTATTTATTTATATGAGAGAGAGAGCTAGAGAGAGCACAAGCAGGGTGAAGGGCAGAGGGAGAAGCAGACTCCCCACTGAGCAGGGAGCCTGATTCTGGACTCGATACTGGGACTCTGAGATCATGACCTGAGCCAAAGGCAGACGCTTAACCGACTGAGCCACCCAGGCACCCAGTAGTGTAGTGGGTTCTTCCAATCCATGAGCATAGAATGCTTTTCCATTTCTTTGTGTCCTTTTCAGTTTCTTTCATAAGTGTTCTATAGTTTTCAGACTACAGATCTTTCACCTCAATAGTTAGGTTTATTCCTAGGTATCTTATGATTTTTGGTGCAATTGCAAATGGGATCAATTCCTTGATTTCTTTTTCCCCTGCTTCATTACTGGTGTATAGAAATGCAACAGATTATTATTGCACATTGATTTTATATTCTGCAAGTTTGCTGAATTCATGTATTAGTTCTACCAATTTTTTTGGTGGAGGCTTGCTTTCAGATTTTCTGCATAGAGTATCAGGTCATCTGCAAATAGTGAAAATTTGACTCCTTCCTTGCCAATTTGGAGGCCTTTTATTTATTTTTTGTTGTCTTACTGCTGAGGATAAGACTTCCAATACTGTGTAAAATAGTAATGCTGAGAGTGGACATCCTTGTCTTGTTCCTGAGCATAGGGGAATGGCTCTCAGTTTTTCCCCATTGAGGATGATATTAGCTATGGGTCTTTCATATATGGCCTTTATGATGTTGAGATATGTTCCATCTATCCCTACTTTGTTGAGAGTTTTTTATCTAGAAAGGATGCTGTATTTTGTCAAATGCTTTTTTCTGAAATCCTAGAGGAGAACACAGGCAGAAACCTCTTTGACCTCGGCTGTAGCAACTTCATGCTAGACACATTGCCACAGACAAGGGAAACAAAAACAAAAATGAACTATTGGAACTTCATCAAGATAAAAAGCTTTTGCATAGCGAAGAAAACAATAAAACCGAAAGGCAGCCTATGGAATGGGAGAAGATACTTGCAAATGACATATCTGATAAAGGGTTAGTATCCAAAATCTGTAAAGAACTTATCAAACTCAACACCCAAAAAACAAATAACCCAGTTAAGAAATGGGCAGAAGACATAAATAGACACTTTTCCAAAGAAGACGTCCAGATGGCCAGCGGACATGTGAAAAGATGCTCAACATCACTCATCATCGGGAAATACAAATCAAAACCACAATGAGATACCACCTCACACCTCTCAGAATGACTAAAATTAACAACACAAGAAACCATAGGTGTTGGTAAGAGTGCAGAGAAAGGGGAACCTTCTTATACTACCTAGTATAGCCACTCTGGAGAATAGTTTGGAGGTTTCTCAAAAAGTTAAAAATAAAACTAGCAGTTGTACTACTAGGTATTTACCCAAAGGATACAAAAATACAGATTTGAAAGGGTACATGCCCCCTGATGTTTATAGCAACATTATCAACAATAGCCAAACTATGGAGAGAGTCCAGGTGTCCATTGACTGATGAATGTATAAAGAAGATATGGTATATATATAAATGGAATATTATTCAGCCATCAAAGAAATGAAATCTTGCAATTTGCAATAACATGGTGGAGCCAGAGTGTATTATGTTAAGTGAATTAACTCAGTCAAAGACAAACACCATATGATCTAGCTCATATGTGGAACTTAGGAAAACAGATGAGGGGCACCTGGGTAGCTCGGTTGGTTAAGCATTCTTGATTTCAGCTCAGGTCATGATCTCAGGGTCATGAGATCAAGCCCCACGTAGGCTCTGTGCTCAGCAAGGAGTCTGCTGGAGATTCTCTCTCTCCCTCTTCTTCTGCCCCTCCCCATCATGCTCATGCACTCACTCTCTCAAAATAAATAAATAAATGTTAAAAATAAGTAAATAAATTCTTAAAAAAAAGAAAACAGATGAACATATGGGAAGGGGGAAAGAATAAAAGGATAAAGGGGAAGAAGCTTTAAGAGACTTAACTATAGAGAATAAACACGGTTGCTGGGAGGTGGGTGAGGCATGGGCTAGATGGGTGAGGGTATTAAAGAGGGCACTTGTGATGAGCACTGGGTGTTGTACGGAAGTGATGAATCACTGAATTCAACTCCACATGCCAATATTGCATTGTATGTTAGATAACTAAAATTTAAATTTAAAAAAAATTGACAAATGATTCTGTTTTATGGATAAACATGTATTACTTTCTTTTTTTTTTTTTGGACAAGATATATTTTTCTGTCTCAACTATTTTTATTGGTCCTTTAGAAAGTTGCAGACATAAGATAATCAGGCTGTGTTGTACAATGAATATAGTGGGTGTGTGCTGGTATACACAGGCCCACATCTACTACTGCTTCCACTCCTTTTCCTCCAGTCTCAAGATTGAAGAGAACTTTGTAGGTGGTGTTAACTGCATTGTGAGAATAAAACATTTCTTTTTCTCCCACACTAGCTTCAGGTAAAAATGTTTTTTTCTTTCTCTAAGAAATAAAATGTACTAAAGAAGTGATTCAGCTGTCTCCAATTTAATCTTTTCCATTTTAATTAATCATTATATTACTTATATATTATTTAATATTTTTGCTTCTAAGGTTTTTTCAAACCTACCTAAAACTTCTATTAATTTAAAATTACTCCTTGCAACCCTATCACATATATGCCAATAAATTGTATATAAACAGATAAACAGTAAAGTACTTTTCATTTCAGAAACTATGAAACTGTGGAACAGTCACCTTGAAAGAATCCTTTAGAAGAAAGAGGGATTAATTATCTAAGTCTAATTTATTGATCATTAGACATCTACCTTTAGGATATGTTTGCTTATCTGTTTTTGTTTATCTGTTTGGTTTTTCTAATGTCCCATGTAATAGGGCTGTTTTCTTATCAGATTTTAAAGAATGGTTAACTAGACACCAGTGAGTTTGTTTTTCTTTCTTGAAACATACATGCTTTTACTAACATTCTGGGAACCTATTTAGTTTTTGTAAATTCATATGGATAGTTTTCTGCTTATCTCAGCATTATCTAGAATCTTAGCAATTCTTTTTTTTTTAAAGATTTTATTTATTTATTTGAGAGAGAGAATGAGATAGAGAGAGCATGAGAGGGGGGAGGGTCAGAGGGAGAAGCAGACTCCCTGCTGAGCAGGGAGCCCGATGCGGGACTCCGGGATCATGACCTGAGCCGAAGGCAGTCGCTTAACCAACTGAGCCACCCAGGTGCCCTAGAATCTTAGCAATTCTATGCAAAATAATGCATAGGAAATTTTAAAGTGATAATAAGAAATACATTTGAAAGTCTAACAGAGGATGCCTGGGTGGCTCAGTTCGTTAAGTGTCTGCCTTTGGCTCAGCTCATGATCCCAGGGTCCAGGGATCAAGTCCCACATCGGGCTCCCTGCTGCTCCCTCTACCTCTTCCCCCAGTCATGTGTGCTTGCTCTCTCTCTTTCTCTCTTGAAAAATAAATAAATAAATAAAATCTTTAAAGAAATTCTAGCAGAGACTCAATAGTATTTCTATATAAAAATTAGGATAAGTTTAGAACGAGTGGACAATATACAGTAGACAATAAGTAAAGAAGATAAACATTGATGTTTACCCAAGAATGACAAAGTCCAAATGATTTTATATTTAATTGAATGATTATTTTGGTGCCATGTAATTAAAATCTTGTTTTTCATTTTCTGCATTTTAATTTGATTGCTTGATTTATCTCTGTGAGGGAAGGCCTGTTCCATTTAGATATAATCAAATCAAGATCATAGAACTATAAATACTTATAGTTTGAAAATACTTCATTTTAAATTTATATACCCTATCAGTATATTATGGAGACAAAATAAGTTAATGCATTTAAAGTACTTTAAATAGTGTCTGGCAGGCAGTAAGTGTACAGGAAGTCCTACATGAGGATGATAATGATGATGGTGATGAAGATGATGATGATGATCTAGCTAGATATATCAGAAGGATTCAGCTATTTGGTTATAGAATAAGAAGAGAAAATAGTTCAGTGATTTTTTTTCCCCCACAATATCTCTCATTTAATCTTAACAACAGCTCTGTTAAATAAATATTAGTTGGAGCCTTATTTTACAGATGAGGATGCTAAGGCACAAGAATATAATTTGAAGGTCTTTCATGGCATGTGATAGTCTGGTCCCAGTAACTGTGTTTTTGAATTCTTTACTTACTACTGAATCCAAGAATATGGTAAGTGCTGTGAATTGTGTAAGACTGATGAATCACAGACCTGTACCTCTGAAACAAATAATACATTATATGTTAAAAAAAAAAAAAAGAAGATAGCAGGAAGGGAAAAATGAAGGGGGGGAAATCGGAGGGGGAGACGAACCATGAGAGACTATGGATTCTGAGAAACAAACTGAGGGTTCTAGAGGGGAGGGGGTGGGGGATGGGTTAGTCTGGGGTATTAAAGAGGGCATGTTCTACATGGAGCACTGGGTGTTATACACAAACAATGAATCATGGAACACTACATCAAAAACTAATGATGTAAATTCATCATGGTGTATGGTGATTAACATAACATAATAAAAAATCTTGATTATAGCCAAAAAAAAGAATTTGAAATAAAATTATACATAGGGCCAATTAATAAATACTCATAGGACTGTGTCTAGAGATGAAAAATAATTTTATTTCACAGCTATGATGTCATGTAAGTTAAAATTTGGACCACTGGTGAGTGATTACTGAAAAAGTTGGCAAGATTAAGTCTTATTGATGCATCTCTGTGTTAAATTCCTAAAGTTACACCCTTTTCCCCCAGATTTATATAACCATAAATCTGAAAGAATGGTCATAGCTCAAAATCCTCTTAATTTTGATCCCCTTCACAGATTATGTTGACCAATAAACCTCATCATAGTGTCCATCAGAAACTCAATCATTAAAAAATGTAATATCTTACTTATTATATTTAGGCAAAAAAGAATAGTTGTCCAGGATTGGCAAAAATTTCATGTATTTGCCTTGGTCCATGCTTATGTAAGTATTGCTATTCCATTATAACACTCATTTCCAGTAAGCCTATATAAAATTTCTGAATATATCTCAACATACATCTCTGGCAATACAATCAATGGATCAGAATTGGTAATTAGACTGTAATTCTCTTTCCATGCCTTCTCTCTCTTTTCTTCCTAATGGCAAGACATTGGTGCCAGCCCCATTGGAGAGGTGCATATAAAATCTATTAACAACTCCAAGAGTATCTTCAAAATTTCCACATGGCAAGACAATTCTTATAATGCCGATAGTCATTGACAGTAACTCCTGGTTTTAGATATTAACTGTTACTAATGATGACTCATCTAGGTCTTTCTATCTGTGAAATCATTCTAGGTCATCAAACATCTCTCAACTCAATGTTTATTTCTAAGCATACGTTAGGAGGGAAGATGAGAACAGAATACTTCATAATATCTTGGAAATGAGTGTCTCACAGTTTCATGGAACGTGGTGTATTACATTTAGCTCTGTGGTGTTTGCAAGTAACTAGCTAACCAGTTTTAAACTTAAATGCGTGCATAATTTATTTTTTTAAAAATAGAGTGGATTCTATTTCACATGCACATTTGGATTTTCTTCCTTGAGTGGATGAGAAATAGATGATATTAAAGCAGCAAGTTCACAGAATTGCATACAATCCATCTGTCTATGACCAGACCTGTCTATATCATCCACAACATCTGGTGAAACAAAATTTGAGGCAAGCTATAGTTTTGTGGAACTCTTTTAGTGGATCAAGACCTTTTTTCTTTGCTTGGTTTTGTGCTTGGGAAGATTTGTACTAGTTATTTTTTGTATTAAGGTTTTTATTTATTTGAGTAATTGTTGTAGGAAAACCTTAGTCATTTTAAAAGTGAAGCACTTTAGCACTGAATTTTTTTCTCTTGCAAAAAACCACAAATAACATACTGTAATTGTTAATTGCCGTTATTAAATAGTAGTTATTGTTTTTAAGTAAGTCCTGAAATTTAAGCTTTACTGTGCTTGTGGCACTTGCCTAAGATATGAATATTTTCCAAGTACTCTGTGTTTCTTTAGGGTGCAATTACTGGGTTACCAGCAGTGGCCTACTCCATGTTTGAAGCCTGGCACAGTCTACTGTTTTCCTTAGGTCCTTTGCTATTCACTTAGCCACCCTTCCTGAGACTTCTGGTGAAGAATCATCAGTCCTTGAGTGGTGGTCAAAATAAAATAACTGCAGGACATCTAGTAAAACAAGCACATATTACTATTCAGATACTCATCATTTTTTTTATGTCGTATAGAGATATTTATGCAAATCAGTTTTCAATAAATATCCTTATTATTGGTTATTGATGATTAGTGAACTCGGAGAAATTTAATTTATAAACATTATTATCACCAAATATTTGTTTCTTGTATTTAAATCCATTCTGTAGATCTTGAGAAGATTCAACAGAACACTTTATAGACACAAAAGAAGATATATGTATTCTAGCTTGGAGAAAATATATATTTTTTAAAATGTTTCTCAATTTATACTTTCCAAAAAACGAGAGAATATACAGTTATTTGGAAAAATACTACAGAGTGAAGTGTTTTGCATGCATATTCTAATCTCAGCAGTGGTCCAAGAAATATAACTTGTATTAAAGACAATGTATAAAAAGTGGAAGCAGGCTTTATTTATTTAATTGAAATCTGGTTTTCTGGGGAAAAAAAATCTGCTTTCAAGTATGGTCTGCCTTCTCTCTTGTAGTTCCTTCACATAATCATCTGCCAATTTAAAAACTGCATAGCATGGAATTAATTATGTAAATTTTAACAGCTGATTATAGAGAGACAAAAAAGATTATTTTCTAGTAAGATTATAAGATGGAGATTCCTAATTGCTGGACAGCTGTCATCATTAGGATTTATTCAAATAGCTAACCAGCCCAAACCAAGAAGCAGAAACAGCAGCTGCAAACTGATACACTCACACATACACACATACACACACACACACACACTCACACATATTTATAATAGATTATTTCAAATTACTCAAGAATTATATTTCTCAAAATATATACACATTTTAAATCAACAAACGGAACTATTACAATAAATCAGTGTATGAAGTCTATCCCAAAACAACAGAATCAGATTATCTGAAGGTGGGTTCCAGGAATCAATATTGATTCAAAGTTTTCCAGATGATTCTAATGTAATGCGCTATACATATATACATATACTATGTATACACACACACACACACACACGTTATACATACAACTTATGTATATTATATATATATATATATATATTTAAAATATATATATAATAAATCAGCAAAACATGCATTATTACCCTTTCAGTCCTGGCCTTTAAAGAACTAGACTTGTCATCAACTTTTTGTTTCTTCACACACATTCCCTCAGCTCTCTCTTCACTTTTATTTTAGTATTCAATAAATAACTTATGTTTTACACCAATAATATACCTATAGTTCTCTTTGTGAGTCTATGTGAAGAAACTTGTTTATTCCTAAAAATGTTTTTTTTTGTTTTGTACAGCAAAATAATTCAAACATTACTATACATTAAATTTCCTTATTACTGATTTGATCCATAGTATTATTACCAACTCACCTGATAAGAAAGATCCCTCATAACCCAAGTTAAAACTCAAATAAGAGTTGCCTCACAGTTAAGTAAAGGCTTTTTTACCATTAAGTTTTTTCAGTAGAGTCAAATAATGATCGAAGGTAAAACATCAGAAAAATATCTGACTTAAGAAGGAAATTGGCAAATAATGCAAGAGTATAAAGAAATAATTAGTCATAAATTCAATATCATTTATATAAAATTATTGTTGCATAGATGACAGTATTTTAGAATTTTGCTCTTGCAAGATTATTCTGCTTAACAATTTTTACAGACATATTTTGATCTATGTTGTAGTGTCATAAAAGTAATTGATTGTCCTATTGTCAAAATTATTCTAGCTCAAAAGGCTGTTTCCTGTGTATGTGTGTGTGTATGTGTGTGTGCACAGTAAATCTTTTAAGTTTATTAAATTTATCTCAGGACAAATATCTTAACACAATATTTGTTATTTTGGGGTTCCTGACATCAACTGACATAATAACTTGTTAAAATTAAAAATACAATAGGAGAAGGTAAGAAGAGGAAAACACCAAGACTGGAGAATAATACCATATTTTAATAGGAAACAATCAATACTTAAGAAAGGCACTGGGCCTAGATGACATGCACTTAGGATAAGGGCAAAAGATTATTTTCTAATTTGATTATGTTTTTCCCCCAAAAAACAAGACTGTGACAGTTACCTAATACATATAATTGCTGCTAACTTCCTTTAAGGGTTAGAAGATTTTTTCTCTTTTTATAGTAACCAGAAACTAATCATAATGCTGAAGTTTTTATGTGACCAAGGCAACTTTTGTCCTCAACCTTCATTACAACATCAAAACTCTTCAAGCTCTTTATTTGCAACTATTAGATGATATGGCCATTTGATTATTATATCTATATGATTTTCTTATTGATATTTCTTATTCATAATGGTCTTTTTGCCATCATTATTCTTGCTTTCATATTTCCTTTTTCTTGTGTAATGAGATTCAAATTATATGTGCTTTCATGGAAAACACATTTACTACTGATTACGTGTCTTTAACAATTTATTTATTATCTAACTTCCAACTTCTCATAATATCTGGGATAACTTCTAAAGTTCCCACTATAATTTTCAAAAGAGAGCAAACATTAATTGAGCAGCTACAGTGTCAAGAGAATGTATCCCCAGAATTCATAATCAAGGGGAAAATGGTGCAAAATAAAATATTAGTACAAAGGTTAAAATCATGATATAACAGGTGGTAAATGCACTGCAGAAGATGAGACTGTAAACCTAGATTTGATATGATGAGAATGACACTTTGTCTCTGTGGTCTTCCTCATCCCCACTCCAAATAAAAATAGAGCCCCTATATAATCTTAATTAAAGTATCAGACAAACTGCAAGTGAGAGATATTCTACAAAGTAGCTGAACAGCATTCCTCAAGACTGTCAATGTAATCAAAAACAAGGATAATCCGAGCAGCTTTCACAGCCAATGCATCACAAGAGTGGCAGGGAAAAATATTCTAAGAAGAGACTATCCTTAGGTTGAGTTTTAAAGAATGAAAGTTACACAGCAGACAAGTAGGAAGATGGGGGAAAGGGTATTTTAGAGCAA
This sequence comes from Mirounga leonina, assembly GCF_011800145.1. Lineage (NCBI taxonomy): Eukaryota > Metazoa > Chordata > Mammalia > Carnivora > Phocidae > Mirounga > Mirounga leonina. The sequence goes on from NW_023270854.1 coordinate 41,710,410, forward strand.
GGCAAAACAATTAGCAAAGTTCTAGACATATGGAAGAAAACAGCACATTCATGGGATTGAAAATAATTCCCCATGGTTAAAGAAAATGTGCTTGGGTATATATGGTAAAATATAATGCTGGAATATTACACTGGGGCCAAATGATAGAGAACCTCTGTGTCAGGCTATGAGTTTTCAATTATTCCTGAATACCATGGAGAAATTTCACTTGAAAACACCAAGGGACCCACCTACAGAGATTTCATTTATTTCTATGAAGAATGCACTGGGTACATAGAAGAGATTAAAAGCAGGAAGATGGAATGGGAGGCTATAGATATAATTCAAGAAAAAGAAAACATAACCTCAAATTTGGCAGTGGCATAGGGTAGGGGGGAGAATGAAGGGCAGGCAGATATTTGAGAGAATAGGTAACATTATTTTTTGAGCAATCACTTCTGAAAGTAAACAAGAAAGAATGATCTTGGCCATTTTTCAGGCTTTACTGACTGGCTTGGGGAAGATGCTATGAATTGAACAATGGAATAGAGGAAGAACCGAAAATTTGGTGATACTAAGCCAATATCTTAGAATATTTTAGAATGACACCATCAAAATAGTGAGGGTTTTGAAGGTACCTACTAATACAATATGTGACTTCTGGTTCAAACGCATATTAGCTCTGGGATCTCAGTTAATTTGTGCCCCATGCTACACTTTTCTCATTTGTAAAATGGAAATGCTATCACTATTGAATACTCATGAAACTTAGAGATAATATACACATAAAGTTAACTCAGGGTTTTCCCTATCATAAGCAAGCAATAAGTAATAGCAAATAGAGTTATCACTTTATGACTATTCAGACTTGTTAAGTTAGACCTATCAGTAAGACATATAGTTGGGTTAAAGCTAAGGAGAGTGGATGGACTATGAAATTTACCACTTTGAGTCATTAAAACATAGATAATTGAAGTCATGGATGTAAATGTAACCTCAGGAGATACACTATCTCTTCAGATCTTTTTATACTCAGTAAACTTTAAGTAAGTCCATCTTCTAATCCTATCATATTTCAATTCAGGTTTAACTGACCTCTTTTCAGTATATAGATATGGAGAAGTGTATATAGATATGGAAAGGTAAAGGGAATTTGGGACCTTTAAGTGAAGATTGAGGTAAACCAGTCTCACCATTAGCCTATCTGGTGGACATCTCCACCATTCCACTATCATTCTGCCAAAATGACCCTTGTCAGCAACTTGTAGCTTAATCTAATGAACTTTTTTTTTCAATCTTTTACTTACTTGAATTCTTTTTTTTTTTTTAAAGATTTTATTTATTTATTTGAGACAGAGAGAATGAGAGAGACAGAGAGCACATGAGAGGGGGGAGGGTCAGAGGGAGAAGCAGGCTCCCTGTTGAGCAGGGAGCCCGATGCGGGACTCGATCCCGGGACTCCAGGATCATGACCTGAGCCAAAGGCAGTCGCTTAACCAACTTAGCCACCCAGGCGCCCATTACTTACTTGAATTCTTAATGGCAGTTGCTATTGTTAATTAGTTCCTCCTTAAAACACTTGTATCTTCTCTTCTGGAACAACATACCATCCTCATTTTCCACTATACACTCTTACCTCTCCTCTTTCGTTGTTGTTGTTGTTGTTGTTACTGTTGTTTTGGAAGGATCAATCCAGACATTAAATTGCAGAATTTACTAAGGCTTACTCCTAACTCTATATAACTCATTTTATAGGAGTTCAAATATTCCCATTTGAATAGACCAGTCACACATGAAATACAGCTGGACACAATGAGATATCACAAGATATCATCTAGCAACAGTCAGAATGGCTTGTATCAAAAACACAAGAAATAACAAATGTTGAAGATGTGGAGGAAAGGGAATGTAAATTAGAGCAACCACTATGGAAAACACTATTGAGGTTCCCCAAGAAATTAAAAATAGAGATACCATATGATCCACTAATTCCACTACTGGGTACTTATCCAAAGAAAACAAAAACACTAATTTGACAAAAATATATCTTCACCCCTATGTTTATTGCAGCATTATTTATAATAGCCAAGATATGCAGCAACCCAAGTATTCATCAATAGATGAATGGATTAAGAAGATGGGTTTTTTTTATTATGTTCAGTTAGTCACTGTATAGTACATAAATAGTTTTTGATGTAGTGTCCAGTGATTCATTAGTTAAGTATAACACCAAGTGCTCATCACAGCACATGCCCTCCTCAATACCCATCACCCTGTTACCCCTCTCCCCACCCTCCTCCCCTCTGAAATCCCCAGATTGTTTCTCGGGGTCCATAGTCTCTCATGGTTCATCTCCCTCTCTGATTTCTCCCCCTTTGGATTTCCCTCCCTTCCCCTATGGTCCTCCATGCTATTCCTTAGGTTCCACATATGAGTGAAACCATATATAATTGTCTTTCTCTGCTTGACTCACTTCACTTAACATAATCCCCTCCAGTTCTATCCATGTAGATGCAAATGGTGGGTATTCATCATTTCTGATGGCTGAATAATATTCCATTGTGTATATGTACCACATCTTCTTTATCCATTCATCTGTTGAAGGACATCTCAGCTCCTTCCAGTTTGGCTATTGTGGACATTGCTATGAACATTGGGGTGCATGTGCCCCTTCTTTTCACTACGTCTTTATCTTTGGGGTAAATACCTAGTAGTGCAATTGCTGGGTCGTAGGGTAGCTCTATTCTTAACATCTTGAGGAACCTCCATACTGTTTCCAGAGTGGCTGTACCAGCTTGTATTCCCACCAACAGTATAAGAGGGTTCCCCTTTCTCCACATCCTCGCCAACATTTGTTGTTTCCTGTTTTGTTAACTTTTACCATTCTAACTGGTATAAAGTAGTATCTCATTGTTGTTTTGATTTGTATTTCCCTGATAGCTAGTGATGTTGAGCATTTTTTCATGTGTTTGTTAGCCATTTGTATGTCTTTTTTGGAGAAGTGTCTGTTCATGTCTTCTGTCCATTTTTTGACAGGGTTATTAGTTTTTTGAGTGTTGAGTTTGAGAAGTTCTTTATAGATCTTGGATATCAGCCCTTTATCTGTAATGTCATTTGCAAATATCTTCTCCCATTCCATGGGTTGTCTCTTTGTTTTGTTGACTGTTTCCTTTGCTGTGCAGAAACTTTTTATCTCGATGAAGTCCCAAAAGTTCATTTTTGCTTTTGTTTCACTTGCCTTTGGAGATGTGTCCTGAAAGAAGTTACTGTGGCCGATGTCAAAGAGGTAACTGCATATAGGATTTTGATGGATTCCTGTCTCACATTGAAGTCTTTCATCCATTTTGAGTATGATGTAAGGGAGTGATCCATTTTCATTCTTCTATATGTAGCTGTCCAATTTTCCCAGCACCACTTATTGAAGAGACAAAGAAGTTTTATACACACACACACACACACACACACAAACACACACACAAACACTACAAACAATGGAATATTACTCAGCCATAAAAAGAATGAGGTCTTGCTATTTACAACAATATGGATGACCAAGAGGGTATTATGCTAAGGAAAATAAGTCAGACAGAGAAAGGCAAATTCCATATTATTTCACTTATAAGTGGAATCTAAAAAGCAAAACAAAGTCTTAAATACAGAGAACAAACTGGTGGATGATAGAAGAGGGGGTGGTGATGGACAAAATAGGTAAAGGGGATTAAGAGATACAAATTTCCCATTATAAAATAAACAAGTCACAGAACTGAAAAGTACAGCATAGGGAGTATAAGTAATAATATTGTAATAACATTGTGTGGTGACAAATGGTGACTATGTTTATTGTGGTTAGTACTGAGTAATGTATAGAAAAAAAAGAAATATGGCAAGATAATTTAATTCATATTTTTGGCTTAAAGGAGAAAGCCAGTTATATTTCCTCTAGTATCCGTATTGTATATAGTAACAAAACCTGGATATCTACTTCCTACTTCCTATCTCTGAAACCCATATCTGCTTCTTTCTATATTCACTGAATTCTCCTTAGTTTAAAAAAATGCCTGAAATATTTAAATAACTTAAAAACAGCAAGTTCCCAGTTACCCTACACTCAGGTTCCCCTATTATCCGTATATTAGATTAGCATGATATATTTATCACAATCAATGAACTAGTATTGACATATTATAATTAACTGAAGTCTATACTTTATTCAGATTTCCTCATTTTTCCCAGATGTCTTTTGTCTGTTTCAGCATACCATATTATATTTATTTTCCTTAAGTTGCTCTTGACTCTGACAGTTGCTCAGACATTCATTGTTTTTAATGACCTTGAGAGTTTTGAGGAGCACTGATCAGATATTCGGATCCTTCCATTACATCGTGTCTGATTATTGTCTGTACAATTATGATTATAGTGTGCAGGTGTGTGTATATGTGTTTTGGGAGGGATAAAAAAGCTCAGAGGTAAATTGCCATTCTTACATCACATCAAGGGTACATACTGTGAACATAATTTTTTTTAAAGATTTTATTTACTTATTTGAGAGAGAGAGCACGAGAGGGAAGAGGGTCGGAGGGAGAAGCAGACCCCCCGCTGAGCAGGGAGCCCGACGCGGGACTCGATCCCGGGACTCCAGGATCATGACCCGAGCCAAAGGCAGTCGCTCAACCAACTGAGCCACCCAGGCGCCCCGTGAACATAATTTATCAATGTCTATGTTGGCCTTGATCACCTTGCTGAGTTACTGTTTGTCAGATTTCTTCACTATAAAGTTATTCTTCTTTTTTCTCCCTTCCATAGTATATCCATTGGAAGGAAGTCACTATATAGCCACCAATTAGGGAGTGGAGAGTAAATTTCCCCCTCATTGAAGCCAAAATATTCATATAAATTGTTAGAAATTTTTGTGCATAGGAAATGTGTCTCTTCTTTTTCCATTTATTTGTTAATTAAATTATTTGAATCAGTATGGACCCATGGATATTTATTTTATGCTTTGGCTAATAATCTAGTACTATTTTATTAATTGTGTTGCTTAAATTGCCCCACCTTGGGCCAATTTAGCTCTTTCTGTTGGCTGCTGTGTCTTTTTGACATAACCTATGATTATGTTTTGTTTGAGGACTTTCTGTCATTGAAAGATGCTCTAGGGTCTTGTATATTTCCAGCCCCAGTCCTAGAACTAGCTATCCATCCTAATTGTCCTGGTTCCTTTAATTGTAGAATGATATTAGAAATCAAGATCTGAGTACTAGGGATAATTTTCTCTACTGAGTGTCATTACTTCTGTCTCAGTGGACAGGACAAAGGATTATATGTGTATATATTAACCCATGCATATATAAATATCTATAAAATATTTCTATATGTACCATCTTTAGTAAGCTTAGCATGAGTTCTAACAGGTGTTTCCAACTCTAATCCATTACCACATGGATAATTCTAGCCTCTTCCCCTTGCTTGTCTATAAATTACCACTCCAATAGTGAGAAAACCTGACTTCCATCATCCACAATCTATTTACTTGATTGTTCAAGGTATGTATAGCAGCATCAGAATCTTTAACCTCTGTCTCTGTAGGAAAAACTTTTATCAACTGGAGTACATTTTTTGTTTATAGTTTATTTTGCCTTTAGTTTTACAAACTCTACTCATTTCTTTTTTTAAGATTTTATTTATTTGAGAGAGAGAATGAGAGACAGAGACATGAGAGGGAGGAGGGTCAGAGGGAGAAGCAGACTCCCTGCTGAGCAGGGACCCCGATGTGGGACTCGATCCCGTGACTCCAGGATCATGACCTGAGCTGAAGGCAGTCGCTTAACCAACTGAGCCACCAGGCGCCCGAACTCTACTCATAAGTTACTTTGGCGAGCATATTTCCCCCACCACTTCACTTCTCCAGTAAGGAGTTTTGTGCATTTATAATACAATTAGATTGCTTTTTCACAATTTTCATTCCATCTTGGGATTTCTTGACCTATTAAGTTACTTAAAAAAAAAAAAAACCCTGCATATATTAAGGTTCACTTTGGCCTATAAAGCTTTATGAGTTTGAAAACTGCATAGCATTATGTATCCACCATTAAAATATCCTACACAATATTTGTACAAACATAAAATATCTACTGTTCTTCACCTGTTTGATCTCTGAATCTCTGCAACCACAAATCTAACATCTCTATACTTTCACCTTTCCCAGAATGTTATATAAATGGAATATTAGTATATGTTGCCTTTCAGACTGGCTTCTTTCACTGATCAATATACATATGAATTCATCCATATCTTTGCATATCTTGATAACTCATTTATTTATTTATTTATTTTTATTTTTATTTTTTTAAAGATTTTATTTATTTGATAGAGAGAGACACAGTGAGAGAAGGAACACAAGCAGGGGGAGTGAGAGAGGGAGAAGCAGGCTTCCCGCCGAGCAGGGAGCCCGATGCGGGGCTCATTCCCAGGACTCTGGGATCATGACCTGAGCTGAAGGCAGACACTTAACGACTGAGCCACCCAGGCGCCCTGATAACTCATTTTTTTAAATCAAGAATAGTATTCCATTAAATGGATTCACCTCAAATTGTCTATCTATTCACCTATTAAAGAACATCTTGCTTATTTCTTAAACTTGTTTTTCACCTAGCCCAGGTATTTTTTTCCGTATGAAAACCTCTTACAGTCTTGACCACCCATATATAAGCCCTGTAACTGTCTATTGTTCTTAGGTTCTAGATCCCAAACAATTACAGTAAACTCTGGACTCCAGTGTCTATATTTCTCTGTTATTACAAGATCTTTTGCTTCCCGCAAATAGTTACAATGTGAATTGTATATCTTAAGCATTCTTTCTTAAATTAATTCAATTTTTTTAAAAAGATTTTATTTATTTATTTGACAGAGACACAGTGAGAGAGGGAACAGAAGCAGGGGGAGTGGGAGAGGAAGAAGCAGGCTTCCCACTGAGCAGGGAGCCCAATGTGGGGCTCAATCCGAGGACCCTGGGATCATGACCTGAGCCAAAGGCAGAAGCTTAACGACTGAGCCACTCAGGTGCCCCAAAATTAATCCAAATTTAACTGCCAATTTATTTTTTTTAAAAGATTTTATTTATTCATTTGACAGAGATAGACACAGCGAGAGAGGGAACACAGGCAGGGGGAGTGGGAGAGGGAGAAGCAGGCCTCCCGCAGAGCGAGGAGCCCGATGCGGGGCTTGATCCCAGGACTCTGAGATCATGACCAGAGCCGAAGGCAGACGCTTAATGACTGAGCCACCCAGGCGCCCCATTAACTGCCAATTTAAAGCACCATTTCTGTTTAAATCTATCAGAACAAAACAAAAGCAAACAAATGAAAAGAAACACACTGAGCCCAAATATGTCATACATAGAATTATCTTCTTGGCTATTTTATGATGTAATGTTGTTCCTCCTTGTAACAATGACACAACTGACTTGCTTCTGTTGTAATTTTAATGTTTCAAATATTTTTCATCCCCTTAAAAGTACATTTTGATGAAAGGAGAATAGGAATCAGGGAGGAGTTAAAGATACCTCTGTAAAATTTAACATGGTGTCATGTCAAATCTTAAAACAGAAATGAAATTATAGAATGACAGCATGAAATTTACATTTTTATGGCACCACCCATTGTGCATCTTTAGAAGATGAAAATAATAGTGTTAGCTCAATAATTCTGGAGTTATGTTTTCCCCAAAGAAAAGATATATACCCTTTCAGTCTGCTTATTATATTCTATGATGTACAATTCCATCAGTTTGACAAATGAAATTTTAGTTAAATTTAGGTAATGCTTTGATTTTTATGACAAAAGGAAATTTAAGTAACAAATCCTTTCCCTTGCTTCTTTTGAAAATCTAAATTTGGAGAAACCACAAAGAATAATTGGGAAATTATTATTGTAATGTTTAATACTCAAATACTTCTAAGTAAATAAGCATCTTTAATGTATTATTTTGCAATATTTTTCAGGTATTGAGAAAAATAAATCTATTTCCTCATAGAGAATTCATTGTACATGTTCATGTCAAATCACAATATCTTATAAAACTTCTATCATATAAAATACCTATATTTTTCCTAGAGAATAGGTTTTTTTTCTAGGACTCTATGATTAGTATAAATAAATACTAAAATCAGATGACAAACACCTGAGGATTTCATGAACAATCAAAGACAAAATTATGCTAAACTGACTCTGGGTCATTGTTCTAAATTACCATTTTCTCAAAGTATATTAAAGTGCTACTGTGTGTGCTCTATAAAAGGAGAATTCATGAATGATTCCAAACATACATACACTAGTCACTAAAAATCGATTGCCTATCTTAGTAGAATTAATTATAACAGATAGTATGACTTGATATAAAACCTAGTAGGGTTCCTGGGTGGCTCAGTCATTAAGCGTCTGCCTTTGGCTCAGGTCATGATCCTGGAGTCTCAGGATTGAGTCCCACATCGGGCTCCCTGCTCAGCGGGGAGTCTGCTTCTCCCTCTGACTCTCACCCCACTTGTGCTCTCTCTCTCTCTCAAATAAATAAATAAAATCCTAAAAAAAAAAAAACAAAAACAAAAAAAACTAACCTAGTAGAACAGTGTAAAGAAACATTTCCATATGGGATATCTCGGTGAGCATAATTTGTCTTTCTTCAAAATATCTTGTTAAATTTCTCATAAATGGAAATGATAAGGAAACTACCTTATAGACAAATCACATAAGGGCCTACCAGAGAAGGTTTAGATAAATAAACATTTCATGGAAGAGAATAACTATTAGTATCATGATTTTGTTAAGAGAATAATACATATTATATATTAAATCATATATATATATATATATAAGAGAACAATACATATTATAGGTATATAATATGTATATAGTTAAATTTCTGGTTTATAGAGACTAAGAAATTTTAGATATAAAATACAAATCTGGGGGTGCCTGGGTGACTCAGTCGGTTAAGCATCTGCCTTAGCTCAGGTCATGATCCCAGGATCCTGGGATTGAGTCCCGCTTCAGACTCTCTGCTCAGAAGGGAGCCCTCTCCCTCTGTCTACTGCTCTGCCTACTTGTGCTCTCTCTGTCAAATAAGTAAGTAAAATATTTTTTAAAAATACAAATCAAGAAGCAATTTTGGTATCTGAAAAGATCGTTTCACAGGGTCTAATATAGCAGGTGATGTTTGGGGGAAATATCTGTAAAGCAGTAGGACTGCAATACTGTGCAGTGCTTGGCCTTACCATGCATTTTTTATCATTTGTGTGGCCATTTACTATAGCACCCTTGTGAGATAGTGTATGCTAGATAAAAAGGTTAGAAAAGTCAGAAATTACTTGTATTTGGTAAATGGACCTGGACAACAAGCAAAGAGGATATGTAGACTAATAGTAAGATTTTTTTTTTCAAAATGCTATTTAAGATTCAGACAGTATAGTAGAGGTTAGACATTATATCAAGAACCAATAAATCAGCAAACATGAGCTGATGTGGGCCACTATATAATCTTAAATAAAGCTAGAAAATTATAGCTGTCTGATTCTTGGCTACTTTGATTATTTTTCCGTGGAAAGCTAAAGCAGAATCCTGTAAGCGAGAATGACTGGGAGCTGCTGGTTACATGAGGCAAGTGTGGAGTGACTGAGTGAAGATAGGTTATTTGATCAGGACTGTCTCCTTACTATTGTATTTGGACCCTCCCCTGTAGAATTACATATGGATTTGTACCTCAAACATAGGAGGTTTATTTTTGTGGGGGGTGGGGAGTAAAATCTGTATAGCAGAAAACAAATGAAAATTTTGAAAAATCGTTTTATTTTTAAAAATTGATCCGGGCTTTAAAAATCTTTGTAGGGTTCTTGTATTTCATCGCTTTACACACATTTCTATTGAGAGTGAGGCATGGCCTTATGAATGGGGGATTAGAACCTTTGTGAGAATCATCTAGAATCATACATATTTGGAGTATTGGCTGTGAGAATCATGGCAGTTTCATCTAAGTGCATCTCTTCCATGTCCCCAAATTGTCAAAGAATGAATTTTTATGTGGGATGGTCTTCTGAGAACAAAGCAAAGAGAATGCTGGTAAGAAATACTGAACATCATGGCTCTTTGTACATATTCCAATGTAAACATTTTTTTCCCATTTATTTTCATCCCTGGGGTCATAATTAGTTTTAAGGAAAAACACTTTAGTGGTACTAATATGTATAATTTTCACTGGAATATTTTTAAGGACCATTCTTTATTTTCTTCCATTTTACAGTGGTTAAAACTTACAGATAGCATTTTATATGCTTTCTTATTGAGTTTGTGTATTATTTAATGAAGTAGTTAAAATATATTTGATCAAATCATGTCATAAATATGTACTCTAAATTACAGTTTATCCCCATCCTCTTTCATCTTACAAATATTATACATTTTCTCCCTCCTGTTAAGTAAAAATAGAATTACATGCTAACTGCTGGCCAATTAGTTTTAGTAATATGATATATTTGAGCTTTCATTGGATATGTAGGGAAAATTTGATAATGACATAAAGGGAATTTAGTAGAGTTATTTCTAATTTTTTACAAGTGATTAGCACTTATTTCCCTCAAAGCAAAATAACATATTTGTATATATTTAACTAATAATACCACACATTTTATACTTTATAGGTAACATAATTTCAGTGAAGCATTACATCATTACTCATTAAACAAGGACTACTGCTTATCTCCTTTCTATAACTTAATATGAATGAATTTATTAATTATATTATATCTTCATTTTGATGCTAATCTTCCCTAAAAGATTTCATCATTTCTTTCTAAGTGTTTTCCATAATATACCACTAACATCATATTTACCTAAACTAAAGAAAATGAAGTTATACTATTTCTGAGAAAAAGTATGTCTGATTTTACTGATTGAGATAAGCTTTGCTAATCAATTTGTATAGCAAACACTTTTCGTAAATTGAACTAAAACTGAAATTCCCTGCTGTTAACTAACATATTAAAGTCAATGAATTTTTATCAAAAATATTGTATTGATGAAAGTGTATTGAAATTAACAGTGTGTTCCATTTTTTTCAACTGTTTCTTGGGATATTCAGTCAAAAATGGTAACTTTACGTCCATGAAAAAAAAATAGCAGGCATAATTAATAGTTATTTGGCAAGCCTTGGTAAAACAATTTTCTTTTTCAGAAACTAAAACTAAATGACTCTAAATAACTTGATAAAATATGCTTTGCATCTTAGTTGTTTTAAGTTCTCTAAAAATTTCAAATCAAAATCTGATCAAATTGTCAACTGATAGATTTTTCAAAATAATTTTTAGCAATAGATTTTCATGTGATTTTGAGGCTATAAATCAAAAAGACATTGATTTAATAAAACACTCTGAATGAACTCTGAAAAAAAAATAGGCATTAAAGGATCATGGAGGCAAATGTGACAATATTCTAGCAACAGGAGTCATCAAGTAGCAATCAGGACACCAAGCATTCTCTAACCCTCAGGTGCCAAATGACTATGAAACATGACTATTTAGTGATTAAATCTAGACTGTTATCCATAAAGGTATATGCTACGGAGCCCATTAATATTTTCTATGGGGCGCCTGGGTGGCTCGGTCGTTAAGCGTCTGCCTTCGGCTCAGGTCATGATCCCAGGGTCCTGGGATAGAGCCCCACATTGGGCTCCCTGCTCGGCGGGAGGCCTGTTTCTCCCTCTCCCACTCCCCTGCTTGTGTTCTGGCTCTCACTGTGTCTCTCTGTCAAATAAATTAATAAAATCTTTAAAAAAAATGTTTCTATCTTGTTTTGTATGCTGTTCATGCTAGGGTGAAGAGATGTCTTGTCACTATTCTAAGACAATGCACACATTTTGAATGAATGATTTCAAACAATTTATAAATAATTTAGAAACCATTTTTATTGATTTTTTAATTTTTTTATTTTATTTTTTTTTGATTTTTTGATTTTTTAAATAATTTCATATTTGCAAAGATAATAGAGAATTCCCATACTCCCCTCATCCGTTTCTCTGTAATGTTAACATCACAGGTTACTGTGGCACATTTGTCACAACTAAGAAACCAACATTTGTACAGGACTGCTATCTGAAATGCAGGCTTTATTTGGATTTTCTAGTAATGTTCTTTTACTTTTCCAGGATCCCACATTGCATATAGTACATCACATCCCCTTTTTTTCTTCTGGTTTATCACAGTTTTGTCTACCTTTTTTTTTTAATCCTCTTTTTTTTTAAATAATCTTGACAGTTTTGAGCAATACTGGTCAAATGAATGTGTCTAAATTTGAGTTTGTCTGCTGCATATCTCATGATTAGCCTGGAATTATATGTTTGGAGAAAGAGCACCACAAAGATGAAGCTCCCTTTCATCACATGTATCAGGGATACATGACACCCTCATGACTTATCACTGGTGACATTTAAATTCATCATTGGTTAAGGTAGTTTTTGTCAGACTTCTCTCTTTAAAGTTACTGTTTTTCCCCTTTCCTACTCTCTTTCTTCAAAACCAGTGCCTAAGTCCAGCTCAGGCATGGAGCCAACGAAGAGATAAGTTCTTCCAAATGCGGGGAGGTAAATTATCAACACCTATTGTTTGGAATGCTTTGTAAAGAAAGGTTTGCTCCTTCTACTCCATTTATTTACTGAAATCTGAATACTTTTTAATATTATTTAATTGTATTTACACTCTCACTCAGGACCAGCTTCATGGATGTGTGGCCTACGCAAGCATAAAGGGCCTCATGCTCAAAAAGGCCCAACTTTAACTTAATTTTCTGATGTTAAACTATCTAGAAATTCTTAATTTTTAAACAATATGCCCCTCCCCTGATTTTTTGTTTGTTTGTTTGTTTTGCTCTGGGCCCCACAAATTACATAGCCAGCCCTGATATCATAAAAGGAAGCCCATTTCTACCATTCGTAGTGCTCATTAGCAAAACCCCAGGTATTGATAAGACATTCAAAAATAAAGAGACAGAACTTGGAGGAGCCCTCCTAGTAGTAATTTTAATCAATACCTAACTGAACTCAGTTCCTGGAGTTCAATTCTTGATAACAGCAACCGGTTTATTTCAGATGAGTTTGAACCAAGCAGAAAACATAATACAGACTACCACTATCTAGACCAACATAGTTTAAATTAAAACATGGATTTTCAAATCCTAATCTTTTGAAGTATAGTCCAATGCAATAATATAAGTAGGTCTTTTTGTTTAGTGCTGAATCCTTGGTGGTAGTAATTACCTAGTATTTGTCACTTCCAGTTTCCTTTTGTCCACCTCTTCTCTAAGATAGTATCAAGGTGGTCCATATGAGTCTTGTGGCATGACTTTGTTGTGGTGTGTAGGGTTCTCAGTATCATTTGGCAATATAGTGGAGGAAAAATGTCTCTCATTCAGAAGGATGTTCTCTGACAGGCTTCTTAACTCTGGAAGCCTCCTTATTCACACTGAGGCTACCTACAGCCCACATGGAGTCCCTGACACAGCGTCTATCTGTATTGGGCCCCTCCTCCTTGCAATGCCAGCTTATTGTTTCTCAGGTCAGCTACTTTCTGGTCAACTCTAAGTAGGGGTAAGGGATTGCAGGAAGTCCTGAAGCTCTCCAGGCTTTCTAAAAAGTAGGAGTGGTCCTCAAAACATGGTTTACCTTTTGGTTTTGTTGACTGTTTCTTTTGCTGTGCAAAAGCTTTTTATCTTGTTGAAGTCCTAATACTTCATTTTTGCCCTTGCTTCCCTTGCCTTTGATGATGTTTCTAGGAAGAAGTTGCTGTGGCTGAGGTCGAAGCGGTTGTTGCCTGTGTTCTTTAGGATTTTGATGGACTCCTGTCTCACATTGAGGTCTTTCAACCATTTGGAATCTATTTTTGTGTGTGGTGTAAGGAAATGGTCCAGTTTCATTCTTCTGCATGTGGCTGTCCAACTTTCCCAACACCATTTGTTGAAGAGACTGTCTTTTTTTCCATTGGACATTCTTTCCTGCTTTGTCGAAGATTTGTTGACCATAGAGTTGAGGGTCCATTTCTGGGCTCTCTATTCTGTTCCATTGACGTATGTGTCTGTTTTTGTGCCAGGACCATACTGTCTTGATGATGACAGCTTTGTAATAGAGCTGGAAGTCCGGAATTGTGATGCCACCAGCTTTGCTTTTCTTTTTCAATATTCCTTTGGCTATTCGGGGTCTTTTCTGGTTCCATACAAATTTTAGGATTATTTTTTCCATTTCTTTGAAAAAAGTGGATGGTATTTTGATAGGGATTGCATTAAATGTGTAGATTACTCTAGGTAGCATTGACATCGTCACAATATTTGTTCTTCCAATCCATGAGCATGGAACCTTTTTCCATTTCTTTGTGTCTTCCTCAATTTCTTTCATGAGTATTTTATAGTTTTCTGAGTACAGATTCTTTGCCTCTTTGGTTAGATTTATTCCTAGATGTCTTATGGTTTTGGGTGCAATTGTAAATGGGATCAACTCCTTAATTTCTCTTTCTTCTGTCTTGTTGTTGGTGTATAGGAATGCCACTGATTTCTGTGCATTGATTTTATATCCTGCCATTTTACTGAATTCCTGTATGAGTTCTAGCAGTTTTGGGGTGGAGTCTTTTGGGTCTTCCACATAAAGTAGCATATCATCTGCAAAGAGTGAGAGTTTGACTTCTTCTTTGCCGATTTGAATGCCTTTTATTTCTTTTTGTTGTCTGATTGCTGTGGCTAGGGCTTCTAATACTATGTTGAATAGCAGTGGTGATAGTGGACATCCCTGCTGCATTCATGACCTTAGGGAGAAAGCTCTCAGTTTTTCCCCATTGAGAATGATATTCGCTGTGGGTTTTTCATAGATGGTTTTTATGATATTGACATATGTACCCTCCATCCCTATACTCTGAAGAGTTTTGATCAAGAAAGGATGCTGTACTTTGTCAAATGCTTTTTCTGCATGTATTGAGAGGATCATATGGTTCTTGTTGTTTCTTTTATTAATGTATTGTGTCACATGGATTCATTTGTGGCTGTTGAACCAATCTTGCAGCCCAGGGATAAATCCCACTTGGTCGTGGTGAATAATCCTTTTAATGTACTGTTGGATCCTATTGGCTAGTATTTTGGTGAGAATTTTTGCATCCATGTTCATCAGGGATATTGGTCTATAATTCTCCTTTTTGATGGGGTCTTTGTCTGGTTTTGGAATCAAGGTAATGTTGGCCTCATAAAACCAGTTTGGAAGTTTTCCTTCCATTTCTATTTTTTGGAACAGTTTCAGAAGAATAGGTATTAATTCTTCTTGAAATGTTTGGTAGAATTCCCCTGCGAAGCCATCCGGCCCTGGGCTTTTGTTTGTGGGGAGATTTTTGATGACTGCTTTAATTTCTTTAGTGGTTATAGGTCTGTTCAGGTTTTCTATTTCTTCCTGGTTCAGTTTTGGTAGTTGATACATCTCTAGGAATGCATCCATTTCTTCCAGATTATTTAATTTGCTGGCATATAGATGCTCATAATATGTTCTTATAATTGTTTGTGTTGAGGGCTGATGGAATGGTGGGGGGTAGGAGGGATGGGGTGGCTGGGTGATAGACATTGAGGAGGGTATAAGCTATGGTGAGCACTGTGATTTGTGTAAGACTGTTGAATCACAGCCCTGTACCTCTGAAACAAATAATACATTATATGTTAAAAAAAAAAAAAAGAAGAAGAAGAAGATAGCAAGAAGGGAAGAATGAAGGGGAGGAAATCGGAGGGAGAGACGAACCGTGAGAGACTATGGACTCTGAGAAACAAAATGAGGTTTCTGGATGGGAGGGGGTGGGGGGATGGGTTGGCCTGGTGATGGTATTAATGAGGGCACGTACTGCATGGAGCACTGGGAGTTATACACAAACAATGAATCATGGAACACTACATCAAAAACTAAAGATATAATGTATGATGATTATCATAACATAATAAAATAAAAAAAAGAAAAAAAAACATGGTTTACCTTGCTTGACTGATGTGTACTCCTGTGCTGTCAGTTATCTTGTCATGAGAGGTCTAAAATGAGAGCAGGGACGGGGGGCGGAAACCCTAAATTACCCTTAGCTTTGTCCTCACTCATCTACCACAACACTGACCACTTTCTTCTCTCCTTTTTCTTTCTTTTTCACACCCTTAAAGTATCAGAACCTTGTCTCCTTGGTTGACCTTAGTCTTCTAACTCGATCCTTACTGGCACAAAAGGGAATTCTATGATCTGAGTCTTCCAGATTTAGCTCTTGCTATATTATTTGAAATCTGGAAGAATTTAGCAAACTTCTGTCTACCCAAACCCTGAATTTCAAGTTTCCCAGGTTTTAAGGGTTGAAAAACTACCCTTTCCTTTCCTGGGGTAATCTACTCCCTGAGTATGTAGGATTGTCTTATAATTAGAGTTTATGAGTTTAATATTTTAATATATTATCTTCCTACCTATTATGTCAATGAAAAGCTGTATGTACAATATTTGGAAAACTTAAGTGTAATAGACTGTATCATCATATATTTACAATTATATTTTCCTAATAACCTGGAACCAAGATAAAAATTAGAATTTTGGGGTCCTCAGAGTTCCTTATCAAAATGGCAGTGCCACAGGGAAAGCTCTCCCCCTCTGCCAATCATCCATTGATCCCTTTCTCTTTCCACTCATAATAGGATCATCCACCACAGGGCCTTGCCCAGTATTTCAGCCTTCATGTATAAGCTCACTCTATATCTTGCAAATAAAACTTGTATCCTGTAGACTTCTTGCTCTTGGGGATGAGACACATTTGAAGAAGGCCAGACTGGGGTCTGCTAAAATATCAGTGAGCGTCTTATCTTTGTCTAGGGGCAAATTTATGAAAGTCAAATCATATACTAATGAAAATAAAATCCAGTCACTATCCCTACAACTTCCAAAGGTAAGCAGTGTTAATAATTTGAAATATATTCTCCTAGTTTATATATAAATATATACCTATACATATAAGTAAATACATTTAATATATGCATACACATACTTAGAATGAGAGGGCAAGTTTTATATAATATAAAACACTATAACATAGTATTTCAGTATACTAGTTTTTTATATTACTATGATATAATATTGTATAGTGTACAGTATATAGTACTGTAGTGTATAGCGTTCATTTAACAGAAAGTCATAAGCATTTCCTTTTCATTCATTACTTAGCCTTTAAAAGAGATTTTTAGTAGCTTCAAAATGCTTAATTTTATTGAGGTATATAATTTATTATGTGATTTCTTGATTGGTGGCATTTAGGCCATTCCAATTTTTTATTTTATTTTATTTTATTATGTTATGTTAGTCACCATACAATACGTCATTAGTTTTTGATGTGGTGATCCAAGATTCATTGTTTTCATATAACACCCAGTGCTCCATGCAGTACATGTCCTCCTTAATACCCATCACCGGGCTAACCAATTCCCCCTCCCCCCTCCCCTCTAAAACCCTGTTTGTTTCTCAGAGTCCATAGTCTCTCATGGTTCATCTCTCCCTCCAATTCCCCCCCGCCTTCATTTTTCCCTTCCTTCTCCTAATGTCCTCCATGCTATTCCTTATGTTCCACAAATAAGTGAAACCATAGGATAATTGACTTTCTCTGCTTGACATATTTCGCTTAGCATAATCTCCTTCAGTCCCATCCATGTTGATGTATAAGTTGGGTATTCATCCTTTCTGATGGCTGAGTAATATTCCATTGTACATATGGACCACATCTTCTTTATCCATTCATCTGTTGAAGGGCATCTCAGCTCTTTCCACAGCTTGGCTATTGTGGACATTGCTGCTATGAACATTGGGGTGCATATGGCCCTTCTTTTCACTACATCTGTGTCTTTGGGGTAAATACCCAGTATTGTAATTTCTGGGTCATAGGGTAGCTCTATTTTTAATTTTCTGAGGCACCTCCACACTGTTTTCCAAAGTGGCTGTACCAACTTGCATTCCCATGAACAGTGTAAGAGAGTTCCCCTTTCTCCACAACCTCTCCAACATTTGTTGTTTCTTGCCTTGTCAATTTTTGCCATTCTAACTGGTGTAAGGTGGTATCTCAGTGTGGTTTTGATTTGAATTGTTGCCTCTTTCATATCAGCCACAGCAACTTCTTTCAAGATACATCTCCAAAGGCTACTGAAACAAAAGCAAAAATGAACTTTTGGGACTTCATCAAGATAAAAAGCTCTGCACAGCAAAGGAAACAGTCAACAAAACAAGGAGGCAACCCACAGAATGGGAGAAGATATTTGCAAATAACACTATAGATAAAGGGCTGGTATCCAAGATCTATAAAGAACTTCTCAAACTCAACACCCAAAAAACAAATAACCAAGTCAAAAAATGGGCAGAAGACATGAAAAGACACTTCTCCAAAGAAGACATACAAATGGCTAACAAACACATGAAAAAATATTCATCATCATTAGCCATCTAGGCCATTCCAATTTTTAAAAATATTATAACCAACTATCTTAGTAGTTCATTATGATAGGAAGACTCAAACTGCACCAAACTATATGAACATCTATAATATGTATATACTGAAGCTTATATTAATCAAAATTGTATTATAATTATATTTTACCACTAGGGCATATGTATCTATTTCACCCACTCTTTGCCAATTAGAAAAATAAATTATGTTATTTAATTTTTTTAAATTTGTTTTTTCTTTGATGAATACTAAGGTTAAATATACTTTCAAATGTTTATTGAATATCTGCATGTCTCTATTCATATCATGCCTTTTGATTGAACTGGAATTTTAAACCTTTAAAACAATTTTATTTGTCAGGCTTGGGGATTATTAAGTGATTATTTTATCAAAGCAATAGTCATTTGAATAGCAGGAACACCAACTCTGATCATAAGCACTTAAAATTTCTAATAGTATTAGGATGATATATAGTCTTGTTTAATATTTTTTAAAATATAAGTTGCAAATAGTATTTAAAAAAATAAATAATAGCATACATCCTTAACTTTTAAGCAGGGTGATTACTTGTAGCTGCAATTTCTTTCTTCTAGATTATTCTCTCTCTTTTGAAGGAATTAAGCAATGAAATGATTTATATTCCCTTGAGAAACTTTCTCCTGATTTAATTACAGAATCCTGTCCTCACTGTGGTGACATTTTACATCTATCACAAGTATTGCACCTAAATAACAACCGATATAAGCTGGTGGTGTCCACTTGCTCTTATGTACAATATACATGCCTATTTCATGGACGGCTAGGCAAACATTCTTCATCTACTTGTTTTTATTTTCCTAAGAAACCTACTAGTACAAATGGAGGGTTCTAGAGGGAGGGGGATGGGGGATGGGTTAGCCTGGTGATGGGTATTAAAGAGGGCACATACTGAATGGAGCACTGGGTGTTATACACAAACAATGAATCATGGAACACTACATCAAAAACTAATGATGTAGTGTATGGTGATTTACATAACATAACATAAAAAAAAAAGAAACCTACTAGTAAATGCTTGTTAGGTTTTTTAAATAACTATTTGTAATAAAGCATGATATAAAGAATATTTTAAAAAATAAATTGGCAATCCTCTATAAATTAATTAACACTTTAAATTAGTGACTTTTTTAAGATTGAATTAGCATTTTCTTTTACTTTTTTCAATTTATTTGGCTATATTGTAACCAATATTTTAGAAGTCAAAGACAAATATGACAGATGTAAGAATTTGATGAAAATTTAGCTATTATACTTAAAGGGACATTAATCTTTTAAAGATTTTCACATAAGTCAACTGTAGAGATGCAAAATTCAGGAGTAGAAAAAGAGACACAATAGAGATACAAAATAACAATTCTGCAAATTTAGAAAGGTAGTTAATGGAAATTGCTCAGCTGGTTAAGGTAACATGTAAATACTTATTATGATGATTGTGTTGTTTTTTTTTTATCCTTATATTTGTATTTTGTTTTCCAAGATTGAAGATCATGACATTGATCAAGTTAACAAGAATGTGAATGTGGACTACTATCCAGTAGTACTTGCACATTTTCAGTGATCCCCTCACAAGTGCAGATTTCTGTTCTATCACTGGTAATTAGAATGAAGCTGTGGGATAGCTAGCTGGATAAAATTAACTGCATAGTTTATGGAAACTATGTGGGGATAAATCCACAATTTCAGCTTTATTTATATCTAATTTTAAACAGGGGAAACTAAAAATAGAAAAATATGAAGTATATTATTTTATCTAAGAAAGACATATCCATATCAGTTAAGTGATATTTATATGTTGTTTGAGTTCTCTTACAGGTAAGAACAACATTCAAAGCCAATTTTGCCTTCTTTGCTATATGATAGATTATATAATATGTAGTTAAGAAGAAAAATCACATAAATTACTGTATGTATTCTTCATACATAATTTTATTTTATGAGTGATATTTGTGTAGTCTCACAACTAGGCATATAGAGAGTGCACTGGAGAAATTAGTTTCAAGATTTATAGACAAAATTTCTTTCACTGGTGAGTCATTTTATTTTCAGGAACAATGGCTCTTAATGAGAACACATATGTTTATGCTAAATAACCTGTAACACCAACTGAGGTGGCACAGTCACCTAGCTATTAGGAAGATTGATTTTGCCTCAGTGTATCGCTTTGCAAAAGAAATACCCTTCAGGTTAGTTGAAAAGTTATCAAATATGTAGTTTAAATGAGCAGTGACAATTCCAAAGGAGGCAGGAGAATTGTAACTTGCCCCTGAAAAAGCATTTTAACTCCCTAAAGATGACAAGCAGTCATCTATCAAAATAAAGTTGCCCACATTTTTTGACTATTGTTTTCTATTGTCTTAATCTTTTTACCTGCTTAATAACATTTGTTAAGAAAAACACACTTTTGGTTCTTTTAAACATGAGATATTTTGCCAAACAAGACTATACCATATTGAACGTTCACTGGAAGGAGCACTTAATGATCATTTTCAGAATAATTTTCTTTCATATGCAAGAAATTCTGAGTATGCTTCAAGTGCAAGTGGTTTTAAAACTAACATTATAAGTCATGTAATTACAATAACTTGGCCTTTCCATTGTCTCTTTTCTGCAAGTTTATTGGTTTGTAGACTTCATTCACTGAAGCCCTTTGCAACCCTCAAACTCTTATTTTTTTACAGGAATAAGTCTGTTTGTGACCACTCCCTTTTTTGTTTCCAGTATTTGTTTCATCTCCACATTCAGGGCCTTTGCAAACAAATCAGAAATAACACTTATCTTCCTGCCTGCCCCCCCAAAATATTTTTTTCCTGAATGATTTTGGCAATAATTCTATAGTTACCCATTGTTAGCATAGTCCAGTAGAACTTTTCATAAAAGATAAATCTCACATATAGAAAATAGTACAAGAGCAGCACCCCTGATAATTTTGGAGCAATCACTCAGGAATAAATTCTTCTTATTCTAGATATTGGATCTATGAAATACTTTTTTCTTTTGTGGTCTAGTAAATTTTCTTTCTAAATATGACCTTGGGTATCCAAAGACAAATGAGGAGCAAAAGCAAGAAAAGAGATGGAGAGGGAAGAGAAAAGAGAGAATAAAAGAAGGAAACTGAATTTCGTCTTATAATCTCAACTCCATAGTCACATACAGTCACTTCCACTGCATTCTCGTTTTTGTTGTTGTTTTTTTAATATATTTTTTATTATTATGTTATGTTAATCACCATACATTACATCATTAGTCTTTGATGTAATGTTCCATGATTCACTGTTTTCATATAACACCCAGTGCTCCATGCAGTATGTGCCCTCTTTAATACCCAAAACCAGGCTAACCCATCCCCCCATTCCCCTCCCCTCTAGAACCCTCAGTTTGTTTTTCAGAGTCCATATTCTCTCATGGTTCATCTCCCTCTCCAATTTCCCCCACTTCATTCTTCCCTTTTGATTGGTGCATTTAGCCCATTTACATTCAGGGTAACTGTTGAAAGGTATGAATTTAGTGCCATTGTAGGGCTTGTAAGGTGACTGTTACTATATATTGTCTGTGTTCGTTTCTGGTCTATGTTACTTTTAGGCTCTCCCTTTGCTTAGAGGACCCCTTTCAATATTTCTTGTAGGGCTGGTTTCATGTTTGCAAATTCCTTTAGTTTTTGTTTGTCCTGGAAGCTTTTTATCTCTCCTTCTATATTTCAATGACAGCCTAGCTGGATATAGTATTCTTGGCTGCATATTTTTCTCATTTAGTGCTCTGAATATATCCTGCCAGTCCTTTCTGGCCTGCCAGGTCTCTGTGGATAGGTCTGTTGCCAATCTTATGTTTCTACCATTGTAGGTTACAGATCTCTTATCCCGAGCTGCTTTCAGGATTTTCTCTTTGTCTCTGAGACTCATAAGTTTTACTATTAGATGTTGGTGTGTTGACCTATTTCTATTGATTTTGAGGGTGTTCTCTGTGCCTCCTGGATTTTGATGCCTGTTTCCTTCCCCAAATTAGGGAAGTTCTCTGCTACAATTTGCTCCAGTATACCTTCTGCCCCTCTCTCTCTTCTTCTTCTGGGATCCCAATTATTCTAATGTTGTTTCATCTTATGGTATCGCTTATCTCTCGAATTCTGCCCTCCTGATCCAGGAGTTGTTTATCTCTCTTTTTCTCAGCTTCTTTATTTTCCATCGTTTGTTCTTCTATATCACTGATTCTCTCTTCTGCCTCATTTATCCTAGCAGTTAGAGCCTCCATTTTTTATTGCACCTCATTAATAGCCTTTTTGATTTCGACTTGGTTAGATTTTAGTTCTTTTATTTCTCCAGAAAGGGTTTCTCTAATAACTTCCATGCTTTTTTCAAGCCCAGCTAGTATCTTTAAAATCGTCATTCTGAACTCTAGTTCCAACATCTTACTAATGTCCATATTGATTAGATCCCTGGCAGTTGGTACTACCTCTTGTGCTGTTTTTTGAGGTGATTTTTCCCATCTTGTCATTTTGTCCAGAGGAGAATAAATGAATGAGAGAACAAAATGCTAACAGGGTAACAATGACCCCAGAAAATACACACTAAACAAATCAGAAGAGACCTGAAACTGGGGGGAAATAAAGGGAAAGAAAGAAAAAAGAAAAAAATAAATAAAAAGATAAAAACAAAAAACAAAAAAGACAAAAAACAGAAAACAGAATATGGTCAGATATGATCAGGCTGGTGAATAGATCAGTGCCACACACTAGATTTTGGGTGTATTTTGGTCTGTTAGAAGAAACTGCCTCCCAAAGTTTTAAAGAAAGAAAAACTTATATATGTACAAAAATAAGGGTAAATATGATGACGTGATGGAATATGACTGTAAAGATGAAAATTATAAAAGATTTTATAAAAGGAATTGATAAGGGGCACCTAGGTGGCTCAGTCGTTAAGCGTCTGCCTTCGGCTCAGGTCATGATCCCAGGGTCCTGGGATCGAGCCCCGCATCAGGCTCCCCACTCTGTGGGAAGCCTGCTTCTCTCTCTCCCACTCCCCCTGCTTGTGTTCCTGCTCTCACTATCTCTCTCTCTGTCAAATAAATAAATAAAATCTTTAAAAATAAATAAATAAAATAAAAGGAATTGATAAGAAGCTGGTTGAAAAAAGAAAGAAGAGGATTAAAAAAAAGGGAGAGAATGTGATCAGGCATGAGACTAGAACAAAGCCATATACTAGAGATTTAGGGTGTATTTTGGTCTGTTAGAAGAAACTGTACCCCAACATTTTAAAGAGAGAACAACTCATATATTAATATCAAAAATAAGGGTAACTACTATGAAGGGATAGAATATGACTCTAAAAATGAAAAATAAAAAAGATTTTTTTTAAAGGGATTGATAAGATGTTGGTTGAAAAAGGGAAAAAGAAAAATTCAAAAAAAATTAATTTTAAAAGACTAAAGAATCATGGGAAAAAAGCCATGAATTCTATGTGCAGTATTACCCTAGTGCTGGAGTTCTGCTGTTCTCATTGATCGGTAAACTTGGTCTTGGCTGGCTGTTCTTGCTGATCTTCTGGGGGAGGGACCTGTTGCCATGGTTCCCAAATGTCTTTGCTGGAGGCGGAATTGCCCCTCCCTTGCCTGGTCCTGGCTAAGTAATCTGCTTGGGTTTGCTCTCGGGAGCTTGTGTTCCTTGAAAGCTTTCTGTACAGCTTTGGAAGATAAGAGTGAAAATGGTGGCCTCCCAATCTCTGCCCTGAAGGAGTCAAGAACTTGGGGGCCCCACTCCTCAGTGCACCCCCAGAGAAAAGCAGTCGATCACTCCCATCTCCCCGGTCTCTGACCGCACTCCGTGCTCACCTGGCCTGTGACCGAGCATTTCTATCTCTGGCACATGACCCTGTTTGGAATCTCCAAACCCGGCAGGTCCCTGTGGTGCACTTCTATGCCACTCCTCCAGGGGGAGGAAGGGGAGTCTCCCCGGATCTGCCACTTGTTGGGTCCCTGCTGGAAGAGCAGTGGCCCGACTGTGCCATGGATCACAGTTTATGGCAACCCCGAGCTGAGAGCCCACTCCTCTGCTCCGTCTCTGCAGCCGGCTTCCCCGCTCCAATACCTGGGAGCTGTGCTGCACTCAGGAACCCCCAGTCTTTCTGTGACCCCAAAGGTCCTGAGACCACACTGTCCCAGTGAGGGTTCCACCCCCCGCTTAAACACTGGAGTGACATCCCTCAGCGGAGCCGACTTCTAAAAGTTCTGATTTTGTGCTCTGCAACTCTATCACTTGCCAGAAGTGGCTGATGGAGGCTCCCTCCCCCGCCATCTATCTTCCCGAATATTGCCTCAGATTCACTTCTCTGCATGTCCTACCTTCCAGAAAGTGGTCGCTTTTCTGTTCAGAGAGTTGCTGCTATTCTTTTCTTCAAACTCCTGTTGAGTTTGTAGGTGTTCAGAATGGTTTGATCCCTATCTAGCTGAATTCCTGGTACCAGACAAAATTTAGATCTCCTACTCCTCTGCCATCTTGCTCCTCCCCTCCTGCATTCTGTTTTGATAGAAGTACAAACAAAGGCTGGCCCAGAATGAAGAGAAGAATTAAAATGCAAAATCGCATCATTGGGAACTAGCTGAATAATCATAGTACATCTACAATCTGGAATTCTATGCAGCTATTAAAAGATGAAAATGGGCTCCAAGAAATATTATTGGGTAGTGAAAAACAGAGGAAGAGAAGAATTTATATAATATACTGCTAAGGGGGAAAGAAGAGTATTTTCATGAACTTATATTTAACAGAAAAAAATTTTGGAAGGAAGGTGATAACAGTGAATGACCTGGGAAATATGATGTTGCAGAAAGAACAGGGCAGATAGAGAATGGAAGAAGGAGAAGTTTTTTTAGTGATATTATTAAATGTTTTGAATTTTACTTTTTAAATTCATTACCTATTCAACACTATTTTACATAATATATGAAGCTAACAAGTCAGTAGTAATTATGTTACTCAGTTATTTGTGCATAGGAATACTCTAGTACTAAGTGAACATTTGGAAGGTGGTGATAACAAAGTAACATATAAACCATCCTTCAAAAATCACTGGAACATATTACTGGATACAGATACCCATAAAAGCATAAAATGTTGTGTGCTAACACGTGACAAGATATGTCCTTTCACATATTTCCTTTTCCATGATATTAAAGTACAAGTTGTTCTGCTCCTTTAAAATGTAGAGTGTGAATTATTTTTTGAGGAGGGAAATTCAAAGAATGAATAATCATCTATGAATATTTCCTTCTCAGAAATGGAGTAGTAATAAATTTGGGACATTTTAAAATTTGAGTTTGGAAGACATTTTGATATGTCAATAAATATGCATGAGGGGATACAATGCTTTCATTTATATGATACTTATATTTATCTCATGAAATCAATGTAAACATTATAATTAGAAGCAATGTTTATAGAGAATTAAAGATCTAGTCTTATCTTTGGAAAAGGATGTATTTGTTTCAGCAGACAGCTTATGTTTAAAAATATTTATTTGCATATTATTGCATTTGCCTATCTCTTCAATTTTTATTTAGAATGATATACAGATTTTTTTTCCACTTAGGTTTAAAATCTGTTTCTTATTTTATAGAACAAGTGTGGCAATTTAAAATAGTTCTCATGTTGCTAAAATAATAACATCTTAAATTATTAACTAAAGTACTTTGTTTTATCACAATTATGTTTTAATTTGATTCTTCTTACTTTTAAAATCAAGTATTAAATTTCTCACAGTGAGTTTTAGGATATGCACACAATCTCTATTAATATTTAACTGGTACTATTAGAATTCTGCCTCTAACTTATTATTGTTTAAAATATGAAGCACTATTCCTTGTAAATAAATAAACTATGAAGCACTGTGCAAATCTAAAAGTTTTCTGTATAACATTCTAATATTTCTTTAAGAGTAGAAATAATATTTACACTTGACACTAGACATATATGCTGGAAAAATACAATATTGTAGACATATAACAGACAATGCAGTGATAAAATATCAGTAAAATATTTTCTATGCAGCAGAATATATATAGATAGATAGATGATAGATAGATGATAGATAGATAGATAGATAGATAGATAGATAGATAGATAGATAGATAGATAGATTAAGGAGAAACAGGAATGAATCTGGAGTCTCCATTTCTCCATTTGTGTGTTTAAAGAAAGTATGAGGCTTTGTGTACTATACAGATAATACTAGACAAGAATAAGAACATATATGCTACAGACATATCTGCCAATAAAATGGTCCCCTAGAGGAGACAGTATCACTGTACTTAATTTCCTTGTTTCAACTATAAATGAAAGCATTATACTAGAATGCCACTAAACAGCTTTCAATTTTCTATTTCTATGGCTAAAGATTCAAAAGTGGAAAAAAGAAGAGAAAAGAATGAAATAATACAGCATCAATATTAGTATAAATAAATTTGTAAGTGGCATATGATAAAATGACAACAGTTTTTCATGTAGAGTTTACTACCCATTAACTATGTTTCATTCATGAGATAGTGCGTTTCACTTGGCTAATAGAGAAATGCATATTTGCACGTGGGCTTCTAAATATTTCTAAAATGAACTCATATCTGTGCATATCAATCAAAAGAGTGGAGTAATTGGGTAAGAATACATAGTAGATATATCAGTGTCCTCTTAACTCTCTCACATACATTTTTCATCAAACCCTATTGTTGGGACACACTACTTACTTGTTCCACTAGATTCAATATAAAAATATATTAGAGTCTAAAGATGTTAAAATTAAGAGTGTTTAAAACAAGAATAAATGAATTATACACTATATTCTTGAAAAGTTAACCAAAGGAAAACAATCTGCCCAATTCATTTTCTGTCTTCTGAAATGATATATACAATGAGATATATTAATTTGTAGAATTTTTACAAGGTAATTTGAAATTTCATTTTAAATTGGGGGAAAAAACCTTGGCAATGTAGAAATGAAGGAAGCTAGCTGAAAACAATTATTGATTGGATTTGAGAAATTGATTTTGGAGATAGGAAGGTTAGGGACGAATTTTCAGTGATCAATAATAGATTAAGGGCAATTAACAAAGGAACAAAGCTAGAGAAAGAAGCAACATAATATCACATCAAGGAGATTTAATTAGAAGCCTAAAGCAAAACTGCTATTTAGCTAAGTATTCTTGTTAGTAATGAAACTAATTTATCCTTTTTGACCCATTTTTCAGAAAACCTTGTGACTCCAACCTGAATACTAAATTAGACAATTAGCATGAAACAAGATTTCTAGGTTTCCTAAAGATACTTATTTAATTTTTATAAAGTTGGACTAAGAAATTCCCCAATAATGCCTCTCTGAGGGTTTAGGGCTTAGAAATTAAAGAGTTTGAATCCACCCAGTTGCCAACCCTGTGTTTTCCTGATCTCTATACAACTGACAGAGGCTAATCTCTGTATTCAATTGGGCAACATTTTCACCAGTCGAGTTCATAGAATACTCTCATTACATATTTGAATCCCTTAATCACTCCAAAAACATCCCCTTTGGATTCAGTCAACATACTTGTTCATCATGAATTTGGTGCATTTTTAATGTGTGGCGGAAACTCTGTTAGATACTGGTGATAAAGCCGTGAATAAACATAAACAGTAATCCCTTCCTGCAGGAAAAGAAAATATTCTTGTGGCAATAACACAAATTAACAAAATAAATTAATAAAATGTATGTTATATTGCATTGTGATATGTGCTAGAGGGAAATAAAAAGCAAAAAAGCATAACTGGGAGTGTGGAGGACATTGCAATTTTATATAAACTAGTCAGGGAAGGTCTCGTGGAGAAAGTAATGTTTGGCAAAGGGCAGGAAAGAGGAGCATGGTCAAGCTGTGAGGATATCTTGGGAGACCATTCTAGGCAAGAGAGCAGCCAAATGCCCAGAAGTGGGAGAATGCTGTGTGTGTTTTAGGAAGTGATTTTTACACTGTATTTTTTAAATTGTATTTTAATTTTAGGAAAGATCTAACAAAGGGGAATAAAATAAGCTAGATGAAAGCAGAATTATTGATTGAGTTTGAGGAATTAATTTAGGAGACAGGATGCTTGGGAAGCAGTTGAATAGGTCAATGTGACTGGAGTCAACTGGCCAGCAGGGGGAGTAGTGGAAAATGAAATCAGAGGAGTTAAAAAGAACTGGGTACCCTAGGACCTACAGCCCTTTTCACGGACTTTCACATCATTCCTAGGGTTTGAGAAAAAGGAGAGATATGATGTGACTCAGCTGCTTTATTAAGTGTAAACCAAGAGGAGGTGAGAGTGAAAGCTATTGCAATAACCCAAGCAAGAAATGACAATGGCTTGAGCCAGGAGGAAAAACTGAATATAGTGATCAGAGTCTAGGTATATTTTGAAGGCAGAGCCAAAAGAATTGTCTGCAGTATTGGGGTGTGAGGAAGGGGAGAAAGGAGTGAGTCAAGAATGGCACTAAGTTTTTTGATCTGGGCACTTTGAAAGCAATCCTGGCATCCACCAAGATAAGGAAAACTGCAGGAAAAATACATTTGGGAGGGAGATAAGGAGTTTAGTTTTGGAGAAGTTAAACTCAATATGTCTATTAAGTATCCAAATGGAGTCTTCAAGTAGGCAATTGGGATAAATGTATGTGGAGTCCATGGGAAATGGCGCAACTGGAAATACACATTTGGAGACATAAGTCTTTAGATTATAGTTTTTAAAAGTGTGCTTGGATGGAATCATCTAGGGAGGGAGAAAAAATGAAAACTCATGCTGAATGGCTGAGCCATGGGACAATGCAATGAGACAAAACCAGGAATTTGAGGAGAAACCAGCCAAAAAACTGCTGAGGGTCTAGAGAGCTACTAGAGTGTGGTGGGGTCATGGTCCAAATTCTGAATTTGTTTTGTCAGATGGTAACGTGACTCAGATTTTGAAGCTAAATATTTTGTTTGTTTTAAAATAAATGCCATCTCAGTATAAATGCCTTCTCCATTACTAAACCCATTCTTGATTTTGTATAGGGCTCACATAAAAAAAGATACATTTTGATTTTCTACCTGAAAATGGGTGATTTTATATGGCCAAAAAGAGGACCCTTAAAGGAACTGTTCTTTCTGAAGGCTATGAGGGACAGCCTATTAATTCTGCAAAGAGAGTTTATTAATTCTGGGTAATTCTAAGAAAACTGATTTCGAATGCATTGTCCCTACAAACTATCAGTACTTGACAGGAACTCCAATATGTAGGTACCAAAAATGCACTTCTCAAATTTCCTTTCACACGCCAAAGTGGCACAAAGTCTTTCTCCAAATGTATGCACTGCACTGATAAAATATAAGTGGATTTGTATCCCCATATGTGAGAATCATATATGATCAGACAGCACCATGTCTACATGGAATAAATGTTCAAATAAGCTTATTTCAGTAGTACTAGGTCTTCTATTTTTAGTCACTTTCTCACAGGTCAGTACACTTACATCCACATACTATGCATATTCAATCAAGAAGAAATTAACTCTATCAGGGGAACAAAATAGTCAATAATTTATTAGCCTGACTTTTTAAAAAATCCTCGCACTTTTGAAAGCTTTCCTGTCATGTAGCTTTCAAGTTGTTTATTAGTCTTTCTCTAGAAAATAATTAGCATGTTCCCAGTATTTTTTTTCTAAGAAACAGGAAATTAGGGATATAAACTCAGATACTCATTTTAATTTTCTAACCCACATAAACCACCATCCTATCTCATAATTAATGTATTTTTCCATGGCTGCAAATTATTTATGTGCTATAAGACAACAAAGTAAGTGTTTTATTTTCTAAATAATTGGAAGTAAGTACATTATGAAAATATCAAACTACATCTGCATGATTAATTTTAATAATTATTTAGTGCATATTATAAAAAGACACTTATCACTATCTTGTTTCATAAAATGAAAAGCTAGGAAGGGCTTTAGAAAACAGCTAGTACTTATAGCTTCACCATTTTTACAAATGAAAAAACAGAGGCCAGTACTGATAAAGTTTACCTAACTTGACATAAAAACAGACACAGAATTTGTATGGCTAGCAATTATTGATTTCATTTTATTAGTGACTCTTCAAATTCAACCATATGTAAATCCATAATATTATGTTTCAAGTGCATGCAAAACAACTTCAAGTTGCCTTCTAATATAATAATTTTGATTATATATGAGATACTGTTATTTAATAAATTCAAAAAATTTTAGAATAATTCCAACTGTGTCAGGATCCAATCTAGAATACCACATTGCATTTTGTCTCCTTATTTTTCATGACCTTACAGTTGTGAAGCTTACAGGTCAGATGTTTTGTACAATGTCCTCAATTTTGCTTTTCTGTGATTCTTTTTTTTTTATGACTAGACTGAGGGTTATGGATTTGGGAGGCTATAACAGAGGTGAAGCATCCTTCTTAATCATTTTATTTTATTTCAAAGAGGATACATGCAATCAATATGATTTATCACTGATGTTTAAATTGATTACTGGTTAAGATAGCTCCACCCTAAGACACTTTTGTCTTGCTTTCTACACTTATTATTTGTAAAGCTTAGTGCTGCTTCATTTCTTAGAGAGAGGGGTAAAGAATTATTTAACATGGGCGCCTGGGTGGCTCAGTTGGTTAAGCGACTGCCTTCGGCTCAGGTCATGATCCTGGAGTCCTGGGATCGAGTCCTACATCGGGCTCCCAGCTCAGTGGGGAGTCTGCTCCTCCCTCTGACCCTCTCCCCTCTCATGCTGTTTCTCTCTCGCTCGCTCTCTAATAAATAAATAAATAAAATCTTTAAAAAAATTATTTAACATTTCTCCACTTATTTATTTACATAATAATTTATTATGCCAGTGTTGGCTTATGTATATTTATTTTATACTCTGACTTATTTTCTAAAAAGATGCTTTGTTTACTTTCTTGTTCAAATTATTCTAGCTTGGGCTGTTGGGAGTTCTTTCAGTTTTGCTCCTGTATCACTTTGATGTGCTCTAATTCTTTTTCTTTTTAATACTCTGTTGCTTTCTGGTACTACAAGACACCCAGTGTCATTTTATGTATTCCCTGCCCCAGCTGTAGAATCAGATATTTCTCCAAAAAGCTCTGATTTCCTTTGTTGGAGAGTGGTATTTAGAAATGAGTATCAGGGCTCTGCATAGGCTCTTTGCTATGGCCCTTGCCAGTATCTACGCATCTGGATCTATATCTCGCTAATTATGAGTTCATGCTAGTGTTTCCAACCCTAATCCAGTGCCACACAGTTCCTCCTGGCTTCTCCAGAGATTGGTAATTCCTAAGGTGACCAACTGTTCTTGTTTGCTTGGGACTAAGGGTTTTCCCAGGATGCAGGACTTACAGTGCTAATACTATGACACTCCCAGTCAAACTGGAATGGTTGTTCTAACTCTCCCTTCAGCATTAAGAAACCTGACCCCGCCATTCAAAACTATGCCTGGATAAAGCATGTGTTCAAAATGCAGGATGAACTGATAAGAGGGCACAAGGAAGTTCACTGAAATGGTTTCAGATCCCACAATGCAACTAACCTTTTAAAAAGTACTACTTGTCAAATTTTGGTGTAGTGTCAATGAATATCCACAGTTATCTGATGTTAAAAAATGTTAAATAATTTTTTTATTATTCTTGTTTTTTAAAGGAGATATTAATACACAGATTTTTGCTTCATTAAAATGTAGTAAAATGCTTTTCCTTTTTCTAGCGAACTGTCTGAGGCTAAAATTTCTCACATACTTCAATCAAAACAGCATATCACAACACACTGAATGCAGAAGTTAAATTTAAAATTGTATCTGTCAACTACTGAGGCAGGTGAAAATCCATCTAATAGCCAATAAAAAGATTTTCACTACAAATTTTTTTGTTTGTTTTGGAAAAATTGATACTTTTTAAATAGTATTTGTTATTTATACTATCGTGTAATGGAATTATTATTATTAATGTAATTGAATTATAAACAATGTTTTCAAATTGTTTGAATTTCTAATATGGTAAATATTGATAGATAATATTCACATAACCTAAAGCTCTCAGGATCCTTAATAATTGGTAAGAATTAAAGAGGGTCCTAAGACAAAAATGATTGAGAACAGTTGCTTAAATAAATATTTGAATGGATACTTTTATCCATTTTAAATACTAAAAACCTAAAGAGAGGTTGTATGTCAACTACAGTTAAATAATACAAACTTTGAAAAATAATCCAATAGGGAAGAATTTTTCAAAACAGCTAATAATAAAAGTAGATTTGAAACTTGTTTTCACCAGCTAAATTATAGCAACAATAACAACAATAATAAAGTTTCTTCCTTTAATTTTCTTAAGCATGCATCCTCCCATGTGAGTTACACATTGTAAAATTTAATCAGTGTCCTGTTATATCAAGCATGGTTGAACTATCTTCAAGTCAAATCCACTCCAAATTTAAGGTGATTCAGCTATTTTATTCTGAGATGGAAAATGGGGGTCTTAACATATTTTACATATATAAAATATATATAGGTTATTAACTCACAGAAGTGCTTGCAGGAAAGTTTTGTTAGATCAATTACTAAATATGGAATAGTTGGAAGAAATGAAGTCAGCAACTGAGGGTCTTGTTTGTATTAAGCCTAAGGATTTTGAAATTTCCTTTGTGCATATGCAGTGTTTTATTATTCTTGTTGTTTTTTAAGGGATATATTAATACACAGATTTTTGCTTCATTAAAAATGACTTAAAAAATACAAACCTGAAAAGAAAATAAATGCCCATCAATAGAAAATAGTTCAATAAATTATGGAACTTCAATAAAATGGAATTTTATACCTTAATATTAAAATGAGGTAGATTAATAGCAATTGAGTTTTAGTGAGTTTTAAAATATGAATAAGTCAGGCTGCAGTGAACTCTATATAAAGAATGAATTGGAATATGAAATAATGATACATGTCTTTCAATGTGTTTGTATGTTACAATCGACTCTATGAGCATACATGAAAGATGGAAAATAAAAACACCAACTTATTAATGTGTTTGGATTGTATGTGTGTTTGGGGTAACATACCAGCTGCAGGCTGCAAGTAATAATAAAAGGATGAAAAGGAAATCATTTTTTAAAGCATGTTTATTTTGAAGCCGTTTATGTTGTAACAGGATTAAAGGTTACATTTGCTTCTATCTGTGTATTTCTTAGCATTTTAT
Source organism: Mirounga leonina (assembly GCF_011800145.1). Taxonomy (NCBI): domain Eukaryota; kingdom Metazoa; phylum Chordata; class Mammalia; order Carnivora; family Phocidae; genus Mirounga; species Mirounga leonina. Next base: position 41,744,167 of record NW_023270854.1, read on the forward strand.
AATGAATACGTAATTAGAAAGGCAAAATATTTTCCTTTTGGGAGATATTTCTTCTGGAAGTAGTATGAAGGATGATTTGGAGATAACCAGACTAGAGAGAAGAATTTACTATTGTTATAATCCAAATTTAAAAATAAGCAAGATTGGGGAGCGCCTGAAGCCTCAGTCAATTAAGCATCAGACTCTTGGTTTCAGCTCAGGTCATGATCTCAGGGTCGTGAGATCGAGCCCCATGATGGGTTTGGGCTCAGCATGGAGTCTGCTCGAGATTCTCTCTCTCCCTCCCCCTCTGACTCTCCCCCCATTCACACTTGGGCTCTCCCTCTCTTTCTCAAATAAATAAAATCTTAAAAAAAAATAAGCAAGATTGGAAGTAAGACAATGACAGTGAGAAGATAGTGTAGCGGCTGGCTAACTGAATGGTTAAGCTGTTAACATACCTGGGATTAATTGATTACTTGTAGTTGAAAAGGAGTAAGGTATATAAAACCAGGATAACTACTAGATTTTTCATTTAGGCAAAAGGCTAGATTGTGAGTTCATTCACTGAGATGATAACAGGAGAAAGAATACTTCAGAATGGAAGATGATGAGTTTGGTTGTACATATTTATTTTGAGGAGATTGAGTATGATTGCTTGGAACACAACAGAAATTCCTGGTCTAGAAATGTGGAAGTTTTCAATTTAGATGAGACAACCTAAGGTAAGGAGGTATAGGAAGAGTAGCTAACTAAGCACAAGTAATTGTAGAAATAAAAACTGAAGAGAAAGAGGAGAACATTTTAAAAGCACCTGCAAAGCAGACTATGATCTAGGGTAGAAGGAAGAAGATCAATTAAAGATTGTCATAAATCTATTAGAAACGTCTAAATGACTTAAACATCCGGAGTTCAACACAGAAGAGAGCTGGTGCAAATAAACACTAAAGCTTCAGCTGATTTTGGAAATGTAAAGGTGATTGGCATATTAATGAGAAAAGCCTACATGAATGACAGCACAAAGAATGATGTTCAAGTGACATGTAGGAAGCTGCAAACAGTAGGTGTGGGCAATGCTTTGAAACATGTGACTAAGAAAAAGCAAGAGGTTTGTGGATTTAAAGACAGACTTTGGGGGGCACCTGGTGGCTCAGTAGTTGAGCATCTGCCTTCTGCTCGGGTCATGATCCCACGGTCCTGGGATCGAGACCCTCATCAGGCTCCCAGCTCAGCAGGAGGCCTGCTTCTCCCTCTCCCACTCCCCCTGCTTGTGTTCCCTCTCTCATTGTGTCTCTCTCTGTCAAATAAATAAATAAAATCTTTAAAATCTTTAAAAAAATAAAAAAAAGACAGACTTTGGTTTTTGTGCCTGTATTATCGATTTGCCTATTTCCAGACTGTTGTTCACATACAGAAGTGGCAAACTATTTGTGTTTCTGAACCATACTGGTTGAGAAAATAGGATCACAGTACCTATGATAGGGGTAGATGATAGAGATATATCAGAAATTCTACCATAGCTCTACACATGAGGATGAGAATTTTTCAAGTTGTTCCTTGCTTTGCCTAAACCTAAACATATGATCTTTATTATTTAAATTTTATTATAATTTTCCTTTTGTTTTCTTTGAGGTGACTTTATGACTTTTTCCCCTAGCATTCAGAGTTGGATACTTAATTAATTTATTTTCAATCTTTAATAATTTTTACTATAAGAAATAAAGTCTGTGAAGTTTCCTCTGGTTACTCCTTTAAAAGTATGTCTTAGTTGCAATATATATAATGCTTTAATTTTAATATTTTTACAAGTTATCTAATTTTGACATTTTTAATTACACTTTGATTAAAGAACTGTTTAGTAATATGTTTTTAAATGTTCAGGAGAGAGTTTTTGTTTCTTTAATTTTTTATTATATCATGACAAAATAAATAGGATTTTCATTGTTTCTCATTTATCAAGTTTATTAAATTTTGTGTAACTAGATGAATAGTAATATAATAAATAATTATAATAATATGTGCTTATATTCCTCGTAAGTTTGGGAGAAATTATTTTCTATATATTTGGGTAGCAGTTTGATATATCTGTTATATCCACTTTATTATGTTGTTTACATCATTAAACACATTATTCATTTTTTCTAAAACTTGACCTGTTTTGGACTACACATGGTATTTTACTATTTCTTGTCATCATTAGGTTTCTTCTGTCTTCTTCTTTGTCCGTATTTCTACTTTGTTAGATGATGCATAGGTATTCACAATTTAACTTAATTGTGTGTTATGGTATTGGAAGTTTAAATATACTTTTTGTATCTTTAAGGCTTTTTGGGCTTGAATTCTATCTTATATGATCATGGTGACAACCCTAGCTTTCTTTTTTTTTTAAGATTTTATTTATTTATTTGACAGAGAAAGACAGTGAGAGAGGGAACACAAGCAGGGGGAGTGGGAGAGGGAAAAGCAGGCTTCCCTCAGAGCAGGGAGCCCAATGCGGAGCTTGATCCCAGAACCCTGGGATCATGACCTGAGCCGAAGGCAGACGCTTAACGACTGAGCCACCCAGGCGCCCCAACCCTAGCTTTCTTATCACTTGCATTTTTCTGATAACATTTTGTCCAGACTTTTATTTTTACTTTTTTTGTATGAATTTCTTAAGACTTGTCTTTTGCATACAAAATAAGGCTGGGCTTATATATTTTTTATACACATCATATATACCTAATCTGTTCACTTGTTCTTGCTTTAGGTTTTAATAATGTTTCTTTTTCTCTCATTTTGAAGCTTTTAATATACATTTTTAAGATGCATTCTTCTGGATCTATTCTTCCTCGTTTGAATGCTTTATTTTCTAATAATACCTTTTTTCTTCATATGTCTCATTGTTTTTGACATTTTTTTAGGACTACTGTCTACTTTGGCTCAATTTGCCTTTAAGTGGATGTGCAGAAACTCTTGCCCCTGGGTTATGTCTGTGCTACCACATTTAGGGCACCTTAGTTGTCAGAGCTGGACCTTTTCTGGTTTGCTGACCCCTCACCGGGTGACTCAGCTCAAGTAAGTTCCATGGACCTTCATCCTTATACCTGTTCTTTTCAAAGTCCGGTCTCCCTAAGTTATAGTATGTTTATTTTATAGGTATGGATGGGAAAACAGAACATATAAGACAAATCTATCTGTTCCTTTTGTAACCTACTGCCATCCAAACCTGTTTCTGTTATCCCTTCTGGTTGTTACTGGGTTAGTGACCAATAATGTGGACATGTGAGGCAGAATAGGGGGCATAGAGGACCACCCAGGCTGCTCATGGAATCACAGAATCTTAAGACACACATGTAAGGCCCTTTCACAAGAAAAATGAAAGTGAGGACAGGTTTTATAGTGTTTGGCCACAGTTTTAATGGTAGAACAATACTCAGTAGCTTGGCAGATTAGAATGAATGGAGTAACCGGCTGGAAGTTTCATTCCAGAAAGTTGGAAAACTTATAGCATCTGCAGTAATAGGTATTTCCTTCTCCTTCATACTGCAGTTACAGTGGATGTGTGTAGATCTTTATGGGGGAGAGCCGAGAAGATGTAAATAAAGCAAGAAGATCAATAAATGAAGAGATAAAACAGCACCTGAAGTCAACAAGATTAGTGAAGAGGCAACGGAATGTATCACACAGAAACTTATGCTAATTGGGTGATTTGTAGGAAGCTTTTCACTCGGCTTTGCACTTAAGGACATGAACATTCTATCATGGGGGATACAACAGTGACAAAAGCAGTTGATGAGGTGGTCTCCCAAAGGTATATGTCACCACATTCTCTAAAGCAGGGAGAAACGACTAGCTGGAAATACCAGATTCTCAAGTTACTGTTTTACCTTCTTGAGCTTGACAAACTAGTATCTTCTGTAAAATAAACTTTATGGTGTATTTATAATAGTACTTATGAGCAAAATATGACTATCTGGCATAATTTTGTAAAACTGTGCTTCTGTTTAGAAATTAGGCTATCATCATTGTCTATCGATATGAAGAGAAAAAAATCTGTTTGTTGCACTATCCTCCAGCAAAATAATACCCTCTTTTTATTTAAATAATGTGTTCTTTCTTGTTTTATTATAGTATGTATAGTGCCCCAAATTACAACTTTGCATTATAATGCAAAGATACAGCTTTAATATTAGAAATGATTTTTTAAAAGAAATGTTTGCAATAGAATGTAATGTCCTTTTGTGTCCTACTTAGCAAGGTTGTTGTTTCCTGTCCTTACAGCAGCACTACAATGAGATCCAGTCACTTTTTTTGTCTCTTCATATTTTCACAGTTTTCATTTTGAGTTCTGCAAATGACTAATATTTCTCAACCATTTCCAGTGGAGCAGAGCAGGAATTCTTGTTTGTTCACCATATTTTAGTGGTTTCCCTTTTCTTTGATTTATAGATGAGTGTTTGGTTTCTATGACAAAAAAAAATATTTTTTAAAAGTCTAGAAATACTGACCTCCCAATAATACATTATCAAAATGTGTTATCAGACAACTGGATGCATTATTAGAAAATTCAATTCACCTGTACTTAGAGATGGAGCTTCTATGATAGTTAATTTTACTTTCTAAAGATAATTAAGCATTAGTGTATTCATGCATGGATGTTTAGTCATGAGCAATTATCAGATCAAGTGAACATTTGAATGTGTATCATCCATTTCTAAAGACTTGAAGAGCAGTTTTTTTCACATACCACTTTCTCCATTTATATTACTAGGAGAAAAAAAAGCAATTGCTTAAAAATTAATCTGATGAATTCCACTGAAAATAAAATTGATAATGAAACAAAAATATTGGCACTGTACATGGTTAATGGACAGAACATAATAAATTTTTCTTTTTTTAGATTTTAATTATTTATTTGAGAGAGAGAGCTAGGGAGAAAGAGCACAAGCGGGGAGGAGAGGGAGAAGCAGGTTCCCCATGAGCAGGGAGAATGACATGGGGCCGAACCCAGGACCCTGAGATCATGACCTGAGCCAAAGGCAGACACTTAACCGACTGAGCCACCCAGGTGCCCCCATAATACATTTTTCTAACATAAATGATCACTTTTGTGATGGCACTGTTAAGTACTTACTAGAAAGTACAATACATTCTTCCCAATAATTAATGTTATAGGCACTTTGTTTCAAATTCTACCCTGCCTTATACAAACTTTATCTCATCATTAGGAGAATGTATATAATGTCATACAAATAGGTAAAACTGCTCTTTGGAGATGCATATGGACCATTTTCCTCTCCAAATTGATTTGCTTTTAACCACATAGTTCAACATTAAAGAATAACAAAAAGTAATGTATATTTCTTTTAGATTGTACACTCCAGAAGATCACAGTGGGAACTTGATTATTATGATTTTATAGTTCTGAGAACAGACAAAAGAAGAAAATTGTGCAGTTATCTAATTTACAGAGCAAACTGTTATTTTGCAGGATGGTCTCATTCTGAGTATAGGTCCTTCATGGGGATTCCAGCATAATGACATCCTTACCAACCATTTCCACAGTTCTTGCTGTACTAGTATTTAATAGCACCCTGATTGTAATAAAATAAAATGATGCAACTGTCTGGAGAACCTAAGCTTCTTTGGAGTTGAGCTGAGCTAACACATTTGAAATTAAGTAATATGAGTTCTTATTTACTAAGTTCATTATTCAACTGGATTCTCAGTACAGGTTTATGCTATGAGACCTGAAAATGAGATATTTTGACTTATGTTTTTCCTTATACGGAACCAAAGGTGGATCTGTCCTGTTATCAAATATTACTTGATAGTAACTGGTATTCAATTGAATTTAGGTGACTAGCTTAGGTATAAATAATAGCAGGCATGATTGAAATTAGTATTGAGCTAAAACTTACTCACTTTGCAGCTCATCCTTTCACTTGCATTCTGTGACTTCTCATATAGGATCATTCACTTCCCACTTCAAAGAACTAAGGTGAAGTTGAAGTCACATGAATAAGTTTCACTATATTTAAATCAAATCACTTAAGGAACTTGTTTCTTTTTCTCCCTACTTTCTTCCAGTACCCATAAGAGAAACATGCAAATATTTGTTATGGTAACTGAGATCTGATCACCTTTCTTTCAGAGGATCTACCCACCATATTGTGTGCAAAGATCAGATTCAATTAATATTTTCTTGTTTGTACCTTTATAATCATGCCACCCAATTATGGGTATAAAATGAGGTTGAAGGCCAGCTACTCAGAAAATATACCTATTTAAACTAGAACTGAACTTATCCAAATGCTTACTGCTTTGCAAAATATGATCTTACTGTTTCTTTATTTTTCACAGTTGGTTGAATCTTGACCTACCTTGTAACACCATATTCCTTCACAGTAAGGTGTTCATTTCATAATTCCCTCTTTGAAACTTGAAGAATGCTCCCACCTGATGAATAAACTAAAATGGAGATTAAAACTCATGAGAAAGAAATAAATGTTTATGAGCAAAAATTCTTTGATGAGTGAGAAAAAGATCTATTTGCACTTTTTATAAAGCACTTTCTTTAGACTCAGTTTACATTTTATTTTAACCAAAGAAGGCCAGCTGTCTCTCCAGGTATATGTAAGTTAAAGAGATTTCAAAAACTATTTGTTCAACATTCTAAATAGAACAAAAGCTCATCTTATCACTGGGGCCAGGTATGACTACTAACTTCACATTTTTGTAAAGATTCAGAGATATTGGACAAGTTTGATCTTAGGAGAATTGGAGAAAATGGGAAGTCCTAAATGATAGGATGATAAAGCTATATTAAGGAATAAAATTAAAAGGGAAAGAAATAGTAAAAAAGTATTTAAAAATGTGAAGACAGCAAACAATTATTATAGTGCCAAATACATTCTAATAAGGCAGCTTATTTTTTTGTACATTGCTATTATACAAATAAATTCTTATTCGAAGTTGGTAACAATGGTTTTGTTAATCAAAGTTTTTTTTAATGCCAATTTTGAGAATGAAATGTATTTTTTGACTTTCATATATATATTTCCCGAGAGGAATATTTTAATATTAGATCCTCTGAAAACCCATTTAAAAGACTTTTACTACATAACTAATTATGATTATAGTGAAATTTTAAAGTAGAAACTGGCATAAAAACATGAAATAACAATGCCATAATTACATGTGGAAGATAAAATATAACCAACTTTCTAGTTTATAGTATGCATATTTGTAAAATTAGTAATAAAATATAACATGAAAAGATAAAGTATAAATCACAGAGAATAAGCTAAAAAATAAAAAGATTAGTGATTTGAGTTTTGGGTAGCAAAATATTATAAGTAATAATTTCTGGATATGCATAGTTTCATGTAAGTTATTATCACTTCAGTATAAATTAAATCTTCAATATGAAACCAGGTCTAATAAATTAAGTCCTCTATATTAGGCAGATAGATCTGATATATATTTTGCTTCAAGTAGATTTTAAATCACAAAATTGGACTTGGCTAGGCAAGTATTCCTGTACTGAGCCTTAGGTTTATGAATATCTTATACATAAGGATATTTAATGATGCATTATTACGCTTCTGCTTCAATTACTCATAACAAGCCCATTGTAAATATATTCAGTATTGACTAAAACCCTTTTTCCTGGAGCTAGTATTATTGCATAGTGACTGCTATGTAGGATTTGAAACCTCTCTAAACACGTGGAACTTTCTTTACTCTGACCTTATTTTAAGCCTCTTTCATCTATTTTTTTTAAATCTCTTACTGCATAAAAAATTATTGTCTAATAATATCTTAATTATAAAAGTGACATACCTAATTATGTTAAGTTCTTTAATTATTAACTCACTGATTCTCACACAAAGTTAGAAGGAAAGTACTATTATAACACTCATGTAACAGATGAAGAAACTAGATTTAAGATGGATCAAGAATAAATGGCAGAGGGCACCTGGGTGGCTCAGATGGTTAAGAACAAATGGCAGAGCAAGGATTTACTATTATCCTTATCTCTATTATTAAAGTATAAAAGTTATGTAGCCCTGCACACATACCATAGATTTAGAGTGAATTTCAGGAATTGATAAGAATTCATTGGTGAAACCATCTGGGAATTTTCTATGTGAAAAGGTTTTTAATTATGGATTCCACTTTTTATACATATAGGATTATATCTCTTTTCTGTTTTTACTTCTATTATTGGTTTTAGTGAATTGTATTTTTAAAGACTATTTTTAAAATTTCATCCAAGTTATAAAAGTTATTGGTGTAAACTTACTTATGGCATTCACTTTTTTTAAATTAAACCCAAAATGATGTCTTCTTTTCTTTCTATACAGCAGTTATTTGTGTTTTCTCTCCCACTCTTACTTTCTTGATTAAATTGCTCATGAATTTTCACTTCACTTATTGTTTAAAAAAAAGCAACTTTTTAGCTTGTTAATTATCTCTATTGTTCTATTTCACCTATTTATGCTCTTATATTTATTATTTCTTTTTAAGGTTGACTGTTTTGTTTTGCTTTTGTTTGTTTCCTTATGTATTTGTTTCTTATTTTTCTTGAGTTAGAAGCTAAAATCATTGGTTTAAATTCCAAGCAAATGCTATTACCCTGCTTTTATTTTTTTAAATTATCATAAAAAATAACATAAGATCTTTCTTAACAAAGTTCTAAGTGTATAGTACTGTATTATTAATTACATTAATTATGAGCACAGTGTTATATAGCAGATTTCTAGAAAATTTTTATCTTGCATGACTAAAAGTCTATACTCATTGAACAACAACTTCCCACTTCCCTTTATTCTAGGCCATGGGAACCACCATTTTCCTTTCTGATTTAATTCCACTTTTTTTTTTTCCTAATGTCAGAGAATATATTCTAAATAGTTTCAAATATTTGAAATTTATTGAGACTGTCATCATGGTCCAGCATGCAGTTTATCTTCATAAATGTTCAGTATACTTTTAAAAAACATCAATTCTGTCATTTTTTAATGCAGTTTAGAACACACATGTGCACACACACACACACACATTCATTTAAGCCAAGTTGGTTGATCTGTTGTTGGAATCTGCTCTGGGCTTCCTGATTTTTTGTGCTTCCTTACTCAATAAATTATTGAGAGAGGTTTGCTAAGTCTCCTACTGTGAGTGGTGTGTATAAATTTGTAATTGTAATAGATTCTTGATGGATCAACAATGTTATCATTATGAAATATTCTTCTTTATCAATTATAATGATTCTTGCTTTATGTATCCATTGTCTGATATTATATAGCTTCAGTGAGCAATTCTGTGGTTAGTTTTACAAGATACACTTTATCCATTCTTTTATGTTCCATCTTCCTGTGGTTTTTATATATAAAAGGTGCTTTTTAAACAATATATAGTTGTTGAAGTTTAATTAGTTTCTCTTTGAATATTTATTCATTTTGCATCAATGTAATAAAAATATAGTTGGGTATATGCATTCAGATTTTTAAAAAATTGTTTTATTGTTATGTTAATCACCATACATTACATCATTAGTTTTTGATGTAGTGTTCCACGATCCATTGTTTGTGCATAACACCCAGTGCTCCATGCAGAACATGCCCTCTTTAATACCCATCACCAGGCTAACCCATCCCCCCAACCTCCTCCCCTCTAGAACCCTCAGTTTGTTTTTCAGAGTCCATTGTCTCTCATGGTTCATCTCCCCCTCCGATTCCCCCCCTTCATTCTTCCCCTCCTGCTATCTTCTTCTTTTTTCTTTTTTTTTTAACATATAAAGTATTTGTTTCAGACATACAGATCTGTGATTCAACAGTCTTGCACAATTCACAGTGCTCACCATAGCACACATGCTCCCCAGTATCTATCACCCAGCCACCCCATCCCTCCCACCCCACCCCCCACTCCAGCAACCCTCAGTTTGTTTCCTGAGATTAAGAGTTCCTCATATCAGTGAGGTCATATGATACATGTCTTTCTCTGATTGACTCATTTCGCTCAGCATAGCATCCTCCAGTTCCATCCATGTCGTTGCAAATGGTAAGATTTCATTCCTTTTGATGGCTGCATAATATTCCATTGTATATATATACCACTTCTTCTTTATCCGTTCATCTGTTGATGGACATCTTGGCTCTTTCCACAGTTTGGCTATTGTGGACATTGCTGCTATAAATGTCAGGGTGCATGTACCCCTTCGGATCCCTACATTTGTGTCTTTGGGGTAAATACCCAGTAGTGGAATTGCTGGATCATATGGTAGCTCTATTTTCAACTTTTTGAGGAACCTCCATACTGTTTTCCAGAGTGGTTGCACCAAGCTTGCATTCCCACCAACATTGTAGGAGGGTTCCCCTTTCTCTGCATCCCTGCCAACATCTGTTGTTTCATGACTTGTTAATTTTAGCCATTCTGACTAGTGTGAGGTGATATCTCATTGAGGTTTTGATTTGGATTTCCCTGATGCCGAGCGATGTTGAGCACTTTTTCATATGTCTTTGGCCATTTGGATGTCTTCTTTGGAAAAATGTCTGTTCATGTCTTCTGCCCATTTCTTGATTGGATTCTTTGTTCTTTGGGTGTTGAGTTTGATAAGTTCTTTATAGATTTTGGATACTGGCCCTTTATCTGATATGTCATTTGCAAATATCTTCTCCCATTCTGTCGGTTGTCTTATGGTTTTATTGACTGTTTCTTTTGCTGTGCAAAAGCTTTTTATCTTGATGAAGTCTTAATACTTCATTTTTGCCCTTGCTTCCCTTGCCTTTGATGATGTTTTGAGGAAGAAGTTGCTGCTGCTGAGTTCAAAGAGGTTGCTGCCTGTGTTCTCCTTTAGGATTTTGATGGACTCCTGTCTCACATTGAGGTCTTTCAACCATTTGGAGTCTATTTTTGTGTGTGGTGTAAGGAAATGGTCCAGTTTCATTCTTCTGCATGTGGCTATCCAATTTTCCCAACACCATTTGTTGAAGAGACTGTCTTTTTTTCCATTGGACATTCTTTCCTGCTTTGTTGAAGATTTGTTGACCATAGAGTTGAGGGTCCATTTCTGGGCTCTCTATTCTGTTCCATTGATCGATGTGTCTGTTTTTGTGCCAGTACCATACTGTCTTGATGATGACAGCTTTGTAATAGAGCTGGAAGTCCAGAATTGTGATGCCGCCAGCTTTGCTTTTCTTTTTCAACATTTCTCTAGCTATTCGGGGTCTTTTCTGGTTCCATACAAATTTTAGGATTATTTGTTCCATTTCTTTGAAAAAAGTGGATGGTATTTTGATGGGGATTGCATTGAATGTGTAGATTGCTCTAGGTAGCATTGACATCTTCACAATATTTATTCTTCCAATCCATGAGCATGGAACATTTTTCCATTTCTTTGTGTCTTCCTCAATTTCTTTCATGAGTATTTTATAGTTTTCTGAGTACAGATCCTTTGCCTCTTTGGTTAGATTTATTCCTAGGTATCTTATGGTTTTGGGTGCAATTGTAAATGGGATCGACGCCTTAATTTCTCTTTCTTCTGTCTTGTTGGTGTATAGGAATGCCACTGATTTCTGTGCATTGATTTTATATCCTGCCACTCTACTGAATTCCTGTATGAGTTCTAGCAGTTTTGGGGTGGAATCTTTGGGGTTTTCCACATAAAGTATCATATCATCTGCAAAGAGTGAGAGTTTGACTTCTTCTTTGCCAATTTGGATGCCTTTTAATTCTTTTTGTTGTCTGATTGCTGTGGCTAGGGCTTCTAATACTATGTTGAATAGCAGTGGTGATAGTGGACATCCCTGCTGCGTTCCTGACCTTAGGGGGAAAGCTCTCAGTTTTCCCCATTGAGAATGATATTCGCTGTAAGTTTTTCATAGATGGCTTTTATGGTATTGAGGTATGTACCCTCTATCCCTATACTCTGAAGAGTTTTGATCAAGAAAGGATGCTGTACTTTGTCAAAAGCTTTTTCTGCATCTATTGAGAGGATCATATGATTTCTTTTGTTAATGTATTGTATCACGTTGATTGATTTGCGGAGGTTGAACCAACCTTGCAGCCCAGGGATAAATCCCACTTGGTCGTGGTGAATAAACCTTTTAATGTACTGTTGGATCCTATTGGCTAGTATTTTGGTGAGAATTTTTGCATCCATGTTCATCAAGGATATTGGTCTATAATTCTCCTTTTTGATGGGGTCTTTGTCTGGTTTTGGAATCAAGGTAATGGTGGCCTCAGAAAATGAATTTGGAGGTTTCCTTCCATTTCTATTTTTTGGAACAGTTTCAGAAGAATGGGTATTAATTCTTCTTGAAATGTTTGGTAGAATTCCCCTGGGAAGCCATCTGGCCCTGGGCTTTTGTTTTTTGGGAGATTTTTGATGACTGCTTCAATTTCCTTAGTGGTTATAGGTCTGTTCAGGTTTTCTATTTCTTCCTGGTTCAGTTTCGGTAGTTGATACATCTCTAGGAATGCATCCATTTCTTCCAGGTTATCTAATTTGCCTGCATAGAGTTGCTCATGATATGTTCTTATAATTGTTTGTATTTCTTTGGTGTTGGTTGTGATCTCTCCTCTTTCATTCATGATTTGTTGATTTGGGTCCTTTCTCTTTTCTTTTTGATAAGTCTGGCCAGGGGTTTATCAATCTTGTTAATTCTTTCAAAGAACCAGCTCCTAGTTTCGTTGATCTGTTCTACTGTTCTTTTGGTTTCTATTTCATTAATTTCTGCTCTGATCTTTATTATTTCTCTTCTCCTGCTGGGTTTAGGCTTTATTTGATGTTCTTATTCCAGCTCCTTTATTTATTTTTTTTTTTTTTAAGTTTTATTTACTTATTTGACAGAGAGAGACACAGCGATAGAGGGAATACAGCAGGGGGAGTGGGTGAGGGAGAAGCAGGCTCTCTGTGGAGCAGGGAATCCGATGCAGGGCTTGATCCCAGAACCCTGGGATCATGACCTGAGCTGAAGGCAGATGCTTAATGACTGAGCCACCCAGGTGTCCCTCTCTAGCTCCTTTAGTTGTAAGGTTAGGTTGTGTTTTTGAGACCTTTCTTGTTTCTTGGGAAAGGCTTGTATTGCTATATACTTTCCTCTTAGGACTGCCTTTGCTGCATCCCAAAGATTTTGAACAGTTGTGTTTTCATTTTCATTGGTTTCCATGAATTTTTTAATTCTTCTTTAATTTCCTGGTTGACCAATTCATTCTTTAGGATGATGCTCTTTAGCCTCCATGTATTTGAGTTCTTTCTGACCTTCCTCTTGTGATGGAGTTCTAGTTTCAAAGCATTGTGGTCTGAAAATAGGCAGGGAATGATCCTAATCTCTTGGTACTGGTTCAGACCTGATTTATGACCTATGATGTGATCCATTCTGGAGAATGTTCCATGGGCACTTGAGAAGAATGTATATTCCATTGCTTTGGGATGGAATGTTTTGAATATTTCTGTGAAGTCCATTTGGTCCAGTGTGTCATTTAAAGTCTTTATTTCCTTGTTGATCTTTTGCTTAGACGATCTGTCCATTTCAGTGAGGGGGGGTGTTAAAGTCCCCCACTATTAGTGTACTGTTGTCAATGTTTTTTTTTGCTTTTGTAATTAATTGGCATATATAATTGTCTGCCCCCATGTTAGGGGCATAGATATTTACAATTGCTAGATCTTTTTGTTGGATAGACCCTTTAAGTAGGATATAGTGTCCTTCCTCATCTCTTGTTACAGTCTTTGGTTTAAAATCTAATTTGTCTCTTATAAGGATTGCCACACCAGCTTTCTTTTGGTGTCCATTAGCATGGTAAATGGTTTTCCAGCCCCTCACTTTCAATCTGGGGGTGTCTTTGGGTCTAAAATGAGTCTCTTGCAGACAGTATATTGATGGGTCTAGTTTTTTAATCCAATCTGATAGCCTGTGTCTTTTGATTGGGGCATTTAGCCCATTTACATTCAGGGTAACTATTGAAAGATAGGAATTTAGTGCCATTGTATTGTCTGTAAGGTGACTGTTACTGTATATTATCTGTGTTCCTTTCTGGTCTATGTTGCATTTAGGCTCTCTCTTTGCTTAGATGACCCCTTTCAATATTTCTTGTAGGGTTTGTTTCATGTTTGCAAATTCCTTTAGTTTCTGTTTGTCCTGGAAGCTTTTTCTCTTTCCTTCTATTTTCAATGACAGCCTAGCTGGATAGAGTATTCTTGGCTGCATATTTTTTTCATTTAGTGCTCTGAATATTTCCTGCCAGTTCTTTCTGGCCTGCCAGGTCTCTGTGGATAGGTCTGTTGCCAATCTAATGTTTCTACCCTTGTCGGTTACATATCTCTTCTCCTGAGCTGCTTTCAGGATTTTCTCTTTGTCTATGAGACTCATAAGTTTTACTATTAGATGTCGGGGTATTGACCTATTTGTATTGATTTTGAGAGGGGTTCTCTCTGCTTCCTGGATTTTGATGCCTGTTTCTTTCCCCAAATTAGGGAAGTTCTCTGTCATAATTTTCTCCAATATACCTTCTGCCCCTCTCTCTCTTCTTCTGGGATCCCAATTATTCTAATGTTGTTTTGTCTTATGGTATCGCTTATCTCTTGAATTCTGCCCTCCTGATCCAAGAGTTGTTTATCTCTCTTTTTCTCAGCTTCTTTATTTTCGATCATTTGGTCTTCTATATCACTGATTCTCTCTTCTGCCTCATTTATCCTAGCAGTTAGCACCCCCATTTTTTATTGCACCTCATTAATAGCCTTTTTGATTTCGACTTGGCTAGATTTTAGTTCTTTTATTTCTCCAGAAAGGGTTTCTCTAATAACTTCCATGCTTTTTTCAAGCCCAGCTAGTATCTTTAAAGTGATGAATCTGAACTCTAGATCCAACATTTTATTAATGTCTGTATTGAGTAGGTCCCTGGCAGGCTGTACTACCTCTTGTTCTTTTTGTTGAGGTGATTTTTTCTGTCTTGTCATTTTGTCCAGAGGAGAATAGATGAGTGAGAGAACAAAATGCTAACCGGGTAACAACGTCCCCAGAAAATATACTTTAGACAAATCAGAAAAGACCTGAAGCTGGGGGAAAAGAAAGGGAAAGAAAGAGAAAGAAAAAGAAAAAAAAAAAAGGAAAGGAAAAAGATAGAAACAAAGAAAAACAGAAAAAAACAAAAGAAAACAAAAACAGAATATGATCAAATATGATCAGGCTGGTGCATAGATCAGTGCCACACACTAGATTTTGGGTGTATTTTGGTCTGTTAGAAGAAAGTGCCTCCCAAGATTTTAAAGAAAGAAAAGGTTATATATGTACAAAAATAAGGGTTGATATGATGAAGGGATGGAATATGACTGTAAAGATGAAAATTATAAAAAATTTTATAAAAGGAATTGATAAAAAGTTGTTTGAAAAAAGAAAGAAGAGGATTTAAAAAAAAGAAAAGAAGAAAAAGGGGAGAGAATGTGATCAGGCAGGAGAGTAGAACAAAACCATACACTAGAGATTTAGGGTATATTTTGATCTGTTAGAAGAAACAATCTCAAAATTTTAAAGAGAGAACAACTTATATATATATATATATGCCAAAAATAAGGGTAACTAGTATGAAGGGATAGAATATGACTCTAAAAATGAAAAATAAAAAAAGATTTTTTAAAAAGGGATTGATAAGATTTTGGTTGAAAAAGGGATAAAGAAAAATTAAAAAAAAAAAGACAGTTAAAAAAATTAACTTTGAAAGACTAAAGAATCATGGTAAAAAAAAACCCATGAATTCTATGTGCATTATTCCCCTAGTGTTGGCGTTCTGCTGTTCTCATTGATTGGTAAACTTGGTCTTGGCTGGCTGTTCTTGCTGATCTTCTGGGGGAGGGACCTGTTGCCATGGTTCCCAAATGTCTTTGTCAGTGGCAGAATTGCCCTGCCCTTGTCTGGTCCGGGCTAAGTAATCTGCTCGGGTTTGCTCTCAGGAGCTTTTGTTCCCTGCAAGCTTTCTGTACAGCTTAGGAAGATGAGAGTGAAAATGGCGGCCTCCCAATCTCCACCCCAGAGGAGCTGAGAACTCGGGGCCCCGCTTCTCAGTGAGCCCCCAGAGAAAAGCAGTCAATCACTCCCATCTCCCCAGTCTCCGGCCACACTCCATGCTCACCCGGCCTGTGACCAAGTGTTTCTATCCCTGGCACCCGACTTGGTATGGAGTCTACAAACCCAGCAGATCCTTGCAGTGTGCTTCTGCGCTGCTCCTCCTGGGGGAGGAAGAGGAGTCTCCCCGGATCTGCTGCCTGTTGGGTCCCTGCTGGAGGAGCAGTGGCCTGACTGTGCCGCGGTTCACGGTTTATGGCAACCCTGAGCTGACAGCCTGCACCTTGGCTCCATCTCTGCAGCCAGCTTCCCTGTTCCAATACCTGGGAGCTCTGCTGCACTCAGGCACCCCCGGTCTTTCTGTGACCTGAAGGTCCTGAGACCACACTGTTCCAGCGAGGGTTCCACCCCCCGCCTAGCCACTGGAGCGACTTCCCTCAGCAGAGCCGACTTCTAAAAGTTCTGATTTTGTGCTCTGGGGCTCTATCACTTGCCAGAAGTGGCCGACGGAGGCTCCCTCCCCTGCTGTCTATCCTCCCGAATATCGCCTTGGATTCACTTCTCTGCACGTCCTACCTTCCAGAATGTGGTCGCTTTTCTGTTCAGAGAGTTGTTGGCTATTCTTTTCTTCGATCTCCTGTTGAGTTTGTAGGTGTTCAGAATGGTTTGATCCCTATCCAGTTGAATTCCTGAGACCAGACGAAATCCAGGTCTCCTACTCCTCCCCATCTTGTCCGCCCCTAGGCATTCAGCTTTATTGCTATTTTTTAGATCCATCTATGTTGTATATATATTTTTTCCTTCCTTTTTCCTAATCTTGGATTAATCATAATCATAAGAATTTCATTTTTCTTTTGTATTTATTTGTTAATTACATCATCTTTTAGTATACTTTAGTTGTTATGAAAAAAATTAAAAATACATTCTTGAGACTTACACATGTAAAAAGAAGATTTTTTAAAATAATTCAACACTACTAAAACCTTAGGATTTAAAACTACTATCAATCTATATAGTAAGGCTGACAGCTTGGTGTTCTTTGTCTCCTTAGCCCTGAAAGACTACAAGAGATCCCAAACTGTCTTTCAGAGCTCTCAATGTAATTATAAAGCCTCTTGTCTAATGAGATCCTAAATCTGGAAAATATATTAAAATGAGAGACTGTTAGTATCCAAGGAAAGCCACTCCCTGGTAAGGCCCACAAGATTTTTAGAGATTTTACCCTGTCTTTTTGTAGTTTACATTCTTGTTCCTCAGCCTCCTGTGCAAGATCAGATTTCATTAAATGTCTGAAGGGAAAGCTGACCATGTGTTTCTGACCCTCAAGTTTGCCATTTTATCATGCCAGTCTCACACATTTGCCAAAATGTGCTTTATTCTAAAAGAAGTTCTCTTTCATGGACATGACATATTTGCAACTTGTTTCCCAAAATGGTAAACAATACACTCCTCAGTACTGGAAATTATTTGTTAATTTTAGAAAGTTTTTCTCAATTATGGCATTGTAATTTATCCAATCAACAGTACTTCTCTATCTCTCTGTGGTTTGGGTAGTATATGTTTCTCATTACATGATTTTTGTTGTTGTAGGAGCATTAGTTACTATTGTCTATGTTATGTAGTAACTACGTACATGTTATTGGGGAGCAGAATCTAGAAAGGCTATTAAGCACTGCTTAATTATACTGCTTAACTACTACTCTAACTTTAAAACTATTGGTAAAATAGATGCTACTATTATTTCAGTTTTACAGTTGCCAAAGATGAACTCAAAAAGTAAAGCCACTAGCATAAGGTTATATAGTTGCTGAGTGATAGAACCAGGTTAACTGTTAAGAAGTATTCACTCTAACAACAACTAATCCATGAACATGAAATATCTTTTCATTTGTTTGTGACATCTTCAGTTTCCTTCATCAATGTTTTATAGTTTTCAGAGTACAGGTCTTTCATCTATTCAGTTAAGTTTATTCTTTGGTATATTATTATTTTTGTTGTAATAGTAAGTGAAACTGTTTTCTTAATTTCTTGTCTGGGACGTTGTTATTAGTGTATAGAAATGCTACTCATTTCTGGGTATTAATTTTTTATCCTGAAACTTTACTGAATTTATTTACTACTTGTAGTAGGTTTTTTTTTTTTTTTTGGTGTAGTCTTAAGGTTTTCTATATATAGTATCATATCATTTGCAAGTTCTGACAGTTTAACTTCTTCCTTACCAATAAGGATGAGGCATTATTTATTTTTCTTGTCTGATTACTATGGCAAGGACCTCCAGTACTATGTTGAATAAGAGTGGTGAGAATGCACATCCTCTCAGAGGAAAAGTTTCCAGTTTTTCACCATTGAATATGATGTTAGCTGTGGGTTTTCATATATGGCCTTTATTATGTTGAGGTATACTCTCTAAATTCAGTTTGTTGAGAGTTTTTATCATGAACAGATGTTGAATTTTGTCAAATGCCTTTTCTGCATCTATGGAGATCATATAATCTTTATTCTTTGTTTTGCTGATGTGGTATATCACACTGATCAATTTGTGAATATTAAACCATCCTTGTATCCAAAATAAATCCACTTGATCATGGTGAATGATCCTTTTAGGGTATTGTTGATTGTAGGTTGCTAATATCTTGTTAAAGATTTTTGCATTTATGTTCATCAGGGATATTAATCTGTAGTTTTCTTTTTTTGTAGTATCTTTGTCTGGTTTTGGTATCATGTTAATGCTGATCAAATTAAAACCACAGTGAGATATTTCCTTACACCTGTCAGAATGGCTGAATAAAAAAGATAAGAAAGAACAAGTTTTGGTGAGGATGTGGAGAAAAAGGAACCCTTATGCATTGTTGTTGAGAAAATAAATTGATACAGCCACTGTAGAAAATAGTATGAAGATTCCTCAAAAAATTAAAAGTAGAAATGCAGTATGGGGGTGCCTGGGTGGCTCAACTGGTTAAGTGACTGCCTTCAGCTCAGGTCATGATCCTGGAGTCCCAGGATCGAGTCCCACATTGGAATCCCTGCTCAGCAGGGAGTCTGCTTCTCCCTCTGACCCTCCCCCTCTCATGCTCTCTCTCTCTGTCATTCTCTTTCTCAAATAAATAAATAATATCTTTTACTTATTTATTTGACAGAGAGAGTACAAGCAGAGAGAGCTGTAGGCAGAGGGAGAAGCAGGCGCCCCCACTGAGCAAGGAGCCTGATGCGGGGCTCGATCCCAGGACCCTGGGATCATGACCTGAGTGAAGGCAGATGCTTAACTGACTGAGCTACCCAGGTGTCCCTAAATAAAATTAAAAAAAAAAAAAAAAAGGAAATGCAGTATGATCCAATAATTCCACTATTGGGCATTTACCTGAAGGAAACAAAAACACTAATTTGAAAATATATATGCACTCCTGTGTTTATGGAAGTATTAGGTACAACAGCCAAGATATGGAAGTAACCTAAGTGTCCATCTATAGATGAATGAATAATGATAGATAAATAGATTATTACTCAGTCTTTAAAAAGGATGAGATTGTGCCTTTTGTGACAATATGGATGGACCTAGAGGGTATTTGCTAAGTGAAATATGTCAAACTGAGACAATTACCATGTGATTTCATTCATATGTGGAATCTAAAACAAAACAAATGAACAAACAAACAAAAAGCAGAATGAGACCTATAAATACAGAGAACAAACTGATAGTTTCCAGAGGGAAGCAGTTGAGGGGATGGACAAAATGGGTGAAGGGGAGTGGGAAATACAGACTTCTAGTTATGGAATGAATAAGTCACAGGGAAAAGACACAGCAGAGAGAATATAGTCAATGATATTTAAATAGTGTTGTACGGTGACAAATGGTAGCTACACTTGTGGCGAGCATAACATAACATATAAAGATGTTGAGTCACTATATTGTACATCTGAAATTAATGTAACATTGTGATTGAACTATACTAAAAAAATAAAAAGTATTCACTCTAGAGACTATAATCCAACTCATATAATCTTTAATCTATTTTCTTAATATTTAACATTTTTTCACAGGAAAATAACTTTTCTTTATTTGTTTTTGTTTTAGTTCTATTTATTTTTGAAGTCCAAATTGATTCTACTGAGGGTATATGGGCATAAGAGTAACTTCCATTTTCTGTCAAACCACAGGTTTATATATGCTTCCTCCTGAAATCCTGCTAAGATGATATTATAGGGGAAAAAAATCCATGAAGACAAATAGAAAAGAGGATGAGGAAACATTAAACAAATTTTAGGTGTTAGCAGATAGATAAGTGAGAGTTAATTCACAGCATAGAGAAAACTTAAATCTAGTCCCAAAGAAAGAGAAACCAACTAGAAGCAAGACCATTTATAGATACATATTTTGGTCATCGGAAACACTAGTTTCCTGTGAATGTAGAGGTAAAGGGTAGGGATATAAACAGAAATACTTTTTGTTAGTATTTGTCAGGGCACATACTTGTTGGGTAGTTGGAATTAGAAGACTGAATCTTAATCTATATAATACAAAGTTAATATGTAATGTATATATATTAAAAATTTAATAAATATTTTAAACATCTAAATTAGAAATTTGTCAAATAAAAAAATACAGGAAAAATAAGTTATGAGCTGTGTTGTCTGGGGAGAAGAAATTTATATGAAAAGCGCAACAGTGGACTTCTATTTTTATTGCTTCTCTTGTTATGTTTTAAAGTACCATTTTTCTTTTAAAACTATTTACATGTCTTACTGTGATAAACATAAAAATTAAATTAAAAATTAATTTGATCTTCAGTCTAACCTGACATTCTTTTTAGATCCTTCATATATTCCCATTTTAAGGGCTTTGGTATCAAAAATCCAGATGCAATGACTAGATCTGGCATTTTATCAAAGCATTTTTTAATTTGTGATTTTTTTTCTTTAACTCTTGCAAAATACAATTTGAGAAAGGATTGAATCATACATCCCCTTTCAGGAAAACTACAAAGAGTAATTTTTAAAGTCAGCAATTAAATGAAAAATGGGTTTGGTCATTTTGCTACAAATCAGGAATACTGTATTATTGATAATAGTCTTTAGGGATTTAGGCAGTATTATATTTTCTTATACATAAATAAAGAAAATATTTCTTTCAGAATTTTTGTATGTTACCACTGTTTTTATTTGGGTACTTCTTCATTTCAAGAAAGAAAATCCCTACAAATTAGCTCACTTATGGAAGAATGTATGGGTAGACTTGAGACTGGTGGAATGTGGTAGAAAATGGAGCAGATGAACAAAAAGAAACAGAAGACATACAAAAAGCACTCCCAATACATGTGACTTACCCCCTCAGTACCTGCAAGTTTCCTATTTCCCACTAAGATTCAATCCTATCCTAGAATCATTAATTCTCTTCACTGGTTTTGATCTTTTTGCTTCTGTCCCTGACTTTGGCTTGCATGTAGTTCTGGCTCACAAGTCAGCAGCCCTACAGCACTCAGCATCATACAATTGACTCAGCCTCTGTGTCTTGATTCAGTATTCTTGTAAGAAGTAATCAGAGGGGGAGACGAACCATGAGAGACTATGGACTCTGAGAAACAAACTGAGGGTTCTAGAGGGGAGGGGTGTGGGGGGATGGGTTAGCCTGGTGATGTGTATTAAAGAGGGCACGTACTGAATGGAGCACTGGGTGTTATATGCAAATAATCAATCATGGAACACTACCTCAAAAACTAATGATGTAATGTATGGTGATTAACATAACATTAAAAAAAAAAAAGAAGTAATCTAAATTGCCCAGCTGAGATCAGCAAATGACTGCTGGTAGAATCAGCAGTGACCAAGTTTAGGGAATCACAGGATGTGCAGAACTAACTGTTTCAAAACATTGAAAAGGAATGGTTTACTAAGAAACCTGCAGAGAGTGGAAAGTATGGCTATTAATGGCATAATTTGGCATGATGTATATGAAACATTTAATAAAATTTACATGTTTTATAAATGATTTCTTGTTCAATCTACTATTATTTTGGATTTTTCCATTTTATGCCACTAAACACAATACCTATCTGATACCGAGATTAAGCCTATTTTCTAAACATATTTTGTGCCAGATGGAAATATTAATTCTAGTGTTATCATCATTAATTACATAACATGTGGCACAGAAATCATACAAAAGAATATTCTGGTTAAAAAATAAGTTCTGTTAAGTTCTTGATTACTCCAGGAAAATTTTCATATTTATAAGTTTTCACAAAATTGTAATATATGCATTGATTTTCAAATTCCACCATGATTAATTCATTCTAAAAATCTGTTCAACATTCTGGCAAATGAGAAGGGAAACATAATACCAAAATTAATTTTGCTGATTTTAGTGTTAAATGAATATAAATTTAGAAAGATTTCAGTTGAACAGCAATAGAAGTATTATTATTTTTAGGAACATGGATGATATTTTGATAGTTTGGTACTGTTAGGCTATTTCTTCACATTATCTACCCAAGAGAGATAAACACATATACACAGAGAAATTGTGGGACAGTAGAAAACAACACACTTTGTCATTAGCTTTACTCTGCTAAACTCTCCCAGCACCAAAGCAGAGCTCAGCATAACTAAAGAAAAAGCACATGACCTGTGCTCAGTGACTAAATAGAGCCTCCTACCAATCTGTTCATTTAATATCAATTTGGTGGAAGTCATAATCTTCCCCAGAAAGTCAGTCTTAAATTAAATTTCCTGCCTGCTTTAGAATTAGAAAAGATTATGCACAAAAGCATGACCATATTGCATATAATGATTCAACCACTGATAATTTTGCAATATGACCTTAGTGGTATTTTCTTCTTCTCGGGAAAAGAGAGAAGACGAGTGACAGTAGAATACCAGCAAAGGAGCAAAAGCATTGTTGATGTATAGAGAGAAATGGGAGTCTGTCTACCACCCTACGTCCTGTTCTATCAATTTTTTTTAAAGATTTTATTTATTTATTTGAGAGAGAGAGAATGAGAGACAGAGAGCATGAGAGGGAGGAGGGTCAGAGGGAGAAGCAGACTCCCTGCCAAGCAGGGAGCCCGATGCGGGACTCGATCCCGGGACTCCAGGATCATGACCTGAGCCGAAGGCAGTCGCTTAACCAACTGAGCCACCCAGGCGCCCTGTTCTATCAATTTTAATTTTCTTCTTAAACTACTTGGTTTAACAGGTAAACCTATGGTCAACCATAGATAGAGTTTGCCATTCTGGGAAAAAGTACCAATTAACTATGAAGGGAAAATTGTTGTAATTATATATGGCTCCTTATTTTGAACATGCCGCTGTTTCTTTTTAGACACTTGGAACCATGATACATGACACTTTAGTTGTTGCCCAGAGCCCTGTGAACAGGACATTAATTTACCTCAAGGACAATGGTCTGATTCGATTCTGCTTATTAAATCACATCCTATTCCGCTGTTCATACAGCATCATAGAATTTTACAAAATTTGTATGGATGATAGCTTAATGCAATGAAAAAAACCCTACATGTTAATATGAATGTTTTTCTGTTATTAAGTTTGTGCAAAGAATTCTGAGTTCATCAAAAAAAACCAGACACACAAAAAAATCCTCTCAATCATGGGAAGCTTGTAGACCTAAAAAATTAATATGCATTTATCTTTTTCTCCAGAGAAGATCTTAATCATATTATCTTAATGACCTGGGTCTCTCATTTGTTAGATGTTGCCTAATCTGTCATCTACATTTATGGTCACCTTAGTATTTTAAAAATTAAATAAACTCAGTTTTAATCTCTCATGAGACTCGCTTTCCAGACCTCCCAAAAGTAGATTCATGACAATATAATGTACCCTCCCATACCACATAATTCAGGGCCCAGTGTTGCTGCACTGGTGGTAGTATTTCTAAGCAACTAGAATATTCTTATATTGTAGATAATGTAATATGTAGCACAGCAAACATTTATTGTTGTAAACAATAAGGTCAGATAATAAGAAAAGGCAAAAAAAAATCTCAGTTTTAGGTTGACCCATGTTGAATTCAATCTACGTTAGTGTAAAAGGAGAGACCAAAGATCAATGAAGAAGGACATCTAGTGCTTAATTAATTGTATGGCAAAAGAGTTAAGACCGCAAATAAGACAGTAATCTACCTTATCCAAAATGCTGGACCTTCTTATTCTATTAACATGAATGGAGAAAGTCAAAAATGAAAGAGATGACTTTTATTACACAGTGATACTCCCCACAAATAAATGTGCTTGAATTAATGTCTTCCAAATCAAACACATAGATTAACATTCTTTTCATATTAAAAAGAACCTGGAAAGAGTAGTGAGGCTAGGAGGGGGCAGGAAATATTCTCACAAAAGGCAAAACGCTGTACAAGCCAAAAAAAAAAAAAAAAAAAAGGTAAATATATACTAATAGAGACCGAATAGAGTTGCATAAAAGCAGAAATATTAATACCTGAAAAATTTGGCTTTGTAGAGGATATTTACATAAATGGAAAAAAGGAAGCAGATTGTACCCCTATTTATTGAAAGAGAAAAATGTGAACTGTTATCATTGCCTTTCTGTAATGCAGAAATGCTAAAGTAATTTAGCCATTTCTGTCTGCTTGTTTTCATATATTAATACCCAATTCTTTATCTGTTTGCTGAGGGGAAGATAGCAAAAAGATCTTATAACAAAAATCTCTATGTGGTACTGACAAGCTTTACACTTGGAAGATAATTTTTCACCTAATTATTTTTAGTGAAGAACTTTTTCAGAAGTGAATTGCAAATTGTACATATACATAGTTGGTTTGATTTTCTCATTTATAATAAAGTTATTTTAATAGACATAATTGAGCTTAAATATTCAAAGCTTTAAGAATAGATGCCAACTCATGGATGTTTATTAGATGAATATATTAATTTTATGTTTTAAGTCACAATATTTGGAAAATAAAAGTCATCTGAAGATACATTTGAAGACAAGTTCAAACCATGAAATATTTGTCTGGTTCACATTTTTTTTTCACTTTTTCCAAAGATACTCTTTACATTTGTTTATTATTGAAGCTCAGTATATGCAGATAGGCATAGTCAATAGTAGATCTGACAAAATTGCTATCATTAGAAACGTCTCATTCTGGGAAAAATGCCTTCAGTGGCCTTCTTACTGAAGTTTGAATACAGGTCCCTAGCTCATTCTTTAACAGGGCATTTTTTTCTTAGATAGTTTTATGGGTGTCAGTCACATAAAGACCAAGACAAATAGGAGCACTCCGGCACCCAGTAGCTTTTCTCAGGCTCCTAAATTCTCCAGCGGGCAGTCGCTCACCAAAAAGCAGGGATGCTATCAAACTCAGTTTGTGAGTTCTTGGTGCCCGCCCTGTTCTGAGAATGGGCAGTCTCAGTCACCCTATGAATATGTACCTCGACTACCCTATGTGCAGATGGGGAAACTAAGGCACAAGGAGACTAAGGAATGTGCTTGATGCTATGCAGCCAGAAAGCCTACTAAATAAAGTCATGACAGCCCTGCTGCCCACGCTAGGTTAACATCTTCTCTTTCTCCCTCTCATTTATCATGGTTATGTTATTTTAAGTAGCAGTGAGCTAATTTAATGATTTAGCAGGAAAACAAAGCAGGACAAAGTAAAAAAAAAATTGCTGTCATTAGTTCCAGATCTTTATTTTGTAATATTGACTTAAAATTGTTTTATAATACTGATTTTTTTATACTTCATGAGAATTGATTCTGTAATTCTGATATTATATCTCATGTTTCATATAACATTTTAATTTGTATACATATATGTTTATCTGTATGATTATAACAATGTTAACTGTATCTGTTTTCTTCTATCCATTCATCTACAAAGTAACACAATTTGGAAGCATATAAAAATTTAAAATTGAAACAAGTATTACAAATTAGAGATTATCTGATAAAAAAACTGAATTTAGGTAGATGAGCAACGTACTGATAAATAGGAACTATGCTAAGCAATTTATATACATTTTCCCATTAAACTTCTATAAATTCCCTTTATAGATTAAAAATAAGTTTCATAGAGTTTAAAAATCTTACTCATGGTAACTTAGGTATGGTGTATTTATCTCCAAACTATTGCCATGTGTATACATCTTATCCTGAAAAATCTTCTTTCAGCATTCTTCTAAGATATAGAGAATTGCCATTTTTATCATTTCCCCCATACTCTGATATAAGATGTCGTTATCTTCAGTTTTCACAAAAGTTTTTCAACATCAGAGAAGTGTATGATATCATTAATCAATTATGGAAAGTTCTCAGTCTTTTATTTCTCTTTGTGTTTCTTTTTGCATATTTTGTGTTGATATCATCTTGTTCACCAGTTATTTTCTCTGAGTCTTGCTTCCTTTCTTACATATGCTTGGGCTTTGTCAGCATTTTCAAACCATAAAGAAAGGTAGTCATCAATTTGAGAAGTAAAAAGATTGAAAAAGTAGTCATTTCTTAATTATATCATTAAGTTTTTTAATTAACCAAAAAAACCACCTTTATTTTAGTATTCCTTTCTGAATGGAATTTAATATATGTCTACCTTGATGAGTTACCAGTTTCTTGGAAAAGTATACTGAAAATTGATACTGTCATATGGATATGTTTTACAAAATTAAATGCACAGCTAACAAAGTTAATATCATCAGTTTAGTCATGTCAAGAAGCTTTTTTGATGCCTTTACCAAATGAACCTGCAGATATTTTTTTTAATAAATATATAAGTAACATATATAAACTGAACAGTACAGCCATATTTATGGTGCTTATGTTGTTGAAAACCATTGTGTGTGTGTGTGTGTGTGTGTGTGTGTAACATACAAGATAGATATTACACAAGGATAATGTCTCTGAAAGTTTTTTTTTCTTTTTCTACAAAGCAGTGATCCCACACTCCTCAACAAAGAATTCAATTGATAGTAAAGATTAACTCTGAATATATTTGGTAAGAATTTAAAAAGAACTTGATAACAACACTCTAAGGTTATGTGAAAACTGTTTCTATTTCAGGGGAAAGATTATAATCTATTGTACAAATTTAATTCTTATTTGTAAACATAAGTAACTCACAATATTTTCAAATTAGAGCAGTTCTCTTGCTTTAAATGAATAATACTGAAAGTATTGAAATACATAAAGTGGCATATAGTAAGCAATCAGTACATACTTGTTCTTAAAATTTGATATAAAGGAAATGTATTAAATATCCATTTCTAGTTGAACCTACCTTTATCACATGAATGTAGTATATTTCTGCCACCAGGATATGCCAAGAAAATATTTTAGAGGTGAGCAGTAGCATTGAAAGATTTTGGGGATAGAAAAAGGCAGAATTATTTATAAGATAGCTTAGATCATTCTTGAATGCTTTTAAAATAGCTGAAGTTTCCAAATTTGATCCCCTTTGGATAGTTTTCATTTTGATTATCTGTGCAGTAGAAGAGAGATAAGTTTTAAAATTTCTTCTCAAACATTAGAACTTTACTACAAAATTTGGCAAAGGATAAGGACAGACAGTTCACAAAGCAGAAAATGAAAATAGTTAACTGACTTCTGAAGAATGTCCAATTTCATCATTTAACTAGTTAAAAAAATTTCTTTACATATTATTTTTCAATTTCAATATATAATTAAAGGCTAATATTAGCTAAATTTTGGTAGTAAGAATACAGGTGTTTCATATATTTCCTTTCTGAGGTTTTTCTGAATTTTACATAAAAACCATATATTACTTTTAAAAGTAAAATATGTGTATCAATCACCTGTATCAAATCTATTTTAATGGAAACCATGGGAATAGTGCATTAAAAAAAAAAAAAAGACTGATCAGGAACACTTATTTTTTAGCTTGTATAGTACATACATGAACTCTGATACAAAATGTTTTATGAGTCAGTAGGGCACTGCAGTAAGGCAAGAAAAAGAAATAAAATTCAGGGGCACACAGATGGCTCAATCAGTTAGGCGTCTGACTCTTGATTTCAGTTGGGATCATGATCTTAGGGTCATGAGGTTGAGCCCTGTGTTGGGCTCCATGCTGAATGTGGAGCCTACTTAAGATTCTCTTTCTCTTGGGCGCCTGAGTGGCTCAGTTGGTTAAGCGACTGCCTTCGGCTCAGGTCATGATCCTGGATTCCCTGGATCGAGTCCCGCATCGGGCTCCCTGCTCGGCAGGGAGCCTGCTTCTCCCTCTGACCCTCCCCCCTCTCATGTGCTCTCTGTCTCTCTCATTCTCTCTGTCTCAAACAAATAAATAAAATCTTTAAAAAAATAAATAAATAAAAATTTAAAAAAAAAAGATTCTCTTTCTCTTTCTCCCTCTGCGCCTCCTTGCCTCTCTGGAAAAAAAAAAATAAAGAAAATTCATTAAAGATTGGAAAGAAATGAAATTGCCCATATTTAGAGATGATGACTCTTGCAAAGAATATCCCAAAGAACTGATAAACAAACTCCTAGAAGTAATGAATAAATGAGTTCAAAAAGATTTCAGAATAAAAGATCAACACACAACAATCAGTTACATTTCTATACACTAACAAAGAACATGCAAATACAAAAGTATACACTTAATGAAACATAGTATCAATATTTTGAAAATTACTAAAGGCTTATTAAAACAAACAAAAACAGAGACCTAAATAAATGGAAAGACATATAGTGTTCATAGTTTAAAAGACTCAACATAGTAAATATGTCCGTTCTACCCAAATAAACCCATATGTTTAAATCAATCTCAGTCAGAATCCCAGGAAGGAATTTGTAATCACAAACTAATTCTAAAGTATATATGGAAAGGCACAAGTCCCCAAACAGCTAAAATAATCTTCACAGATAAGAATAAAATAGAAGATGGGCACCTAGGTGGCTCAGTTGGTTAAGCAACTGCCTTCGGCTCAGGTCATGATCCTGGAGTCCCGGGATCGAGTCCCGCATCGGGCTCCCTGCTCGGCCGGGAGTCTGCTTCTCCCTCTGACCCTCCCCCCTCTCCTGCTCTCTCTCTCTCATTCTCTCTCTCAAATAAATAAATAAAATCTTAAAAAAAAAAAAAAAAAGAAGAAGAAAATAGAAGAAAATACACCACCAGGCTCACTATATAGCTACAATATCAAGACTGGCTTTGACAGATGGATAAAGCTGCTCAATTATACAGAATAAAGAATCCATAAATAGACACATACAAATATTCCCAGCTAATTTTTGACAAAGGTGCAAACATAATTCACTGGAGAAAGAAAAATGGTATTGGAACAATTAAACATCCATTAGCAAAAAATAAAACAACCCAAACTTCATACCTTATACAAAAATTAAGTTACAATGATTACAGATATACACATAAAACAATTAAATTAACAATCTTTTAGAAAAACATAGACAATTTCAAGATCTAGAGCTAGGCAGTATTCTTGGACTTCACAGCAAAAGTATGTTGCATAAAAGGAAAAAAATTGATAAATGGAGTGTCATCAATATGAAAATTTTTATTCTGTAAAAGACAGTGAAAAGGAGAAAAAAAATGTTAAAACTGGGATAAAATATCTGCAAATCATATATCTGACAAAGACTTAATATTATTTCAAAACTCAAAACTCAATGATAAACAACAACCCAATTAGAAAATGAACAAAAACAAAATAAAACGAAACAAAAAAAAAAAAAACATTTCACTGAAGATGGTTCATAAATGGCAAATAGCATATTAAAATAAAAGACGTTTACCATCAATAGCCATCAGAGAAATGAAAATGAAAACCATAATGATATACCAATACGCATCTATCAGATTGGCTAAAATGTGTTTTTAATTAAAAAAGAAGAGCTAATACCTATTCTCTTCAAAATATTCCAAAAAAAAAAAAAAAAAAGAATAGAAGAAGAAGGAAAGTTCCCAAATACATTCTTTGAGGCCAGTATTAATTACCCTGATAGCTAAACCAGACAGATACCACCAATAAAAAAGAAGGGAAAAAAAAAGGAAGAAAACTACAGACCAATATCTCTGATGAGCATAGATACAAAAATCGTTAACAAAATATTAGCAAACTGCATACAACAATACTTTAAAAAGATCATTCACTATGATCAGGTGTGATTTATTCCTGGAATTCAAGGATGGTTCCATATTTGCAAATCAATTGTCACACACCACATCAATAAAACTAGGGATAAAAATCATATGATAATCTCAGTAGATGCAGAAAAAACATTTGACAAGATTCAACATCCATTCATAATAAAAACTCTCAACAAAATGGGATTAGAGGAAATATACTTCAACATAATAAAGGCGTTATATGAAAAACCCATAGCTAACACCATTTTCATTGATGAGAAAAAACTGAGACCTTTTCCTCTAAGGTCTGGAATAAGACAAGGATGTCCAGTCTTGCCACTTTTATTCAACACAGTACTAGAAGTCCTAACCACAGCAATGAGATAAGAAAAAGAAATAAGAGGCATCCATATTGGTAAAGAGGTAGTTAAACTGTAACTTTTTTGCGGACACCTATACAATACATAGAAAATCTTAAAGATTCCACCAAAAAACTACTAGTAGTAATAAACAAATTCAGTAAAGTTCAAGATACAAAATTAATACCCAGAAACCAGTAGCATTTCTATAAACTAACAATGAAGTTGCACAGAGGGAAAGAAAAACAAAAACGAAAACACCACTTGAAATTGCACCAAAAGAATCAAATACCAAGCAATATAGTTAACTGAAGAGGCAAAAGACCTGTACTCTGAAAACTATAAAATAGTGATGAAAGAAACTGAAGATGACATAAGAAAATAGAAAAAATTCCATGTTCAAGGATTGGAATAATTAATATTGCCAAAACGTCCATATTACTCAAAACAATCTACAGATTCAATGCAATCCCTATCAAAATACCAATAGTATTTTTCACAAAACTAGAACAAATAATAGTACAATTTATATGGAACCACAGAAGACCCTAAATAGCCAAAGCAGTCCTGAGAAAGAACAAAGCTGGAGATATCATACTTCCAGATTTCAAGATATCCTACAAAGCTGTAGTAATCAAAATAGTGTAGTAATGACACAAAAATAGACACACAGATCATTAGAACAAAATGGAGAGCCCAGAAATAAACCCATGCTTACATGGTTAAGTAATCTTGACAAAGGAGGCAAGAATATACAATGGCGAAAAGCAGTCTTTTCAATAAATGGTGCTGGGAAAACCTGGACAGCTACATGTAAAAGAATGAAACTGGACTGCTTTCTAACACCATACACAAAAATAAACTTGAAATAGATTAAAGACCTAACTATGAAACCTGAAAGGATAAAAATCCTAGAAGAGAGCAGAGGCAGTAATTTCTCTGACACCAGCCATAGCAACATTTTTCTAGATACATCTCCTAAGGCAAGAGAAACAGAAGCAAAAATAAACTATTGTAACTATTGGGACTACATCAAAATAAGAAGCTTTTGCACAGCAAAGGAAACCATCAACAAAACAGAAAGACAGCCTAATGAATGGAGGAATATATTTGCAAATGAGATATCTGATAAGGGGTTTGTATCTAAAATATATAAAGCACTCATACAACACAACACCAAAGAAACAACCCAATTAAAAAATAGGTAGAGTACCTGAACAGACATTTTTCCAAAGAAGGCAAACAGGTGATCAACAGACACATGAAAAGATGCTCAACATTACTAATCATCAGGGAAATGTAAATCAAAACCACAATGAGATGACCTCAGGCCTGTTAAAATGGCTAAAATAAAAAACACAAGGAACAAGCGTTGGCGAGAATGCGGAGAAAAAGGAATTCTCATACTTTGTTGGTAAATGAAGCTGGTGCAGCCACTGTGGAAAACAGTATGGAGCTTCCTCAAAAAATTTATACTGTATGATCCAGTAATTACACTATTGGGTATTTACTCAGGGAAAACAAAAATACTAATTTGAAAAGATATATGCACCTCTATGTTTATAGCAGCATTATTTATTATAGCCAAGGCTTGAAAGTGACCTAAGTGTCCATCAATAGATGAATGGATAAGGGAAATGTGGTATACATACTCAATTGAATATTACACAGCCATAAGAAAAATGAGATTGTGCCATTTGAGATGACATGGATGGACCTACAGGGTATTGAGTTAAATGAAATGAGTCAGACTGAGAAAGACAAATATCATATGATTACAGTAATAAGTGGAATCTTAAAATAATGAATAAACAAAAAGCAGAATCAGAACTATAAATACAGAGAACAAATTGATGGTTGCCAGAGGGGTTGGGAGTGTGGGAGGGGCAAAATGGGTGAAGGGGAGAGAGAGATACAGGCTTCCAGTTACGGAATGAGTTACTCATGGAATAAAAAGCAGTCAATGATACTGTAATAGCAATGTAATGGCACAGATGGTAACTACCCTGTGGTGAGCACATCATAATGTATAAACTTGTCAAATCACTAAGTTGTACACCTGGAGCTAATGTAACATTATGTGTCAACTCTCCTAAAATGGAAAACAAAAAAACAAATATAAACAAATAAACAAATAAAAAATTGATCACAAGCCCAAATGTCAGTGAGGATGCAGAAAAACTGGATAAATCATACATTACTGGTGAAATGTTAAAGTGTACAGCTACTTGGGAAATAGTTTTTCAGTCTCATATAAGTTACCATATGCAATTACCAGAGGACCCAGCAATTGCACTCCTGGGCATCCATCCCAGAGAAGTGAAAACTCATATTCACTCAAAAACCTGTGCATTAAGGAGGGCACTTGATGATGAGCACTGGGTGTTATACGCAACTAATGCATCATTGAACACTACATCAAAAACTAATGATATACTGTATGTTGGCTATTGATTTTAAATTAAAAAGATCTGCCATTATGTGTAAATAAGAAATGATATAAAAAATTTTGGAATGAAAATCAAAAACAACAACAAAAAAACCCCTGTGCATTAATGGTCATAACAGTTATCTTCATAACAGCCCCAAACTGGAAACACGCCAAATGCTCTTCAACTGGTGAATGGCTTAACAAACCATAATACATCCATCCCATGAAATACAACTCAATAACAAAATGAAAGAGTTAATTGATAACCCAACAACTTGGATGAATCTCCAGGAAATACTGTTGAATGAAACCAGTTAATCCCAAAAGGTTGCAAACTGGAAAGTTCTATTTTATATAACAATTTTTAAATGAAAGCACTTTAAAAATAGGGAACAGACTAGTGTTTTCCAGAGTTTAGATAGGAAGAAGAGAGCAGGAAATAAGAGGTGGGATGGAACTATTCTGTATATTCTCTGTGGCTGTGCATATGCAAATTTACACATGTGATAAAATTATATTGAACTAAATATGCAATCACACAAACAAGTACAATTAAAACTGGGAAAATTCTGAATAAGGTCAGTGGATTTCATCAATGCCAATATTCTGTTTATGATATTGTATTATATTTGCAAGATGTTACCACTGAAGGAAATGTGAATAAACTGTACATAAGATCTCTGTTTTTTTTCACAATGGTGTATGAATCTATACTCATCTCAATAAAAATCTCAATTAAAAAATTAAAAAGTTCAAGTTTATCCTACTACAAAGAAACAAGAAAATGTTACCTCTATCCTTTCAAATTCAGAACAATTATCTTATACAAGTTATCCTTAGATTATCTGGTTAGTTTTTATTAAGTTGCATACAGCAACTCATATATTCGAGGGTTCTATAATTCATTCTGCTTTGATATTTTGCCAATGGACAATATGTTTTCATTTATGTAATTATAATTAGAAATTACATAAATTTTATATACTGAAGACACTTGATAAATGTTTATTAAATTATTAAATAAAATTATCTACAGAATGTTTATTTTAATCTTGGACATTTTAAAAATTCTATAAAAATATGGCAGTTTTTACATATATTTAGGTCACTATATTATGGTAAACCTCAGGGGTACAAATTAAAGGAGCAATAGAAATTTCTACAGGGTGTGGAGCAGGGTGGGGTGAGGTGGGAAACTTTGTTTTATTGGCTTCATGCACTTCCAAATCTGCAATCTGTTTCAGTTCAGTGGTGCAACTTATTAAAATGTTCAGTAATTCACATTTTACTTGCATTTTGCATTGACAGGGAAATGACTAAAACTCTTCTACTTTGAAGACATCATTTACTTTTGATTCTGTAAATGTTCAAAAAAGATATAGGACAATACCGTAATATGTATTTTGTCCATCCACCCACCCATAATCATTTTGTCAGTCAGAATCTTCCCCATAGACATCTGAAATTAATTGCAGGAAAGGGCACTTACCAATGATAATTTCCTTTGCAAACATCATTTTACCGTATGTCTATTATTGCATTATACTTCAAATAAATACATGTCACAAGCCTATTTTCAAATTGTTGACAAATTGCTATTTTTTGGACAGTCTTAGAAATTCTGTTGCCCAAGAGAGATGAGTATTTAAGAACACCTGAAAACATAACTGCATTTCAGGACTTTTTTTTTCTTTTTGGCACCAAAGAGCCATGACATTATAGCTTGTGACAAGTGACCTGTGAGCACTGGGATTGAAGTTTAACCACTGTTTTGAAGTCCTGCTTATTACGTGTGTCATTTAAAACTAATACCAACTGTTACTCCTTTCATGCTTATTCAACACCTATATTTATAAGCCAAAACCTAATGCCAAAAATGCTCCAGTATTGCACAGCACAATTGAATAAAGATATAGTTATTACCTCGGTGATAAAATAACGGTGCTATTATTAATATGTATGAATTTTTTTAAACTTTAGATGTTCATACATTTTAAAAACAAGCATAAAATAGTTTAAATATACTGTACAGAATGTAGGAAAAATCACTATAAGTTATATAATGTCAACTCTTAAAAGAATATTAGAAACAGATTTATTTAAACCAGAAGAACTCTGAGACTGGAACATATGACCCAATGCACAGTAACTGAAGACCACTGAACCAAGAAACTAAAACAATAAAGAGCAGAGATCCAAAGTTTTGTTTCTTTTTATCTGTCCTCTGTACAAGAGAAGGGATAGGAAAGAAATGTGAATTTGGTTGCTGCTTTTTAGGCTTTGTTTTTTGGAAAATGTAGAGATTCTGTTAGCTAAATCTCTTTCAATACAGAAAAAAAAGTATTTTTCAGTTATAAATGAGAGCACCTGAATTTCCCTTGCCATCGATATTCTTAATTTACTACCTCTATTTTTTTTTTAATTTTTTTATTCTTATGTTAATCCCCTTACATTACAACATTAGTTTTAGATGAAGTGTTCCATGATTCATTGTTTGTGCACAACACCCAGTGCTCCATGCAGAATGTGCCCTCCTAAATACCCACCACCAGGCTAACCCATCCTCCCACCCCCCTCCCCTCTAGAACCCTGTTTGTTTTTCAGAGTCCATCGTCTCTCATGGTTCGTCTACCCCTCCGATTTCCCCCACTTCATTCTTCCCCTCCCGCTACCTTCTTCTTCTTCTTCTTTTTTTTTTTCTTAATATATATTGCATTATTTGTTTCAGAGGTACAGATCTGAGATTCAACAGTCTTGCACAATTCACAGCGCTTACCAGAGCACATACCCTCCCCAGTGTCTATCACCCAGTCACCCCATCCCTCCCTCCCCACCCCCTACTCCAGCAACCCTCAGTTTGTTTCCTGAGATCAAGAATTCCTCATATCAGTGAGGTCATATGATACATGTCTTCCTATGTTTGACTTATTTCACTCAGCATAATACCCTCCAGTTCCATCCACGTTGTTGCAAATGGCAAGATCTCATTCCTTTTGATGGCTGCATAATATTCCATTGTATATATATACCACTTCTTCTTTATCCATTCATCTGTCGATGGACATCTTGGCTCTTTCCACAGTTTGGCTATTGTGGACATTGCTGCTATAAACATCGGGGTGCACGTACCCCTTCGGATCCCTACTTTTGTATCTTTGGGGTAAATACCCAGTAGTGCAATTGCTGGATCATATGGTAGCTCTATTTTCAACTTTTTGAGGAACCTCCATACAGTTTTCCAGAGTGGCTGCACCAGTTTGCATTCCCACCAACAGTGTAGGAGGGTTCCCCTTTCTCCACATCCCCGCCAACATCTGTCGTTTCCTGACTTGTTAATTTTAGCCATTCTGACTGGTGTGAGGTGATATCTCATTGAGGTTTTGATTTGGATTTCCCTGATGCCGAGCGATATTGAGCACTTTTTCATGTGTCTGTTGGCCATTTGGATGTCTTCTTTGGAAAAATGTCTGTTCATGTCTTCTGCCCATTTCTTAATTGGATTCTTTGTTCTTTGGGTGTTGAGTTTGATGAGTTCTTTATAGATTTTGGATACTAGCCCTTTATCTGATATGTCATTTGCAAATATCTTCTCCCATTCTGTCGGTTGTCTTTTGGTTTTGTTAACTGTTTCCTTTGCTTTGCAAAAGCTTTTTATCTTGATGAAGTCCCAATAGTTCATTTTTGCCCTTGCTTCCCTTGCCTTTGGCGATGTTTCTAGGAAGAAGTTGCTTCGGCTGAGGTCAAAGAGGTTGTTGCCTGTGTTCTCCTTTAGGATTTTGATGGACTCCTGTCTCACATTGAGGTCTTTCAACCATTTGGAGTCTATTTTTGTGTGTGGTGTAAGGAAGTGGTCCAGTTTCATTCTTCTGCATGTGTCTATCCAATTTTCCCAACACCATTTGTTGAAGAGACTGTCTTTTTGCCATTGGACATTCTTTCCTGCTTTGTCGAAGATTAGTTGACCATAGAGTTGAGGGTCCATTTCTGGGCTCTTTATTCTGTTCCATTGATCGATGTGTCTGTTTTTGTGCCAGTACCATGCTGTCTTGATGATGACAGCTTTGTAATAGAGCTTGAAGTCCGGAATTGTGATGCCACCGGCTTTGCTTTTCTTTTTCAATATTCCTCTGGCTATGCGGGGTCTTTTCTGGTTCCATACAAATTTTAGGATTATTTGTTCCATTTCTTTGAAAAAAGTGGATGGTATTTTGATGGGGATTGCATTGAATGTGTAGATTGCTCTAGGTAGCATTGACATATTCACAATATTTGTTCTTCCAATCCATGAGCATGGAACGTTTTTCCATTTCTTTGTGTCTTCCTCAATTTCTTTCATGAGTATTTTATAGTTTTCTGAGTACAGATCCTTTGTCTCTTTGGTTAGATTTATTCCTAGGTATCTTATGGTTTTGGGTGCAATGGTAAATGGGATCGACTCCTTAATTTCTCTTTCTTCTGTCTTGTTGTTGGTGTATAGGAATGCCACTGACTTCTGTGCATTGATTTTATATCCTGCCACTTTACTGAATTCCTGTATGAGTTCTAGCAGTTTTGTGGTGGAGTCTTTTGGGTTTTCCACATAAAGTATCATATCATCTGCAAAGAGTGAGAGTTTGACTTCTTCTTTGCCAATTTGGATGCCTTTGATTTCTTTTTGTTGTCTGATTGCTGTGGCTAGGACTTCCAATACTATGTTGAATAGCAGTGGTGATAGTGGACATCCCTGCCGCGTTCCTGACCTTAGGGGGAAAGCTCTCAGTTTTTCCCCATTGAGAATAATATTTGCTGTAGGTTTTTCATAGATGGCTTTTATGATATTGAGGTATGTACCCTCTATCCCTATACTCTGAAGAGTTTTGATCAAGAAAGGATGCTGTACTTTGTCAAAAGCTTTTTCTGCATCTATTGAGAGGATCATATGATTCTTGTTCTTTCCTTTGTTAATGTACTGTATCACATTGATTGATTTGCGGATGTTGAACCAACCTTGCAGCCCAGGGATAAATCCCACTTGGTCATGGTGAATAATCCTTTTAATGTACTGTTGGATCCTATTGGCTAGTATTTTGGTGAGAATTTTTGCATCCATGTTCATCAGGGATATTGGTCTGTAATTCTCCTTTTTGATGGGGTCTTTGTCTGGTTTTGGGATCAAGGTAATGCTGGCCTCATAAAATGAGTTTGGAAGTTTTCCTTCCGTTTCGATTTTTTGGAACAGTTTCAGAAGAATAGGTATTAATTCTTCTTGAAATGTTTGGTAGAATTCCCCTGGGAAGCCATCTGGCCCTGGGCTTTTGTTTTTTGGGAGATTTTTGATGACTGCTTCAATTTCCTTAGTGGTTATAGGTCTGTTCAGGTTTTCTATTTCATCCTGGTTCAGTTTTGGTAGTTGATACATCTCTAGGAATGCATCCATCTCTTCCAGGTTATCTAATTTGCTGGCATAGAGTTGCTCATAATATGTTCTTATAATTGTTTGTATTTCTTTGGTGTTGGTTGTGATCTCTCCTCTTTCATTCATGATTTTGTTGATTTGGGTCATTTCTCTTCTCTTTTTGATAAGTCTGGCCAGGGGTTTATCAATCTTGTTAATTCTTTCAAAGAACCAGCTCCTAGTTTCGTTGATCTGTTCTACTGTTCTTTTAGCTTCTATTTCATTGATTTCTGCTCTGATCTTTATGATTTCTCTTCTCCTGCTGGGTTTAGGCTTTATTTGCTGTTCTTTCTCCAGCTCCTTTAGGTGTAGGGTTAGGTTGTGTACTTGAGACCTTTCTTGTTTCTTGAGAAAGGCTTGTATTGCTATATACTTTCCTCTTAGGACTGCCTTTGCTGCATTCCAAAGATTTTGAACAGTTGTGTTTTCATTTTCATTGGTTTCCATGTATTTTTTTAATTCTTCTTTAATTTCCTGGTTGACCCATTCATTCTTCAGTAGGATGCTCTTTAGCCTCCATGTATTTGAGTTCTTTCCGACTTTCCTCTTGGGATTGAGTTCTAGTTTCAAAGCATTGTGGTCTGAAAATAGGCAGGGAATGATCCCAATCTTTTGGTACCGGTTGAGACCTGATTTATGACCTAGGATGTGGTCGATTCTGGAGAATGTTCCATGGGCAGTAGAGAAGAATGTGTATTCCGTTGCTTTGGGGTGGAATGTTCTGAATATGTCTGTGAAGTCCATTTGGTCCAGTGTGTCATTTAAAGTCTTTATTTCCTTGTTGATCTTTTGCTTAGATGATCTGTCCATTTCAGTGAGGGGGATGTTAAAGTCCCCCACTATTATTGTATTGTTGTTGATGTGTTTCTTTGCTTTTGTTATTAATTGCCTTATATAATTGGCTGCTCCCATGTTAGGGGCATAGATATTTACAATTGTTAGATCTTCTTGTTGGATAGATCCTTTAAGTATGATATAGTGTCCTTCCTCATCTCTTATTACAGTCTTTGGTTTAAAATCTAATTTGTCTGATATAAGGATTGCCACCCCAGCTTTCTTTTGGTGTCCATTAGCATGGTAAATGGTTTTCCACCCCCTCACTTTCAATCTGGGGGTGTCTTTGAGTCTAAAATGAGTCTCTTGCAGACAGCATATCGATGGATCTTGTTTTTTAATCCAGTCTGTTAGCCTGTGTCTTTTGATTGGGGCATTTAGCCCATTTACATTCAAGGTAACTATTGAAAGATAGGAATTTAGTGCCATTGTATTGCCTGTAAGGTGACTGTTACCGTATATTGTCTGTGTTCCTTTCTGGTCTATGTTGCTTTTAGGGTCTCTCTTTGCTTAGAGGACCCCTTTCAAGATTTCCTGTAGGGCTGGTTTTGTGTTTGCAAATTCCTTTAGTTTTTGTTTGTCCTGGAAGCTTTTTATCTCTCCTTCAATTTTCAATGACAGCCTAGCTGGATAGAGTATTCTTGGCTGCATATTTTTCTCATTTAGTGCTCTGAATATATCCTGCCAGTCCTTTCTGGCCTGCCAGGTCTCTGTGGATAGGTCTGTTGCCAATCTAATGTTTCTACCATTGTAGGTTACATATCTCTTCTCCCGAGCTGCTTTCAGGATTTTCTCTTTGTCTCTAAGACTCGTAAGTTTTACTATTAGATGTCGGGGAGTTGACCTATTTTTATTGATTTTGAGAGGGGTTCTCTGTGCTTCCTGGATTTTCATGCCTGTTTCTTTCCCCAAATTAGGGAAGTTCTCTGCTATAATTTGCTCCATTATACCTTCTGCCCCCCTCTCTCTTTCTTCTTCTTCTGGGATCTCAATTATTCTAATGTTGTTTCGTCTTATGGTATCACTTATCTCTCGAATTCTGCCCTCATGATCCAGTAGTTGTTTATCTCTCTTTTTCTCAGCTTCTTTATTTTCCAGCATTTCATCTTCTATATTATTGATTCTCTCTTCTGCCTCATTTATTCTAGCAGTTAGCGCCCCCATTTTTGATTGCACCTCATTAATAGCCTTTTTGATTTCTACTTGGTTGGATTTTAGCTCTTTTACTTCTCCAGAAAGAGTTTCTCTAATAACTTCCATATTTTTTTCAAGCCCAGCTAGTATCTTTAAAGTGATGATTCTGAACTCTAGATCTGACATCGTACTAATGTCCGTATTGAGTAGGTCCCTGGCAGTCGGTACTGCCTCTTGTTCTTTTTGTTGAGGTGATTTTTTCCGTCTCGTCATTTTGTGCAGAGGAGAATAGATTAATGAGAGAACAAAATGCTAGCAGAGTAACCACGTCCCCAGAAAAATATACTCTAAACAAATCAGAAAAGACCTGAAGCAGTGGGATAAGAAGGGGAAAGAGAGAAAAAAGAAAAAGATAAAGATAAAAACAAAAACAAACAAAACAAAACAACAACAACAAAAGAAAAACCAGAATGTGATCAAATATGATCTATATGGTATATAGATCAGTGCCACACACTAGATTTGGGGTGTGTTTTGGTCTTTTAGAAGAAAGTGTCTCCCAAAATTTTAAAGAAAGAAAAAGATATATGTACAAAAATAAGGGTTGATATGATGAAGGGATGGAAAATGACTGTAAAAATGGAAATTATAAAAAATTTTATAAAAGGAATTGATAAGAAGTTGTTTGAAAAAAGAAAGAGGATTTAAAAAAAGAAAAAAGAAAAAGAAAAAAACAGGGAGAGGATGTGATCAGGCAGGGGAATAGAGAACACCATATACTAGAGATTTAGGGTATATTTTAATCTGTTAGAAGAAACTATCTCAAAATTTTAAAGAGAGAACAACTTATATATATAAGCCAAAAATATGGGTAACTACTATGAAGGGATAGAATATGACTCTAAAAATGAAAAATAAAAATGTTTTTTTTTTTAAAAAAAGGGATTGATAAGATGTTGGTTGAAAAAGGGAAAAAGAAAAATTCAAAAAGAAATAAAAAGACAAAAAGACAGTTAAAAAAAAAATTAACTTTAAAAGACTAAGGAATCATGGTAAAAAAGCCGTGAATTCTATGTGCAGTAGTCCCTTAGCGCTGGAGTTCTGCTGTTCTCATTGATTGGTAAACTTGGCCTTGGCTGGCTGCTCTCGCTGGTCTTCTGGGGAGGGGCCTGTTGCCGTGGTTTCCAAATGTCTCTGCCGGAGGCGGAATTGCCCCGCCCTTGCCCCCTCCTGGCTAAGTAATCTGCTGGGTTTGCTCTCTGGAGCTTTTGTTCCCTGCAAGCTTTCCGTACAGCTTTGGAGGCGGAGAGTGAAAATGGCGGCCTCCCAATCTCCGCCCCGGAGGAGCCGAGAACTCAGGCCCGCTCCTCAGTGAGCCCCCAGAGAACAGCCGTCAGTCACTCCCGTCTCCCTGGTCTGCAGCTGCACTCCGTGCTCAACCGGCCTGTGACCGCGCGTTTCTATCTCTGGCACCCGACCCCGGGTGGAGTCTCCAAACCCAGCAGATCCCTGCGGTGCCCTCCCGCGCGGCTCCTCCCGGGGGAGGAAGGGGAGTCTCCCCGGATCTGCCGCTTGTGGGGTCCCTGCTGGAGGAGCAGGGGCCCGACTGTGCCGCGGATCACGGTCAATGGCAACCCCGAGCTGAGAGCCCGCGCCTGGGCTCCGCCTCTGCAGCCGGCTTCCCTGCTCCGGTACCTGGGAGCTCTGCCACACTCAGGCACCCCCGGTCTTTCTGTGACCCTGAGGGTCCTGAGACCCCACTGTCCCGGAGGGTTCCACCCCCCGCTTAGCCCCCAGAGTGACGTCCCTCGGCGGAGCAGACTTTTAAAAGTTCCGATTTTGTGCTCCGTGGTTCTATCACTTGCCAGAAGCGGCCGACGGAG
This sequence comes from Mirounga leonina, assembly GCF_011800145.1. Lineage (NCBI taxonomy): Eukaryota > Metazoa > Chordata > Mammalia > Carnivora > Phocidae > Mirounga > Mirounga leonina. The sequence goes on from NW_023270854.1 coordinate 41,786,341, forward strand.
GCCCCTCCCCCGCCGTCTATCCTCCCGAATATCGCCTCGGATTCCCTTCTCCGCACGTCCTACCTTCCAGAAAGTGGTCGCTTTTCCGATGAGAGAGTTGTTGCTCTTCTTTTCTTCAGTCTCCTGTTGAGTTTGTAGGTGTTCAGAATGGTTTGATCCCTATCCAGCTGAATTCCTGAGAGGAGACGAAATCCAGGTCTCCTACTCCTCCGCCATCTTGCTCCGCCCTACTACCTCTATTTTTAAAGTCAAAAGCAAAATATTACGAATAAATACACATAGAAAAACATTATCTGGTTAAGAACTGTTTATTAGTTCAGTTAGTAAAAATTTAGTTCTGCTGTGAAAGAAGTGACAATTTTAGACCCCAGTGAACCTAAATCCCTTTAATGATACATAATTCCAAAGTAAAGTGTAGATCTCTGACCATTATTGTCACATTGTAATAGCATCAAGTCAAAGTTCACTTCTGTTTTATGTATAATAATTAGATTTCCTCATGGTAGTAGACAAGGAATCCTGATAGACGTTGCTGTCATCCTGTAATGTGTGATTGAACATAGGTGTATCCTATTCAGTGTCTTATTAATTTCTATGTGGATGCCTATGAACAACTGAGTCTGACTATGTCCTAAACTGGTTTCATCGTTTTCCTCAGACATGTTCTTTCTCTTAGATTTCATCTCTCTCTGCCTTGCTTTTTCATCTCCCAGTCACCCATGTCAGAAATCTGGAATTCATGTTGAGTTTAAAATTTCAGTCATTCCTTACATTTACTCTCAGATCATATCCTTCTTATTGTTTCCTTAATGACCTGAATATTCATCTTCTTGTCTCATTTCAGCTTTATTCCTTTATTACTTGTATCATCTCACTGGTCTTAGTGTCAGACCATTTGATCTATTTTACTTAAAAGCACCTTTGTTGGTCTTTTTTAATTGCAAACTTGTTTTGTATTTCCCCTTAGCTTAAGATGCTTCACAACACCCCATTGTTTACAAGATGAAATCCAAACTTCTTAGCTAATTCTTTCCTCTACTTAACTTACAGGTCTTACACCTACTAAAAGGTTTCATGTGGGCTGGGATCAGCTATTTAATTCACCATTTTATATTAAATATGTATATTAATGCCTGACACATTGTAGATGCTCAGAAACATTTAATCAACTGAAGAAAATATCTTTTGCATTGTTTTTCTCACTGCCTATCTCAAACTAAACTATCTTTGCTCGTATAGCTTTCTCTGACAGAAATGCCCTTCTTTTGCCATGTCAAACTGGAAAAATGTTTATTCAGCTCAGGTCATGATTCCAGGATCCTGGGTTCGAGCCCCGCATCGGACTCCCTATTCAGGGGGAAGCCTGCTTCTCCCTCTTCCACTCCGTCTGCTTGTGTTCCCTCTCTCGCTGTGTCTCTCTCTGTCAAATAAATAAAATCTTTAAAAAAAAGAAAAAAGGAATTTCCTAATTTCTTACTGAACTATCCCTTAGTGGGAATTGACCACATCCTCGATTGTTTCCATTGTTACCATTTCTACTGGATTGCTATCATTTCTACTATAACATTTGTTTTACTTATTTTTCCATGCCTTTCTTTTGATTGTCAGCAACTTGAAATCAAAGATTAGTTTTGTTCAAATTTCTAATGCCACTTACTAGTTCAATGCTTAATTTTTTAATGGGATTAATGTATTGGTTGATTGAAAATTCAGTTATAAAGTCATTCACATATTTACTTTCTTCAATATTTTTAGTCTTTATTTTTTTTTATTTTTTATTTTTTAAAGATTTTATTTATTTATTTGAGACAGAGAGAATGAGATACAGAGAGCATGAGAGCATGAGAGGGAGGAGGGTCAGAGGGAGAAGCAGACTCCCTGCCGAGCAGGGAGCCCGATGCGGGACTCGATCCAGGGACTCCAGGATCATGACCTGAGCCGAAGGCAGTCGCTTAACCAACTGAGCCACCCAGGCGCCCCTATTTTTAGTCTTTAATAAAAATAATCAGCATAGTAAAGAAAGACATGGAAGTGACTAGTGGGAAAAATGTTTTATAAGACAAGAAATGGATATGGAGAGGGGCGCCTGGGTGGCTCAGTTGGTTAAGCGACTGCCTTCGGCTCAGGTCATGATCCTGGAGTCCCAGGATCGAGTCCCGCATCCGGCTCCCTGCTCAGCGGGGGGTCTGCTTCCCCCTCTGCCCTCTTCCCTCTCGTGCTCTCTGTCTCTCATTCTCTCTCTCTCAAATAAATAAATAAAATCTTTAAAAAAAAAAAGAAATGGATATGGAGAACAGTATTTTGTACTTTGTAGTGCAAAGAAAGCCAGGGGGAACAATTGAAAGGGCTTCAAACAAGGAATCAATATGATTGATTTATGTTTTTTTAAAAAATGGCTGTGACAGCCCATGGAGAAATTAGAAAAATACAAAATTGGAAGCTAAGCAACCAGTTAGGAGGGTATATCTAGAGACCAAGCAAGAGGTGATGGCAATTTGTACTTGTGATTTGGCAGGATATATGAAAATAAATCAAGAATAGGAATATATAAACTGAAAAATGAAAAAATTTAAAACATCAAAAATGATTCCTACTTTTCTGCTTGACCAAATAGATGGATTGGAGTGGCATTTACTGAGACTAAAAACTGCAGATGGCCAACAGACATATGAAAAGATGCTCAACATCCCCCATCATCAGGGAAATGCAAATCAAAACTACAATCAGAAATCACCTCACACCTGTCAGAATAGCTAAAATCAAAGCACAAGAAACAACAAGTGTTGGCAAGGATGTGGAGGAAAAGGAACCCTTGTGCATTGTTGATGGGAATGCAAACTGGTGTAGCCACTGTGGAAAACAGTGTGGAGGTTCCTCAAAAAATTAAGAATAGAACTGTCTTAGGATCCAGTAATCCAAAAACACTAGTTTGAAAAGATACATGTACTTCTATGTTTATTGCAGTGTTATTTATAATAGCCAAATTATGGAAGCAACCCATGTGTTCATAAATAGGTGAATGGATAAAGATGATGTGATATATATATGCAATGGAATATTGTTCAGCCATTTGAAACAACATGAAGTTAGAGAGTATAATGCTAAGTAAAATGAGTCAGAGGAAGACAGATAACATATGATTTCATTCATGTGGAATGTAAGAAACAAAACAAAGGAAATGAACAAAGGAAAGAGAGAAAGAGAGAGAGAATGAGAAAACAAGAAATAAACTCTTGACTAGAGAGAACTGATGGTTACCAGAGGAGAGGTGGGAGGGTGGAATGGGTGAAATAGGTGATGGGGATTAAAGTGTACACTTATCATGATGAGCACTGAGTAATGTATAGAATTGTTGAACCACTATATTGTACACCTGAAACTAATATAACACTGTATGTCAACTATACTGGAATTAAAATTAAAAACCCAATAAAAATGAAAAAAAATAAAATTTAACTGTGTTAATGGCATGACTAGATATAAACAAATGTGATAGAGTAGTATAAACTGAGTGTTTAAAAAACAAGACCTTACAAATTAAAAGGAAGTAAAAAGCTTATTCAGTACATGGTGTTGAGAAAATATATTAATTATGTGGGATAAAGACACTATTTTTTAAACTTTCCATAATATTATAAATTTTAAAGTCTTGTTAAATAAACAAATATAAAATGAAAATTTGGTAAAACTGGAAGAAATGAAACTGAGTGTCAAATTTATTAAGGAAAAATACTAAAATTCAAAGTAATCAAAGAAATATCAAAATTGAGAAGTAGACACACTTGTTTTTTGACATCATAAGAACTAAAAAAATGTATACAATATGTAATACAAATTGCTTTTCAAATAAGAAACCTGTTTGTAGAATATGGCTAAGGGTTAGTATGTTAAGAATGCATTAAAAGAGATTAGTAAAATAACTAAAATTCATGTTCAAAAATAGGTAAAATATTTGATCATGTAATTCATAAAGATAAGATGTGTTCATGCTTTTTAATAATTAAATTAATATAAATTAAGCTTAGATGTACTTTTTGGCCACCGATTTATGACATCAGAAAAAAAAATAGTGTACTAATTCAATTCTAGTGAAAAAGTCTTTCATATATTGACAATGGCAGTATAAATTGATCATAGATTTGATCTTATGATATTTCATAACACCAGAACCTGGAGATATGCACAGCACCATAAAATGATTCAGTGCATTATATAATAGTCATTTAATGGACTACTATAATTGCTAGGATGTTTTTTAACATGGAAAGAGCTTATGATACATAGGTGATACAAAAGTTTATACATAATACTAGTACAATTATGTTTTAAAACACTCTAAATTAAAAAACTCTAACATTTAAAAAGGATGAACTGCAATATCTGACCTTAAGTCACACTAGATATTTTGAAAGGATATTCTGCTAGAAAACAAATTAAATCTTGCAATGGTGAACATAATTTTTTTAGTGTGTAACAATTCAGTTTCCTCCAAATTTAAGAAAATGAAATAAATATTTAGAAACTTTTTAGGAAATTTTTAAATGATATTAAAGAAAAGCAAACAACAAGACATTGTCTGAAATGATCAGCCAGATTTGAAAAATAACAAAAATAAAACCTTAGGGAATAAAATTAAAATAATTGATTTGAAAAAATTTAGTGATTGGGCTAAATAGAAAATCAAACGCAGCTAAAAAAAAAATTACTAACTCAAAGACAATTATTTTTAATTACTCAGAAGGTAGCCAAAACATTTAATAGGATAAAAATATTTTTAAATGAGGTTAAGAAATACAAATAACTGAGTGAGAAGTTTTACACATCTAATGCCAATCATGGAGGAAACAGAATGATGAGAAGAGGCAATATAAACAAATAACTGAATATTAACCAAAACTGATGCTGAATCTATGGAAAGATAAAGTATAACATATACTAAGCAGAATAAAATAAAATTCTAATGTAGACACATTTCAGAAAGACTAAAGAGTACTAAAATCAGAGAACAGATTACCTACAAATAAATAATAATTAGATGATTTAGCACACTTCAAAACAGCAAGGGAGAAAGCCTGAATTCAATAGTGTGATTTTTTTTCAAAATTTGGGAAAAAATTGTCAAACTTGAATTTTGTGCACTAAAAACCATCTTTCAAGAAAAGAAGGAAAAATACATTTTTCATCAAAACTGCATTTACTGCCATAAAAAATTATACACAGAAAATTTGAAATGGCCATTATTTCAAAAGAACAAAAGCAATTTCCAAAATATACACAGTAGAAGGAATGCTGAGCATACAGTTATTTACATGTAGTCTATCTATATAAAATATTGACAAGCATGATGTCAAGCAATGTATGAAAAAGGACAGAATGAAAAATTTTGGGGAAAAGGTTTGCAAATTAGAAGTGTGCTGATATAGATTAAAAGATTCAAAACTATTATTTAGGTAGAGACTTAAGGCTTTAACTTCATATATTAGCATGCATGAAATGGTAAAGTTGTAATGATATTGCCTGAGAGAGAAGGAGAGAAAGATAGAGAAAGAATAAAACACCCAAACCAGGAAGGGGGGGTGGGGGGGAGGAGGAATTAAAAAATGATTTAAAAATTAACTGGAAAATGGTACCAAGGAATATAGAGGAAGCATTAACAAAACAAGAATAAACAGAAAGAATATATACTATAATCAAATTAAAAATACAAAGGCTAAATGTATTATTTAAAAGATAACAAATGTCTTAGTGTTTTTTTAATGTCATGCTTTTTATAAGAGATTCACTTAAAACATACCAAGAAAAGATTAAAATAGGAGATAGAAAATGGTAATAGGATGCTAACTAAAGAATAGCTGTATTTATTCAAAATATAATTCAGAGCAAACAGTATTAAGAATAAAGAGGGTTCCTATATAAAATGAAAATAATTCACCTTCCTAGGAAGTTATATGAAGTGAAAACCTTTATGTACTTAGTAAAATATCCACAAACTATATAAAGCAAAATTTATTAAAACAACTGAAAAATACTTAAAAATCCACAATCAGTGTGGCCGATTTCAGAATTTCCCTCTTAATTATTTATAGGTCAAAACACAACAACAACAACAAATAAAGTTGTAAGAGATTTAAACAACTTAATACATTTGATTGGTAATGAGGGGCACTTAAAATACTGTCATCAAGTCTAGTGAATCCACATTCTTCTTGGGTGTGCAAAGAACATTTGTCAATGAATAATCACATACAAAAATATTTAACCAGTAAGTATTACAGAGACTACATCTGAACACTACACAAAATAAAATTAGTAGTCAATAACAAAAATACAAAGTTTGTCTAAAAAGAAACACTAAATCTCTTTTAAAAAAATAATGATGATGAAAAATAGGCCAAAGACCTGGACACCTCACCAAGAATACATAAAGATGGCAAATAAGCATATGAAAAGATGCTCTACATAGTTTGTCATCAAGGAAATGCAAGTTAAAACAATAATAAGATAGGGCGCCTGGGTGGCTCAGTTGTTAAGCATCTGCCTTCGGCTCAGGTCATGTTCCCAGGGTCCTGGGATCGAGCCCCGCATCGGGCTCCTTGCTCTGCGGGGAGCCTGCTTTTCCCTCTCCCACTCCCCCTGCTTGTGTTCCCTCTCTTGCTGTGTCTCTCGCTGTCAAATAAATAAATAAAATCTTTAAAAAAAAAAAACAATAATAAGATATTATTAAACATTTATTAGAATGGCCAAAATCCAGAAACACCAAATGCTGGGAAGAATGTGGAGCTACAGGAACTTTCATTCATTTCAGATGGGAATCCAAAATGGTATAGCCACTATGGAAAATAGTTTGTCATTTTCTACAAAACTAAGCATACTCTTACCATATGATCCAGTAATCATGCTCCTTGGCATTGACCCAAAGAAGATGGAGGCTTATGTCCACACAAAAACCTGCACAAGGATGTTTATAGCAGCTTTATTTATAATTGCCAAGACTTGGAAACAACCAAGATGTCCTACACTAGGTGAACAGATAAACTGTGGTACATCCAATGAACTATTATTTAGCACTTACAAAAAAAGAACCAATGCAGCCTAAAAAGACGTGGAGGAACTTTGAATACATATTACCAAGTGAAAGAAGCCCATCTGAAAAACTTACATACCCTATGATTCCAACTGTATGGAATTACATTCTGGAAAAGGCAAAACTGTGGCGACAATAAAAAGCTGAGTAGGTGTTGTGAGTAGAGGTGAAAAGGCATAACAAAGAGGATTTATAGGGCAATGAAAATACTATGTATGCATGATGGGTATGTGCCATTATACATTTGCCCAAATTACATTTATTTATTTGTTTGTTTGTTTATAAAATATATATGCATGTGAATAAATAATTTCAGAAACTAGATTCTTAGCATTTAGATTCACAATTTTAGAACTCAAAAGGACCTTAAATATCTATTCAATATTCACATTTTATGTCACAAAAATAAAAGTGAGTTATTCAAACTCATACAACAAAGATTCAGGCCAGAGGGAATTAATTACTCGTGTAGGAGTTAACTGTGTACTTTGGCTAGAAAAATCTTACCTATCTGCTGTATATCTCTACCTGTCCCTGCACCTGTTCTTCCACCTCTACTTCTGTACCTATATTTGTACCTATAATTATACCTCTACCTATACATCTCTCTATAATTGCCTACATTATGAGGTTTGGTAGAAATGGTGGCTGATGCTCTTTTCCAGCTTAAATATTGTGTGTCTCTGTGTAAGTCACACAACTAATTAATTACAGAATTGACTCTTTACAGAACAAAAATTTTGACTTTAAAAAGTCAAAAATTAAGCACCCTTTCCACAGGGTACTCTTTCTACACTTGCTGCTGCCTTTAATGAGTTATACTATACATATAAAAACGGTCATTAGTTTTAAATGATATACTGTAGGCTCGCAAAATTAATATAGTTACATGCAGGACAGACCCATTTTCATTTTAAAAAACACTTATACTTCACACATCACATATTATAAGCCCTCTCCAAAATCTTAATGGGTCCCCAAAGTCTGCTATTTTTATATATTATTTGAGTAGCCGGTCCAATTACAAAAGATCCACTAATTTTATTTTTAAATATTCCTGAATATCTAGAGGGTAGGACTAGAAGATCATCTGATACTAAGTGACTCAAATATACAAGAAGAACATAAAACATGTATCTATCCATAAAGTGACTAAAACTGGTTTTAACAATTCAAGTCACACTTCAGGAAAAGAAAACAAACTGGAGCTAGTAAACCAAACCCCAATTTTCTAGCCTGCTTGATTATAAAAGACTGAGACGTTAAACTGTGGAAACTAGAGAAAAGCTGACAGTACCTTAATTAAATTGATATTACTAGTGACACCCTGATGGTGTACTTGTCAGAGTGTAAATCCTTATAACATCAAATAAAAGTGACAAACTTCCCCAAGGACTTAGCGTTAGTCCTTCTAGAGGGGATTAGTTTACACAAATTACTCGTGGGATGTTTCATTTAAATTACTTAAGAGTCAAAGTGAATTCAGGCTAAGCTAAACCATTTGTCCCACCTGCTGCACAGGCAGAACCAGAAGAAAAAATAAAAAGTCTCACTGAGCAACACTGACAAGAGATAATTTTGGAGTATTTTTTTTTACAATGTTTTAATATTATAAATAAAGATATCTTGAGGGATACCATAGACATAGACATCAAAAGGTTACTTTTGTAGTGATGAATAATTTCTCATATAGAAAGCTGGGACAGTCACGTGTCTCCCATTGCAAGCTTTGCATCTTTGGAAAGACTATACATGACTCATAAGTTAAGAATTTTAGTTTTCACGTATAATTTCAACTTTCTTTTCCACTTCTCTGTGAAATGCCAAGCAGAACATATGTCAACCAAAATCACGAAGGCTCCTGAGCTACCAGGAGAGTGATTTTTATAAAACCAATTGTTACTGTAGTTTTTGCCCCTCACTACTGAAGAGATGTGATGGCCCTGCTGGTCATGTGAAGGGAGTGATCACCAGAATGACAGTGAGAACGAAACACTGTCAGGCAGCCAGGCTTTCAGAAATTTCAGAAATTTACCCTGAACAAAGCTGACAGCTTTTAAGAAGCATACCAAATTCTGGCTGCTTCCCTCCGAGCTAGCATGCTCATAACTTTAAAAGATGTGAATGGGGTCAGAGCTGTGTTGAGAGTTTACCTAGAGAGACATGCTTTGGCAGCAGGTTCGAGGGATGTAAAATATTAAATACTTATACAAGAAATTGGGACTGTCTGTGTGACATAATTTAAGAAGACACACTAGGCACCATCTGTTCTTAAAACATGACCTCCCATAGCTTTTTAAATTGCCAGTAATGACCATTATTTAGTATGACTTCTTTTTAGCTAGTGTCTTCCAAAGACTTCTTTATAATACCTACCAGTGGCAGAAGCATTGCTTTAACACCCAACAATCATTAATAGAGATTCTCTCATAAGGTTATTTAGTAGGCCCCGTTCCAGACACCAGGTCCAGTAATAATGGGGAAAAAGTAAAACAGACATTGAGATTTAAAAAACATCTGGAACACAATTTGGTCTAGTCTTTCTGCTTCCCTCTGTACAGGGTCCCTTACCACATAAAGGTCTGCTCTTTTGTCCATCTATGTTTCTAGTAAAGATGAAAAGGTTAAGAGAATATTATTTAATAGTTTCACAAAATGCTATGGAAGTAAGCTACCTTTCGAACCCCACAGGATTAAAGACAACTTAACCTTCCACCATCCCTCATGAAATGCATGAGAGCAAGAGTTAGAAAGGGTTGGAATACTCCTTGAGTTTGGCAAGTGGAAGTGTTTGTTGGTGAAATGTCTCGGAATAAGTACCAGATTATGGATTATTTATTCTATATGGAGTAACCCAGGGTTCCTAATCTCAAGCGGGGCATTTCTGCAAGCACTTCTACAACTCCCATGGCATAGAATCCTTCTGGTTGTTCATTCTTTCCAAAATCCATATTGAAATTTTGATCAGAGGTATATAGAAATGTGCAAAGTAAGACTTTCTCTCAGTAGGCTCTTGTTTGATTTGTTTATTTCTCAAGCATTCTGGATTCAGTGCCTCCACTAATTAAATCGCATAACCATTTGAAATGGTATTTTAAAGCAGAGGGAAACAAATAAATCTATGTCAAATTGTGTAAAGCAAAAACTACTGTCACATTTCTACCACCATCCTGTTTACTCTTAATTTAGAGGTTATTCAAGTCATTTAATATGGGCATCTCTCCATTTTTTATTGCTCTCCTCCTTATAATTTCTGTGTATTTTCATCATGCTCTTCTCTTCTGTTTCAGGATGTATTCCTTCCTTCAAAGTTAACTCTTCCACTTATACCTTTGTTTTTTTCACCAAATTGGTAAAATAATAGTACCCTACCGATTATTTCCTTATATCGCATTCTCAATATTTCCTTTCCAAGTGTGTCCTTTCTTCTTTGTCTTTACTTATGATTGGCTCTCCTCCTAAAACATAACCTAACAAACAAATTAATTCTAATATTACCTGTACTCTTAATGACAAATAAAAATCATGTTCTGCCAGGAAAACTGAATTATCCTGAGGAAGAAAGCAGCCACTTTAAGTGAATTCATTTAAAATCTGAAAAAATTGTCAAAGTACAAATAATGTGAAAAAAGTTATATCAGAAAGCTACCCAGATATTAAGCTAAACATATAAAATTAGTTTGTTTTATATTTTAACATTTAGGATTATAATAGCAATACATTGAGGTTTTAGAACCACACAAAAAATTAATAAATCAAATTATTAAAAATTAATAATCAATATTTTCAGAGGAAGGACATAATTTATTTCTCTATATTGTATGTGGTATCTTATATACTTTACCATGCATTTAACATTTTGAGACTGACTTTTTGAAGGTTATTTTTTTTTTATTTTTATTTTTTAAAGATTTTATTTATTTATTTGACAGAGAGAGACACAGCGAGAGAGGGAATACAAGCAGGGGAAGTGGGAGAGGGAGAAGCAGGCTTCCCGCTGAGCAGGGAGCCCGATGCGGGGCTCGATCCCAGGACCTGGAATCATGACCTGAGCCGAAGGCAGACGCTTAACGACTGAGCCACCCAGGTGCCCCTTTTGAAGGTTATTTTTAACAACAACAACAAAAAAAGTAAAGTTTCACCAATTTTCAGAAGAGCTCAATAGTTTTATACTCAGTTCGCTCATTTTGGAAACTTATTGATTTTCTCTTCTTGAGTATTAAAAGATCAAACTATCATATTCTAAGTAGTGATGAGCTTGGATATGATTTGAAAACTACTCCAAAGTCACCAAATGAAATCCTAAATCTTTTAAAGGATTTGTTTGTTCATTTTGCCATATATATAGTATTGTATTTACAACACAAATATGTGTGAAACCAACAAAGATTTTAACATCACTAGACAGAATATGCCCTAAACTAGAAGTGACAGGAAATTTTTGAGAGTAAATGCTTTTATGTTATAATGATTTTGTTTGAAGATTGTGATAACTTTTGTTTTCTGTGAAACTCAGTTTGTAAGGATTCAGATAATAAATACTCATCAAGGGGCATGTGGGCGGCTCAGTCGTTAAGCGTCTGCCTTCGGCTCAGGTCATGATCCCAGGGTCCTGGGATCGAGCCCCGTATCAGGCTCCCTGCTAGGGGGTGGGGGAGCCTGCTTCTCCCTCTCCCCCTCCCCCTGCTTGTATTCCCTCTCTCGCTGTGTCTCTGTCTGTCAAATAAATAAATAAAATCTTTAAGAAAAATAAATAAATAAATAAATAAATAAATAAATAAATAAATAAATACTCATCAATGTAGAGTGATTGTTTTATAAAAATAGATCAGTTTTGGGCGCCTGGGTGGCTCAGATGGTTAAGCGTCTGCCTTCGGCTCAGGTCATGATCCCAGGGTCCTGGGATCAAGTCCCGCATCGGGCTCCCGGCTCAGCGGGGAGCCTGCTTCTCCCTCTGACCCTCTCCCCTCTCATGCTGTTTCTCTCTCGCTCACTCTCTAAAAAATAAATAAAAAAAATCTTAAAAAAAAAAAATAGATCAGTTTAGTTTGGAAAATACGGTTGAGCATTTTAGCTCTGAATTCCAGCTCTTTCTCTTACTACTAATAATAACATTTTCCCAATGATATACAAAGTTATCACCTAATTAACTCTGCAAAATACATACCTCCTGACTGTTTTCATGTCCTAAATGAATGATTCTACATCTGTGTGACTGAAATTATGCCAGCAAGGATACCAGCCACATAATTAGCATGGAATCAGTATATGGCAATGTGTTATTTCTTTCAGATGACCCCAATAGTAGATGCCCTTTGAATTAATTGGCAGATCATAGGAAAAACAAAAACAAAAACAAAAACAAAAACAAACAAACAAACAAACACAAAGAGTAAAACAAGAAGAGTATCAGCAATTTTTTAAAAAGATTTTATTTATTTATTTTAGAGAAAAAGTGTGTGCATGTGGGGGGGGAAGGGCAGGAGGGACAGAGAGGGACAAGCTGACTCTGTCCTAAGCATGGAGCCCCATGCAGGGCTCAATATCAAGACCCTGAGATCATGACCTGAGCCAAAATCAAGAGTTGGGCGTTTAACCAACTGAGCCACCCAGGCGCCCCAGCAATTGCTATATGTAAGTGATGAGTGCCGGATAAAACATCAAATTGTGAAGAACACAATTATTCCTGGAACATGTATAGAGATAGAGGCAAAAGCAGAATAAAATGATATAATTCAAAATATAGGTACTTGTGTTTTAGAGACTTGTTAATCTTGTTGCTTGGGTCTGAATATACTAATAAAAGGCACAAGATTTTATTATTGGTATTTTAGCTTCCTATAGTAGGTGATTACTATAGAGGACACTGCATCAGATGAATACTGATTAAGTCAGAGTTTCTCGGGGAGCCAAAGTGTTTTTAGGATATTAAATTTTACCTACGAATGTCTATGATCCTTTAAATATAGGAAACATTGAATTGAACAAAGGCTACAGATTTTTGTTTGTTTGTTTGTTTGTTCGTGGTAGTGATTTCTGTGGTGGTGGAGAGGGAGGCAGGCATAAAAGAAATTGTCTTTATTTCTTCTAAAAGTTTGCATAGCTAAGTATGCATTTGGATTTCTTAATGAGGAATATGAAATATGTCATTACTCAAATTTATCTACGGAATGCTTTAAAAAATCAAAAGTATACTTTAAGGAGAATTTTGTTAAAGTTATTAAATTCCTGTTGTTTGGCCTGTGTAGTTACCAAGCAATGGAAATTGTCTTCCTTTATAAACATTTCCATAAAAAATGGGACAGGTTGGCCAATCATATTGTATTCTAATCTCCCTAGATAATCCCTTTTTGTTTTCTTTTGTTTCCCTAGAGCCCTGGTTTGCAGACACTAAGCGCTAAGTCCATATTAGCATACTTTTAGACTCAGAAAACTGAAGTTCCAGCCAAAGTGAACCTGTACATAAGTGTCCAGCCATCCCCTCTTTTGAGTGTTTGTTCATTAGTAACATAAACATTCCAAATCTGCTGTACTTAAGGATGTAAATTGGGTAAAACAACTTAGCTTTAATAAAAAAAAAAAAAAGAAAGAAAGAAAGAAAGAAAGAAAGAAAATATAGCTATTTCTCCTGGCTGGTTGGGTTGATGCAAAGATCACTGTGGTAACTATGTTCCTTACAACTTTCAAAAGATATTAGGTATAAGTCAAATAAAGTCTAATGACCTCCACTGGCTGGTGAGCTAATTCAGAGGGAAGTTTTATGATCTCATTCGGAACTTAACCATAGTTCCTTTTGTGTGTAATTGTTAAGCCAGGATTGCCAAAAAATTGTCCATCCTTCTCTAAAGAATGTCTTTGAAATACTCAATTACCTCAACCCTAGGAATAAAGAATATATAGATCGTAGAATAATTCCTTACTTAACACAAAACTGCTTCCAAGTAATGAGCAGTAATGTTGAATTTAGTATATTCTTTATCTCAAATTCAGCCATTCAGAAAAAAAATGAAAATGCTCCTTATGGTAAAATAACCGCTTTGGAAGTCTTTAGTTCTTTATACATATAACATATTTCATTCCTTACTAAAAGAGGAAGGGGGAGAGAAAGAGAGAGAGAAACACCCAGAGAGAGAGAGAATATTGTTTGATATGAATTAACCAGCAATTTGCTAATTTCTTTCTTTTTATTTAGAATTTATATTAACAACTTCATAAAATGCACATATTCAGTAAGCATGAATCTGCTAAACTATTTTAGTTGCCTGAGTGTTTTTCCCATAATGACTCTTATTTTACATCATTAGTTATAAGAAACCATGACAAGGAAGCACTAAAATTAGTGAAAAAGCTGACAGAAGTTCAAGACTGAATCAGAAACCTGCCAAGAAAATGTATTTTTGTCACTTACAACAGAGAAATAGTATGTGTTAGACTCTTTTGTACTTCAATGAAAATGGACTAATATAGCTATATACTAATAATATAGAGTCCTAGCTCTGTAATTTCTCTACTTTTGCTCCCAGTTGCTCCATAAAACAAATGTTTTCCTCTGTCCATTCAAATGGTCTAGAACAACAACAACAAAAAGAGGCAGGGGGTTGGATAATTTTGGCAAAACTAGTTTTGAAACCAGAACATGGCAGTAAGCAGTGGAAAGAGCCCAGGATTTGGACACTTCATTGATCTGACTTTGAGAATCATGTCTTTGAATAACATTCGCTATTACATTGTAATTCCTAATGCTTCCCACAATGAAGAGAATTAAAGAATTATGATACTGAAGATCTTTAGGATTATTCAATTAAACTACTTAAATTCATTTATTTCTTCATTTATTTGATTTTTAAAATATTTTTAAAGTAATATTGGATCTCATCATAGGCCCCAAGGTTAGACAATATACTCAAAGTCAGGTGCTACTTAGTGACGTAGTAATAGGATCTAGGTCTTCTGATATAACATCCAGGATATTTTACATTTTCTTCACTGCTACTCTCAACTCCCCTTCTCTACGGCCCCATGAGAAATTAAGTGTTCTTAATTTGGCTCACACATACCAAAGTGGAGCAAACAACTGTCCATGAATTCTTTCTTTAATGAACATCTCTTGCCACCTTTCCTTTTTTTTTTTTTTAAAGATTTTATTTATTTATCAGAGAGCGAGAGAGAGAGAGAGCACAAGTGGGGGAACAGCAAGCAGAGGGAGAGGGAGAAGCAGGCTCTCTGCTGAGCAGGGAGCACCGATGCGGGACTCGATCC
Organism: Mirounga leonina; assembly: GCF_011800145.1. Classification (NCBI taxonomy): domain Eukaryota; kingdom Metazoa; phylum Chordata; class Mammalia; order Carnivora; family Phocidae; genus Mirounga; species Mirounga leonina. Next base: position 41,801,684 of record NW_023270854.1, read on the forward strand.
CAGGACCCCGGGATCATGACCTGAGCCAAAGGCAGCCGCTTAACGGACTGAGCCACCCAGGCACCCCTCTTGCCACCTTTCCTAAGCAAAATTTTCTTTGATCTTAAAATATGAAAGGAGGTTCTTCAACTGTCATTGTATCCACAAAAACCACCCAACTTCTCCCCTACTTCAAATTGATGAAGGAACTTCAAAATAAGGTAGATATGTTGACGAAGGATTAAAAATATTATAGAAAACATTATTGGGGCGCCTGGGTGGCTCAGTTGGTTAAGCGACTGCCTTCGGCTCAGGTCATGATCCCAGGGTCCTGGGATCGAGCCCCACATCGGGCTCCCTGCTCAGCGGGAAGCCTGCTTCTCCCTCTCCCACTCCCCCTGCTTGTGTTCCCTCTCTCGCTGTCTCTCTCTCTCTCTCTGTGTCAATTAAATAAATAAATAAAATCTTAAAAAAAAAAGAAAACATTATTAATTGAAAGTGATGGGAGCACCTGGGTGGCTCAGTCATTAAGCGTCTGCCTTTGGCTCAGGTCATGATCCCAGGGTCCTGGGATTGAGCTCCACATCGGGCTCCCGCCTGCTTCTCCCTCGCCCACTCCCCCTGCTTCCAGCTCTTGCTATCTCTCTCTGTCAAATAAATAAATAAAATCTTTAAAAAAAAGAAAGAAAGAAAGTGATGGTACATCTTGAAGAAAATACATGAACTGTATATTCTCTGGAGGATTAAATATTTTCAGCAGGACATCAGGGAGATGGATTAGTACTATTAAAAGAAATGAAAAGGTATCTGGAGGAAGCTATTTTGATGTATTGCTGCATGGCTCAGGTAAGATACAAGGGCCCATTTGATGGTTTTCCTGAAGAATGGTTTAAAGATCAAATTTTGTGATGCCCCAAAATGGCTAAAGTTTATGTGCCCACCATAGATTGGATTGAGGCATCCTAACTTGGTTACAGTTTAGAGTAATCCAGAGAGCTTTTATAAGTCCTGTTGCCCAAGCAATGATCCAGATAAATTAAATCAGAATCTTGCACAGCAAAACACAGTCATCAATATTTTTTAAAGCTCCTCAAGTGATTACTTTGAGCAAGGTAGAACCACTAATTAAGAGTAAATGTGAGGGACTTCTGGAATGATAGAGTAAAGAAATTGGTGGAAGCTGTCACAGAAGAGTAAAAATTTAAATGATATATTTTTTTAAACTATTTAAAATCTCTGGTAGTTACCCTAAAGGCATACAGCAAATGGAGAAACATTCATTCAAGCAAACTGTGAAATCTCAGTAAAAACAGTGAGAGTTTGTGTCTTGAGACACAATTTACTCCATTAACATGAATCCCAGCCTTGTGTTACAGAAGCTCTGTGTAGCCAAGACAAGGAATCCCTCTCCTACCAGCTTCACTGTGGGACTATGGTTTCAGGGATAGAATGCTGACATTTTTTTTTTTATTCCCCTACCTCTACTCCTTGACTCAATATTGTAGAAAATCTCTTCCAGACAAGCATAGACAACAGAATTGGATCTCTCTCCTCCTCAGTCCTCATCTGTAGAGAATCTATACTAGACACAGTAGGGGAAGAATATTAGGGCCTCCATAGTCTGTGCCCCAGCATACTTATAGGAGGGAGATGCAGCTAAAAAGAACAGGGGTTTCCATCCTCCCCAGTGCCTATTCATAAAGCAGAAATGTCACTCCAGAAAAGTAGGTTTCTAACTCCAGCTATCGTGCGTGGTTTAAGGTTTCTGCCCAGAGAGAAAGATAGGGTGAAAGACCAAATAGTCCCACATCTCTGCCTGGGAGGACTGATTTTATTTGAAACAGAGAAAGGAGGACTCTAATTCCTAAAGTCATTGTCAAAAAGTAGAGATCTTTGTGGATAGCAATTAATAGGATGCTGGTAGCCTTTTAATTGGACAATATTGTAGAGTAGCTGGAAGTTTAATAGAAAGACCAGTCAAAAATAACTCTCCGGGAATCACACTTAACTGTGGGGGGTTGGAATCTCCTATGCATGTGCTATAGTGCATCACAAAGGAGCAAACAACATGTAATGTGGACTTCAAAACGCTCCCCAGGTTGCAGCAAGTTTATCAACATGGGGGTTGTATGGAACCTTCATTGGTACAAGCTTAAACATGACCTATGACCAAACACTAACTGAAAAATAAGCTGCTCTGATCCAAGGAGACTCCTGGAGTCAGGTTTATAAATATTATCATAATCATCCCTATCATTCTGAAAGACTGTGCATCCGCATAGCAGAGCACTCTAAGGAATGATCAGAGGGAAACTTCAGAGTTACTAGTTCTTGATTGAATATGGGGCCAAAAAAAAAAATCATATATTTTTTTAAACACTGAACTCTATGCCATACACATAGTTAAAAGTAAAGGACAAATATCTAAATGGTTAAGGAGACTTAGACATAACGTGCAACTCATAAGTGGTTATGCTGACCTGGGGCGGGGCAGGAGGGGAATCCCCTAGATAAAAGATTAAAAAAAAAAAAAAAAGGAAAAAAGCTCAATAAGAACATCAAAGCCTTAAAAATGCAGGGAGACTATTTCGCAGAATTAGGAGCATTCAGAAAGAAATGAACAACTAGAAATATTATATTAAAAAAAAAAAGATTTCAAATCAATAGCCTAACAGTCTGCCTTAAGAACCCAGGTAAAGAAGTGCAAATGAAATCCAAAGAAAGCAGAAAAAGGGAAGTAAGAAAGACAAGAACAAAAGTAAGTGAAATAAAAAATAGAAAAACAGTAGAGAAAATTGTTTTAAAAATAGTAGTTTTTTAAACTAACAAATTTGACAAAAGTTTAGCTCTGCTGAACAAGAAAAAAAGAGGGAAAATTCAAATTACTAGAACCAGGATTTAAAGAAATGCTACCAATACAGACCTTACAGAATAAAAAGAATTATGGGCAAATACTTTGAACGATACTCCCAATACTCTACAGATTCAATGGAAATATATGTCTGTATGAAAACTTGTACACAAATGATTGTAGTAACATTATCCATAACGACCAAAATGTGAAAACAAACCAAATGTTAATCAACTGATGAATGGATAAATAAAATGTATTATAGCTATATACTGAAATATTATTCAGCAATAAAAAAGAAAGAAGAAGAAGGTAGCAGGAGGGGAAGAATGAAGCGGGGGAAATCGGAGGGGTAGACGAACCATGAGAGACGATGGACTCTGAAAAACAAACTGAGGGTTCTAGGGGGGTGGGAGGATGGGTTAGCCTGGTGGTGGGTATTGAGGAGGGCACATTCTGCATGGAGCACTGGGTGTTATGCACAAACAATGAATCATGGAACACTTCATCTAAAACTAATGATGTAATGTATGGGGATTAACATAAGAATAAAAAAAAAGAAAAAAAAAGAAACAAAGGACTGATCCATGCTACAACTTGAAAATATTGTGCTAAGTGAAAGATGGAATTTATAAATGGTTGGCTATTGCATGATTATATTTATTTAAGATGTCCAAAAGAGGTAATTCAATAGAGACAGAAAATAGGTTAGTGGTTACATAAGAATAGGGTATTCAGATTAGAGTAAAATGAGAAGTGACAGCTAATGGGTAAAAATTTTCTTTTGGGAGGCATTTGTAAATATTCTGAAATTAGATCTGAAATTAAATATGATCATTGCATGGCTCTATGAATATACTAAAATACAACTGGACACTTTAAATGAATGAGCTGCATGGTATGTGAACTGTATTTCGATAAAGTTGATTAATGAATAAATAGCTAGTGAAAGCAAAGAAAGAGAAGGAATAAACACTACTAATTGTTCGCACATTCCTCCCATGCACATCACCTGGGGGTGGGAAGCTTATGGCTTTACAAATATCAGTACAAAGCATACATGCAAAGATTCACATTTTGTTAGTCAGATGTGGGCCCAACATTGATACTTGTTAAAAGAGTCTCAGATTTTTCTAATGTGCACTTACTTTAAGAAACATTGAGATAGGGAGATTTGGGGAAGAAATGAAAGGAAGACGAGGAAGAAAATACGTGGCTTGAACAGTGTGTGATATCAACATTGACAGGACTTCCCTCCCCCCTTTTTTTTGATCTAGTTAGAATTCTTTATAATGATAATATTTTGCATTTCCTTATCAAGTCTCTAACAATTTTCCATAGAAGACAAACAAAGCATACAGCTTTTTTCTCCTGTTCATGTAAAGAAATTTTACTATTATTGTTACTTGGGTATGAAGCAGAAAATAAGCATATTGACATCTATTGTTGTTAAAACAACTCAATTTTTCTACATTTGTGAGATTTCTTTTTAATCACATCAGAATTTCAGATATTTAACATTATTCACTGCATACGACCCATTTGTTATGTCCAAGAATGGACAGTATACTATCCAGCTCTTATGCCCATTTTTGTGTTTGGGTGCTATTTACCACTAATATTACATCAAATCTGAGAAAACATTCCTCAGGAATTTGGGTTTAAAATTACTTGTCTGCCAATCTTTTTAGTTTTGAAAGCTGCTGCTTCCTACAGCTTCACTAGCTTCATTCCCAAGAAAGATTTCCCCCATTTGTAAATATTCACTATAAATGTCGATTACTTTCAGCCTATATCAAGATTCAGTCCCACCCTCCCGCCATTTACTGAACTGAAACTCATATGCAACAATTTATGCAAAATGTTGGTATGGGTGATATCTAACAAAAATTATAACTTCCATCATGGAAATGTGAATGCATAATTAAGATCAGAGGTCAAAATTTCCATAATGATGTAGCCAGATGAAATGTGTTCCAGGATGCCTTTGGGAATCTAGCAACTTTGTCACACATTAATGCTTATTAGATGAAAATGAGTTTCACTGTCCAAATTAGATCTTGAAAGTTATTCCTCTTCACTTACAGGCTGATTGCTACCAAATATTAGCTGACTTAATAGTATTTATTCAATAAATCTGATTGTTATATTTTATCAATTAACTTCAATTGATTTAAATGAAAATATTACTATAGTATAAGAGTAGATGAACAAAGTCTTGAAGCCTATTGCTTAAGATTTTAAAAATAATACAATATATATGATAATTGGAAAAATTTTTATGTTATATACATGTAACATATAAGCTTAGTTTTTACATTTAGTGTATCATTTGACACAAATTCTTTGAGATTTGGTTTTGGATTAATATGTTAAAATTGAAAGATTCATGCAAGTATGATAACATAATGATTTAATGAACAGAACAAATGACCATGACTACATCCAATGTGAAATCTTTTCCAGATCCACCATCCTTCATTAACTGTAATGAATTGAAACATTTAAAGTTGTGATATAGAACTTCAAGTGATTTTGTGAAGCCTCTTTGGTCAATGTAGCAGTAGGCATTTTATCATCTGTCAAATATAAAAATGAGGGTTAATAATAAAAAAAATTGAAAATTTGGCAATGCTTTACACCTGTTAAAATATTATTATGGAGGTAAACACAAATGGTATTCTGTTGGGTAAAATTAATGATGGATCATGGAAATCAATTTTGTTTTACTAATTATGAATGCTAAATATATTTATTATGAGATTTTCCCTAAAAACTTCAAAACAAGATGTTTGTATTCTAAACAATGATTTAAAAGCAAATTCTGAAATGGTTAACTAATCAAGTCATTGTGTTGTAGATAATTTAAGTTCATTACTATGTTATTCTTTTGGGCTAAATAAAAACAACCTGTGCAAAATTCTCAAAACAATCAATTCACTAATTTTCTAACTTCTCTGCCTCTCCAACTCTACTGAACCTGAAGTTCTTTAATAGCAGGCAGAGTATCTAATTTATTTTTCATTCTTAAAAGTAAGCTAAAGTAGGCACTCAATGTTTATTTAACAATAAGCAATTGATTCATCATTAGTGTGTAAGAATGCAACTGATTTCTGTACACTGAGTTTATATCCTGTGACTTTACTGAATCCATTTATCAGTTCAAGTAGTTTTTTTGGTGGAGTCTTTAGGGTTTTCTATATGTAATATCATGTCATCTGCATATAGTGAGAGTTTTACTTCTTCCTTACCAATTCGGATTCCTTTTATCTCTTTCTGTTGTCTAATTGCTATGGCTAGGACTTTCAGTACTATGTTGAATAAAAGGGTCAAGAATGGATATCCTTGTCTTGTTCCAGACCTTAGGGTAAAAGCTCTCAATTTTTCACCATTGAGTGTGTTAGCTGTTGGTTTTTCATATATGACCTTTCTTATGTTCCCTGTAGACCTACTTTGAAGAGGGTTTTTATCATGAATGTATGTTGTACTTTGTCAAATGCTTTTTCTGCATCTATTGAAGTGATCATATGTTTTTTACCCTTTCTCTTACTGATGTGACACATCACATTGATTGTTTTGCAAATATTGAACCACCTTTGCATCCCAGGAATAAATCCCACGTGATTGTGGTGAATGATTTTTTAAAATATATTTTTGGATTTGGTTTGAAATATTTTGTTGAAGATTTTTGCATCTATATTCATGAGAAATACTGGCCTGTAGTTATCTTTTTTGTGGTGTCTTTATCTGATTTTGGTATAGGGTAATACAGGCCTCAGAGAATGAATTTGGAAGTTTTCCTTCCTCTCATATATTTGGAACAGTTTCAGAAGAATGGGTCTTAACTCTTTAAATATTTGGCAGAGCTCACTTGTGAAGCATCTGGTCCTAGACCTTTGTTTTTTTGGAGTTTTTTGATTACTGATTCAATTTCATTGATGGGAATTTGTCTGCTCAAATGAAGAAATTAAGAAAACAATCCCCTTTACAGTTACACCAAAACAATAAAATATCTAGGAATAAACGTAATCAAAGAGGTGAAAGACTTACACTCTGAAAACTATAAAATCCTGAAGAAAGAAATTCAAGATGATGCAAAGAAATGGAAAGACATTCCATGCTCATGAGTTGGAAGAACCAGTATTGTGAAAATGTCTATCTATACTACCCAAAGCAATCTACACATTTAATGTAATCCCTATCAAAATATGAAGAGCATTTTTCAAAGAACTAGAAAAAACAATCCCAAAATATGTATGGAACCACAAAGGACCTCAAATAGCCAAAGCAGTCTTGAAAAAGAAGAACAAAACTGGAGGTATCACAATTACAAATTTCAAGTTATATTACAAAGTGGTAGTAATTAAAACAGTATGGTACTGGCATAAAAATAGATATAGATCAATGGAATAGGACAGAAAAGCCAGAAATAAACCCACAATTATATGGTCAATTAATCTTCAAAAAAGGAGGAATGAATATGCAAAGGCAAAAAGACAAACTCTCCAACAAATGGTGTTGGGAAAACTGGACAGCAACATGCAAAAGAATGAATCTGGACAACTTTCTTACACCATACAAAAAACTAAACTCAAGATGAATTAAAGACCTAAATGTGAGACCTGAAACCATAAAAATTCTTGAAGAAATGACAGGTAGTAATCTCTCAGACATCAGCCATAGCAACATTTTTTAGATGTGTGTCCTGAGGCAAGGGATATAAAAACAAAACAAAAAATAAATAAACTATTGGGACTACATCAAAATAAAAAGTTTCTGCACAGTGAAGGAAACAATCAATAAAACTAAAAGTCAACCTACTGAATGGGAGAAGATAATTGCAAATGGCATATCCAATAAAGGGTTAGTGGAATCCAGTATATATAAAGAACTTATAAAACTCAACACCCAAAAAGCAATTAATCCAATTAAAAAATGGGCAGAAGACATGAACAGATGTTTCTCCAAAGAAGACATGCAGATGAATAACGGACACATTAAAAGATGCTGCACATCACTCACAATCAGAGAAATGCAAATCAAAACTACAATGAGATACCACCTCACACCTGTCTGAATCAAAACACAAAAAACAACAAATGTTGAGGAGGATAGAACTACAGTATGATTCAGCAATGCCACTTCTGTGTATGTATCCAAAGGAAATGAAATCCCTATCTTGAAGAGATAGCAGTACTCCCATGTTCACTGCAGCATTATTCACAATAGCCATGATATAGAAGCAACCTAAGTGTACACTGATGAATGAACGGATAAAGAAAATGTGATAAGTGTGTGTGTGTATATAAAATGAAATATTATTTAGTTTTAAAAAGAAGGAAATCCTGCTGTTTACAACAGCATAGATGAACTTGGACGACATATGCTAGGTGAAATAAACCAGATATAGAAAAATAAATACTGCTGTATCTCACTTATATGTGGAATCTAAAAGTCAAACTCATAGAACCAGAGAGTAGAATGGTGGTTGCGAGGGGTTTGGGGTTGTGGGAGAAATAAGGAGATGTTGGTCAAAGGCTACAAATTTTTAGTTATGCAGGATTAATAAGTTCTAGAGAATCTAATGTACAACATTAGGATAAATAAGTTCTAGAGATTCTAGTGTACAACGTGATGACTACAGTCAACAATTCTGTATTGTATACTTACGTACAATATACTTGGGGTGAGAACAACTAGTATTGTCCCCCCACACACACAAAAGGTAATTGTGTGAGATGATGGATATATTAATTAGCTTGATTGTGGTAATCATTTCACAAAACATATGAATATCAAAATATCGTGTTATCCACTCTAAAGATAGCCAATTTTTATTTGTCAGTTATACCTCAATAAAACTGGAATAAAATAAAATAAATAAAATAAAATAAAGGTACCAAAGCAATTAACATCCCTATTTCACTAATACATTTAGTTCAGTAGTTTGAGATTATTACATATTAAATTTTATGCAAAGAATACTTTGTCAAGCGGTAATTATAACAATGATCTCCTAGTGATAAGTAAAAAGATATGCTAAATCTTTTAGTTTGATTAATATAGGCTGAATCTATATTTGTTTAGAGACACATTTATGAAAGCTTGCTTTTCTGACAGCTGGGTATATTTCATGGCAATTGAAAATATTTTTCTTTACTTTGTGCTGTGAGTGGAATGTATTTACAGAAATATATTGTTAAGAGTCCTAATGGTAATGGGTAAGCTATTTCAGCCCATGTGGCATTTCAGTCAAATGTGACTAAATGTGTTGTATATGAGCACATGAGATTCTGTCTCTTCTTCCAAGCTAATATATGATGTGTTACATTATTTTTAATAAAAATTAACATTATTTTAATATCACAACATTCCTACAAAGAAAAAGATTTACATATGTTTATTTTAAATTCAAAAGCAAGAAATGTGGCAAATGTTCATTATATTCAAAAAATAATCAACTTTAATAAGAACATAGATAAAATTTCATCTTGAAAAATAAGAAAATAACTCTGAATTTATAAAGTTATTTATAGATTTTAATTGTGTTCATTCCCAATAAATACCAGTAGGTAGTCAATTGTCTATCAGTATCCTTTATAATAGAAATTAATTTTATTTTTTCACTGAAACAAAATCCTACTATTAAAAGTCACACTCTGATGTGTGTATGCATGGCTGAGCATGACTACAATAATACTGCTTTGCATTTGTTGCAGAATTTGCCAGGGTTGACTCTGTCACTGGCAGCAATCTTAATATAATGTTTACTAATAGCTCTGTAGAGGAGCTCTATTTCCATAGCAACAAATGAACAATACTAGAGAGATTAATTGCTTCTACATTATCAGTGTACAGTTTGCTGTAAAGCAATGTTTTGTAGTTTGATAATTGCAAGTCTAGAATGATTGTACATTATGAGTTGATTAGCATAAACACTTAAGATGAAGAATGTCTCTGTTGAAATGGGAAGAGCATTGCAAAATAGTCAGGACTATATAATAAATATGGCCATGGTTCAAAGACTGTGTGTAGAGCTATTAAATTGTAGCATTAGTCATATTATTTGACACTGGTCATTTGATATGGCCCATTCCTGGTGGGCCCTTTATTGGCAATACACACCACATACACACACACACATACACAACACATGAAAAGAATGGCATTAGAATTTTAGGCAAAGATCCTTCATGAAATTATCTCTACAAAAAACCCTAGCTGGTCTCTAGAAATTTCAGCCTTGACTACAAGTAGATGCTATGTGAGATCTATGTCTAGACTTCCTTTTCATAAATACCTAGATTTCATTTAAGTTATTTGGGTATAGTATAGATCTATCATAGATTGCCTCAGGTTATTGTACTACCCAGATAGTATCCTTAATTGAGGACTATGTACTTTTACAAAAGAAGGGATATTATTTGAAGGCTTTGTGAACAGTAGCCTCGTAGAGACACAATGCAAGTTTCATATAGTAAAGGCACAAAACATTGCATTTACTTAGTATTTCACTACTACTGATACAAAAATAATTGGCAGAAAAATTAACTTTTCATTGTATTGAATTGAGAGACTCTGCTGTTTTTGTCATTTCATTTGGAAGAACAAAAATTTCCATAAGGATGAATCAGAAGAAAAAATCCATTAAAAAATCTTTAAGATCAGAAGAAAAAATAATTTCATTTCAATCTATTAAAATTGGAACCAGCCTATGAGTTCCTTTATATCTGAATTGTGTTTAAGAATGAGTGGCAAAATAAATAAGGGGAAAGTATTAATACAATTACTATAAAAATTATAAGCATATTTGTCATTGAGTAGCATAGTAAGTAGTGGGTATAACATAAGCAACAATCTCTACATTTTGGATATCATAATGTTTCTAGCATTTATTTTTATTATATTTATAAGGGTTACTTATTTTAAAAGAAATAAAAGGATACAATATATGACATGAAAAAATTCACTGCAGCTGTTCAGTAATCAGAATATCATTGACTGAACAATACTTGAAGATTTTCATTTGTGCTGAATATAATTAGTATATAGGGAGTACTGTCCAATTTGGGCAGTAAATATTGCCCATATGATTCCATTAAAACCATAGTTCAGAATGATTGTAAAGGAAACAAGCACCACCAGTGCACCTGGGGACTATGTAGTTAGCATCTTTGGAATGAACCCAGTAAATAAGATTTTTTTTTCCAATGAGCAGACCAGCTGTTCTTTCCATGGTTTCTCTAATAGCTACTTTCCCATGCACTATGGATTAACTAGCAAATTGATCAATTCCTTCATTAACCCATGGTTATTCTCCTAGATCATACTGAGGAGGCTCAGATGGATTTTATAACAAAAAATATCAAATAATTCTTTTTTATTTATTATTTATTTTAGAGAGAGAGAGAGACAGCATAAGCGGGAGGGGCAGAGGGAGAGGGGATCCCAAGCAGACTCCACTGAGCACCGAGCCTGATGTGGGGCTCGATCTCACAATCCTGAGATCACAACCTGAGCCAAAATGAAGAATTGGACACTTAACTGACTGAACCACCCAGGTACCCTCAAATAATTTTTTTTTTAAGATTTTATTTATTTACTTGAGAGAGAGAATGAGAGAGAGAGAGCATGAGAGGGGGGAGGGTCAGAGGGAGAAGCAGACTCCCCGCTGAGCAGGGAGCCCGATGCGGGACTCGATCCCGGGACTCCAGGATCATGACCTGAGCCGAAGGCAGTCGCTTAACCAACTGAGCCACCCAGGCGCCCAAGGTACCCTCAAACAATTCTTGTTTGAGAAATAGCAAAACTAAAATTAAATGACTATTCTATATTAATTTATTCTATATGTAGATTCTATGACATTCTAAGATTTTATTCTATACAATAAGAGGATTCCAAAAACTTAATAGGCTACAAATAAACAGATACCACCAGTAGAAGTGCCACCAGAAACCTTCTTTGAAATAGTATCTCTTTTTAGTTTTTTTTAATTCAGATTTTCATATATCCAACTTTATTGAAGCACAGATTACATGTAGAAAAAAGACAAATTATCTAGACTGCACAGGATATTGTTAGTCACCAAATAATACTGTTTGAATAACAACTTCTAATTACTTTTATTTTTAAAATAAGTTACTCATACCTTACATGTTATATTATATATTCTGCTGTAGTAGGGAATATAACGCATGAATTTAGGTTAAATTCCTAAACCAATATACTAAAATCTAAATGTAAATCTCCAGATATTAATATTCAAATTTGTTTTTCCTAAATTGGTTTCAACATCATTCATGTGGAGATTGCGAATGTAGTGTGTGTTTTGGGGAGGCAGAGGAGAGTGATTGCTGTTGTCTGTGATGTATGGCTCCTTATCTTTCTCTTTGATCCTCCTGGTGTTTTGAAAACTGGGAATATATACAGTATGTCTTTGAATAAATAGATCAATGCACTTGCTTTAAGAAAATAGAATATATATATTCTAGGCTGACTAGAATGTTTTAAATTCGGAATAATATATTTACAAAATACTTTTCTTTGGAATTTTTTTTTACAATTACAGCACTCAATATATAGTAAAATTATAAAAGTGTCATATATGCAGTGTGTAAACATTTGAAAACTTAGACAAGTGTATACATACAGGAAAGTGCATATATACAAAAGTACATATAAATACATCAGACTGTAAAATTTGGTACTTTTTTTACTAAATTTTTCAGAGAAGAGTGGTGTCAAGTCCTCAAAAATTTAAAGCAATACCTTTTTATACTGAAGTATAATTAATATACAATGCTATATTAATTCCAAGTATACAACATATTGATTCAACAATTCTGTATATTACTAAGTGTAGTCACCATCTGTCACCAAGCAACCTTTTAATAATTGCAAAGTAATACATTTTATCAATATAAAATTTTTTATGTATCACTCTATAGTATTAACATTTACATATTTTTCTATTTTTGATATTATAAAGTATCATAAAAATTCCCTTAAGGTGCATAATTTACATCTATAAATTTTTTTATTATTTGATTAAGATAGTGTAATTAGATGTAGGGTTGTATTTTTTTTCTACATGAAAGCACACTTTTTTTTTTAATATTTATTTATTTATTTGAGTGGGGAAGGGGCAGAGTGAGAGAGAGAATCCCAAGCAGACTCCCTGCTGAGCGCAGAGCCCAACCTGGGGCTTGATCCCATAACCCTGAGATCATGACCTGAGCCAAAATCAAGAGTCAGACACCTACCCGACTGAGCCACCTAGACACCCCCACATTTATTTTTTTAATTAAGATTTTAGTTTGTTAGGGCAATTTAAGGTCCACAGCAAAACTGAGGGGAGGATACAGAGATTTCCCATATACCCCCTGCATAATATTCCCAACTATCAACATCTCTCAACAGAGTGTTGCTAACATTTGTTTCAATTGATGAACATACATTGACACATCATAATCACCCTAAGTCCATAATTTAGGGTGAATACAATTCAGTCAGTGTTATACATTCAGTGGGTTTGGGCAAATGTATAATGACATATCCACCATTATGGCATCCTACAGAGTTTTTTTACTGTCCTAAAAATCTTCTTCACTCTCTCTATTCATCTGTTTTTCTATTGCCTGTAACTACGGATCTTTTTTTATTGTGTCCATATTTTTGCTTTTTCCATAATATCATACAGTTGGAATCATGCAGTATGTACTCTTTGCAGATTGGCTTCTTTCACTTACTAATACACATTTAAATGTCCACAATGTCTTTTTATAACTTTATAGCTCCTTTGTTTTAGCACTGAATCATATTCCATTGTCTGGATGTACCACAGTTTATTTATCCATTCACCTACTGAAGGACATCTTTGTTGCCTCAAGTCTTGTCAATTATGAATAAAGCTGCTATAAGCATCCATGTACAGGTGTTTTGTTTTGTGGGCTTTTTGTTTTGTTTTGTTTTGTTTGTTTTGTTTTTCTTGTTTGTTTTGTTTTGTTTTTTGTGAACATAAATTTTTAACTCCTTTGGGTTAACACGATGACATCAGCTTGATTGCTGGATTGTATGGTAAGAGTATTTTTCCTTTTGTAAGAAACTGCCAAACTGTCTTCCAAAGTGGCTGTACCATTTTGTATTCCCACCAGCAATGAATGAAAGCCCTTACACCTCTACAGTATTTGGTGTTGTCAGTATTCAGATTTGGAGTATTATGTGCTTGTAGTGGTATCTAGTTTTATTTCCCTTTTGACTTATGATGTGGAGCATTTTTTATACATTTATTTTCATATAAAAGGTTGTTTGCCCATTTTTTAATTGGGTTGTTTGTTTTCATATTTTTGAGTTTTAACAGTTCTTTTTACATTTTGGATAAAATAGGAGTTACACTCTTCATCACTATGTGATAAATTGGTTTGAACCATTTTTTAAAAGTTAGGAAAGTTGAAGGAATATCAGTAATATAATTTTGTTTTTCAATTTGACAACTATAAAAATACTAAGTCATTTATTTTTTTAAAGCTTTTATTTATTTATTCATTTAAGTAATCTCTACACCCAACATGGGGCTCAAACTCATGACCCCAAGATCAAGATTCACACACTCCTCTGACTCAGCCAGCCAGGCCTTGAAATGCTAAATTATTTAAATCACTTGCATTAAGTATTTTAAAGTCAGACATAGCAAATTCATGAATGAAGATAATATTTTTTAAAACTTCCATATATATTTTCCACATTTTCAGTTGTGAGCTCAATTGAAACCATTCCTGAGTTCATACTGACTTTTACTATTCTTTTTTTTCCCCTTGATTGCTAGTCAGCTATTGAGGAAAAATGGTCTTTTGTGGATTTCCATCCTTGAATATATTTCAACATACAGCAATTCAATGTTAAGAATCTCCATCAACTTACATTTAGTTTGCAGACTTTGCTTCTTTAAATTTACATAGAAAACTAGAAATAAAGTCTTATCTGTACCAAATACAATTCTGTGAATCTATATATTCCCAGCAGATGGGATTTAAATGCTTCCACCAAATAACCACTTCAGCCATTTAGTACACAAAACTACTTTAGCCATTAGGCATTTTCAGGGCTGGCTGTTGGAATCATTTCTCTAGAGAGGCTAATGCATGAAAGAAGGGAGGAGGAACAGATCAGGAAAAAAGAGAATGTATTAAAAAAGAAATTCCCGGCAGGGCATAAGTGAAGGCTGGTATAGAGAGGAACAAAAGGAAAAATGCAGGGTTGGCAGCACTGTTATATAGCTCAGTTTTTTCCTGAGACCAAGTTAACCTGAAAAGAGAAGATAATGTTTCTTGTTTACAAGATAAGTTACTTTTCTGTTTAATAAGATGCAGAATCTCACTACTTAAAAAAAAAAAATGCTCTTTGGATGGGCTTGAATGTTGTCGGATAATTTTGGGGAAAAATCAGCGTCATTTCCTTTGGGCCACCTTGTGTTGATCACAGATTCAAGACTTGTTTTATTTGTTATAATAGCTGAATTTTCTTACATAGAGATAATGTCAGTTTAATAATTGTCAATAAACCACTGGTTTATTCTTTAACATTTATCATATGGAGGCAGATTTGCTTCAGAATGTGAATTAAAACAACTGGATGTGATAGTTTGTGATCTGGAATCAATCAACGATTTTCTTCATTGTTTAACCATCAATTTTATACACTTATGATCTAGCAATTACTGAGTTTATTATTCATGATGTAAACAATTTCTCACCAAATCAATACTATTAATATTTTAAATTAATATTACATTTAAATAAATAGAGTATTTAAAGAAAATGTATTCCATTGTTCATTAATTTGTTTCACTCTCACTATTAGCTTTATTACTACGTAGTAACTTTTTGTGTGAGTGCAGTTAATGCTTGGACAGTATGAGTTTGAACTGTGCAGGTCCACTTATAAATGGATTTTTTTTTCAACAAATATATAAACTTACAGTATATTGATATAGTATAATACTATAAATGTATTTTTTTATGATTTCCTAATAACATTTTCTTTTCTCTAGCTTATTTTACTATAAGAATATTGTTTCTAATACATATAACACAAAATATATATTAGTTGACTATGTTATTGACAAGGCTTCTGGTCAACAGTGGGCTATTAGTAGTTAAATTTTGGGGGAATCAAAAGTTATATGTGGATTTTTGACTGCACAGGAGATTGGCATCCTTAACCCCCATGTTGTTCAAAGATCAACAGTTACTTAAAATCAGAATAGATTTGAACACAAAATGACATAATTAATTAAAGGATTGAAAAAATAAAAGCGGAGGAGTCCAAGATGGCGGAGGAGTAAAAAAAGAAAGAAAAGAAAAAAGCATAATAGGACATCTTGAGAATTTAGGGGTAAATACTCAACTGTGAAGGGGTGCCTGGGTGGCTCAGTCATTAAGCGTCTGCCTTCCGCTCAAGTCATGATCCCAGGGTGCTGGGATCCAGTCCCACATTGGGCTCCTTGCTTGACGGGAAGCCTGCTTCTCCCTCTCGCACCCTCCCTGCTTATGTTCCCTCTCTCGCTGTCTCTCTCTCTGTTAAAAAATAAATAAAATCTTAAAAAAAAAAAAAAAAAACTCAACTGTGAAATTCTCTGGGGATTTGCTTACTGGCATGTATGCTCCAGGAACAGTCTTCCAGACCTGTGTTGTATCACATAGAGACTACATTGCACAAGACTGAGCACATTTTACAGTCTGTTATCTGGCATAATTTCTTCATTCCTATTAGAGTCAATTTATCTTACCACCTAATCAGGTAATTTTTAGTGGTAAATATTTAATCCACCTTTAGGAAATGTCCCTGACCAACAAATTTACTGAATACAAAATATCCCAACTTTTTAAAGGAAATATCAATAATTATGGGATAATCTTTGTTTAGGGTGATGCATTTTGACGAATGCTATTTTTAATAAGGAAAAAGAGTATCAGTCTAATAGTTCTAAAGTGCTTTAAAATACTAAAGTGAACCATGTTTGACAAATTTAAAAAATATATTAGAATTTGGAAACCAATGTAATATCGGTCAGCATAATCAGTTTGAGATACACTCACTCATTCCTCTGTCATTTCTAGCATTTCCAAATTATCTATTTTTGTTTAATTTTATATTTTTCATGGTGAATAATGTAGTTCAGAAAATAATAAAGTGTATATCCATGAAACTTACATCCCGCTTGAGAAATAGAATATAACTCATACTTCAAAGACCTCTATGTACTCCTGGTAAATGTCATACTGTTTCTTCCCGAGGCCACCACATATCCTGTTATTTTCTGTTAGTCATTCTTTAGTTTTCCAAAAATAGATTTACATATTCAGATGTATAAAGATATATTTTTAGTTTTGATTTTTGAAGATTATATATTATAAATACATTGGGCTGTTTGTGACTTGCTTTGTTGGCTCAATATTCTGTTTTTCAGTTTTGACCATTTTGATGTGTGTGTTTATATAGTTCATTTGTTGATTCTCACTGCTATGTAATATTATATTATACACATACAAATTATTTTTTCTATTCTATTGTTGATTGAAATTGATTGTTTCCTATTGCTTTGTGTTATTATTAGTTGCTTTTATAATGTTGTATATATATGCATAAGTATCTACGGGAGCACATTTTAAACTGTTTGTTTAGAACATATTTAAAAGAGAAGGTTGCTTTTTCTCACAGATTCAAAGGAGTTATGTATTATATGAATACTTCATAAATTGCATATGTTGCACATGCCTTCTCCTAATTTGTGAATTATACTTTTATTTTTGTTATGACGTCTTCTGAAAAAGACATTCTTTTTTTTTAAGATTTTATTTATTTATTTGACAGAGAGAGAGAGCACAAGCAGGGGGAGTGGCAAGAGAAGGGGAAGAGGCAGACTCCCTGCTGAACAGGGAGCCCAATGCGGGGCTCGATTCCAGGACCCTGGGATCATAACCTGAGCCTAAGGCAAACACTTAACAGACTGAGCCACCCAGGCACCCCTGAATAAGACATTCTTAATTTCAGTGTACTCAAATGTATCCATCTTTTCATTTATGGTTAATGCCATTGGATCTTGTTTAAAAAATCCATCCTTAATCGAAGGTTATAAGTATATACATACATGTTTACTTTTGATTTTGAAGTTATTCTTCTAAATTTGGGTACTTTATCCATCTGTAATTGATTTTCATGTCAGTTGTCAGATAAGAATCCATTATACTATATTTTTAATTTGGATAACAATTTTTTCAGCATCATTTGCTGATAAGGTCGTTTTCCCCCACTAATGCACAGCGCCATCTCGGTCAAAAAGTACCTGTGTAAAGTTGTTCTGGGCTCTGTGCTATTCCACAGGTTTCTCTAACTCTCCCTGTGCCAACACTATATGATGATTTTTACCCTTCATTCTATTAATATGTTGTGTTATGTTTATTCATTTGTGCATCTTAAAACACTGCTGCATCCCAAGGTTACATTCCACTTAATCATTGTATATGATTCTTTTAGTAAGCTGTTGAATTCAGTTTGCTAGAATATTGTTGATAATTTAGTTAATTTGAGATTTTTCTTTTTTTTTTCAAATAGGTGTTTATCACTGTAAACTTCCCTTTTAGAACTGCTTTCACTACATCTCATAAGTTTTGATATGTTGTGTTTTCATTTTAATTTACCTTAAAATACTTTCTGTTGTTGTTGTTGTTGTTGTTGTTGTTTTTACCATAATCAAGTGGGATTTTTTCCAGGGTTGCAAATATGGTTCAATATCTATACATTTTTAAAAAATTTTATTATGTTAATCACCACACATTATATCATTACTTCTTGATGCAGTGTTCCATGATTCATTGTTTGCATATAACACCCAGTGCTCAATTCAATACGTGCCTCTTCAATACCCATCACCAGGCTAACCCATCCCCCCACCCCCTTCTCCTCTAGAACCCTCAGTTTGTTTCTCAGAGTCCATAGTCTCTCATGGTTCGTCCCTCCCTCTGATTCCCACCCCCTTCATTTTTCCCTTCCTGCTACCTTCTTTTTTTTAACATATAATGTATTATTTGTTTCAGAGGTACAGGTCTGTGATTCAACAGTCTTACACAATTCACAGTGCTCACCATAGCACATACCCTCCCTAATGTCTATCACCCAGCCACCCCAGCCCTCCCACCCCCCACCACTCCAGCAACCCTCAGTTTGTTTCCTGAGATTAAGAGTTCCTCATATCAGTGAGATCACATGAGCACTTTTTCATGTGTCTGTTGGCCATTTGGATGTCTTCTTTGCAGAAATGTATGTTCATGTCTTCTGCCCATTTCTTGATTGGATCATTTGTTCTTTGGGTGTTGAGTTTGATAAGTTCTTTATAGATTTTGGATACTAGCCCTTTATCTGATATGTCATTTGCAAATATCTTCTCCCATTCTGTCGGTTGTCTTTTGGTTTTGTTGACTGTTTCTTTTGCTGTTCACAAGCTTTTTATCTTGTTGAAGTCCCAATAGTTCATTTTTGCCCTTGCTTCCCTTGCCTTTGGCGATGTTTCTAGGAAGAAGTCGCTGCAGCTGAGGTTGTAGAGGTTGTTGCCTGTGTTCTCCTTTAGGATTTTGATGGACCCTTGTCTCACATTTAGGTCTTTCAACCATTTTGAATCTATTTTTGTGTGTGGTGTAAGGAAATTCTTCTGCATGTGGCTGTCCAATTTTCCCAACACCATTTGTTGAAGAGACTGCCTTTTTTCCACTGGACATTCTTTCCTGCTTTGTTGAAGATTAGTTTCCTGATTTAACTTCTGATTTCTACTTTTAACCCATTTGTTGTTCAGGAGTGTGTAGTTTGATTTCCATGTATTTGTGAATTTTTCATTTTTCCATCTGTTATCAATTTCTAGTTTCATACTATTATGGTCAGAAAAGATACTAGCTATAATTTTGGTCTTAAATTGATTACAGCTTTCTTTGTGACCCAATGTATGACATATCCTGAAAATAATTTTTCATGTGCTCTTGAGAAGAATATATATTCTGGTACTCTTGGATGGCATGCTCTATATATGTCTGTTAGGTCCATTTTGTCTATAATGTGTTGTCTTCTTATTAACGTTCTTTCTGGATGATCTAGCCAATGTTGAAAGTGGGGTATTGAAGTCCCTTTGTATTAGTGTATTGCTATCTATTTCTGCCTTCACTTTTGTTAGAACTTGTTTTAAATATCTAGGTGCTCCAATGATAGATACATATATATGTACTGTTATATCCTCTTGCTGAATTGACCACTTTTTCATTGTATAATGCTGTCTTTGTCTCTTATGACTGAATTTGATTGAAAATCTATTTTATCTGATATAAGTACAGTAAGTCCTACTCTCTTGGTTACCATTTTCATGGAATACTTTCATGTCCTTAAAGCTAAAGGGAGTCTCTTTTATGTAGCGTATTGTTGGATCTTGTTTTTTATCCATTCAGCTACTTTTTGCATTTTGATTAGAGAATGCAGTTCTCTTACATTTAAAGTAATTTTGGATAGGTAAAGACTTGACTTACTACTGCCGTTTCTTTAGTTGCTTTTTGCCTGTTTTTTTTTTTTTTTTTTTTTAGTTCCTTTATTTTTTCCTCCTCTCTTACTGTCTTCCTTTGTGATTTACTTTTTGTAGTGGTATGTTTTAATCCCTTTATCTTTTGTGTAAATGCTATAAAGTTTTTTTTTTTTTTCTCTATATATGCATCATTACTTCCAGGTAACAGGATTGCCTTATTAAAAAAAAAAAAATGACTAGAGATACTGGAGAAATACTGATAGATACTGCTTTAGAAATGGTAGCAATATTCAAAGGCATGTAATATTATGAAATGACATTGGTTCTTTAGCAAGACACAGGAAGTTACATTGCCAACAACTATAAGGAGGTACCATCCAAAGTTAGTCACATTTTTTTTCAGTTAGTCGTTTTTTAAATGATCATAATAGGCTTTCTTTCAGAAGCCTTACACTTCACAATTTCTCATAAATCTATTCTCTTTGTCTTATATTTTCATCATTCTTGTCAAAATTTGCTTAATGCAATGGTTAATTAGAAATGTTCACATAAATTCATCTATATTAAAACTTAAATAAAATATTTGAGTGTTTATATTGGCATTTTAATAGAAATTTCATCCTCTAATAAAACAATGAAACCACAATGGTAAAATTTTTGGCATCAGGTAGAAGCAAATGGACAAATTAGGGCAAATATCTGGGACATTCTCAGTGTCTCTCATGTATTCTAATGTAAGAGGTTGACCTTAAGGTTCTGCATATAATGCTGACTCAGACAGAAGAAAATTTTTAAAGTTGAAAAATTAAATTTATACACTGTCTAAAATCTCATTGTTTATAAGTCCTATAGATAGAGGAAATTTCCATCTGGCTAGTCAGAGTAAAGTTTATTGTACCAAAGAAATAATTTAATAGTATCTTAAGGAACATGATTGAATTAATGAGGTTTGAATTTGCTTAATTTAAAGCCAAAGTAGAGTTTGGACACAGATAATTCACATTATGCTGTCTTTTATGAACAATATAAGCTTAGATCAAAATTATAATATTTTAAGTTTATTACTCAAGGAGTTTATCTACATATATAAACTGTCATATTGAATGCATGGTCAACTTAATATGGAATTAAAGACAACTTGTCAAATTCATTTTCCATTACTAATGATGTAAAGGAAAAATACATGCTGGCACTTGCTTTATTTAATCTGCTTTGCATAGCAATGATGAATTATGTAACTGATAATGTGACACTAAACACAAAGTGGTATTTGTAATCATCTAAGATATTCATTTACCTTCATCAACTGACAATATCCCAACATTTTTTTAAGGCAAAATCTCATGCTCTAATATTTTCTGACAGCTATAGCTGTTTGTATGGAAATGAGTTCTTTTAAAAACAAATTTGACTTTATAGGCAATAATGTTACACTTCACAGTGAAATGAAAGTTTTTTTTCATATTAAAGAAGTCCAACCAACAAGTTGGTAAGGTCTGTTTTCTCAAACTTTCATCCTTCCCTGTCTGGATTAGGTTCATATGCTTGTTAGCTGAATGGCAAAAAAAAAAAAAAAAAAAGCCAAAACTTGAAAATCACACGGAAACAACTCTTTTTGTTTTGTTTTGTTTTGTTAAATTCCAGTACTATTAACATATATATTAGTTTCAGATGTACAGTATAATGATTTAATAATTCCATACATTACTCAGCACTTACCATGACGAATGTACTATTCAATCCCCATCCACCACCCACCTCCCCTCTGGTAACCACCAGTTTGTTCTCTATAGTTAAGAGTCTGGTTCTTGGTTTGTCTGTCTCTCTGTTCATTGTTATTGTTGTTGTTCCCTTGCTCTTTGTTTTGTTTCTTGAATTCCACACGAGTGAAATCATATGATATTTGTCTTCCTCTGACTCATTTATTTTGCTTAGCATTGCACTCTCTAGCTCCATCCATGTTGTTGCAAATGGCAAGATTTCACTATTTTTTATGGCTAAATAATAGTGTTGTATGTATATACCAACCACATCTTCTTTATCCATTCATCTATCAAGGGACACATGGGCTGCTTCCATAATTTGGTTATTATAAATAATGCTGCAATAAATATGGGGGGTGAATGTGTCCCTTTGAATTAGTGTGGAAACAACTCTCTATAAAGGGAACACATAGTTAATTTCCTTCAAGATACTTCCATACCACCCCTCAGAGTTAGGTAAATTCGCAAAATATTCAAAGTCATAGCTTCATTCAAAGCAGCTGAATTTGAAAACAGCATTTGTAGGTGCATATTTTCTGTTATTTCTTAAAAAACACTGCTCTATAATGTGATAATTATCAAAGCATACATCATAAATCTATTAAACACACAATATGCATATGTTTTGCAAATATCAAAATGAAGCTTGGCATAGTGGAGAAAACATTACCTTTGCCATCTAATGGCCAGAGGGTATATTCCTATGCTTCATATTACTAACCTATTATATTGAAAAAAATCTAAATTTAGATACTCAGTTTTTTCATTTGCAGTTAGAACATAATAATTGATGTATTGAAGTATTGTGCAAATTAATATACGGTTAAACTTTGAACTAGGCAAATGTTAGGGGCACTGACTCCCCACACAGTTGAAAATCCACTTTTTAACTTTTGACTCCCCAAAACTTAACTACTAATAGCCTATTGTTGACCTGAAGCCTTACCGATAATATAAACAACACATATTTTGTATGTCATATGTATTATATACTGTATTCTTACACTAAAATAAGCTTGAGAATAAAAACTGTTATTAAGAAAATCATAAGAAAGAAAAAATACATTTATAGTACTGTGTTATAAAAAATCCATGTATAAGTGGACCCATACAGTTCAAAGTGTATTCTTCAGGATCAAGTATATACATTTATATACTGGCATTGTGAAAATAAAGGTTGGCTGTTTTAAATCTTTTTAAGTAAGGATTAAATGAGGTGAATCTTGCCTCCTTGGTAAGAATGAAAGGAAATGCTTCCCATAAAGGTAGGGAAAACAGCACTCTATCAACACAGAAGTGATAAGATAAAATTGGGTCCTACATTTCAAGCAATGGAAAGCCAGATACCACCTCAGCAATCAAAAACAAGAATCCCCCTACCATGCTAGTGGGTAAGAAATGAAGATCAGTACTTTTGTAGCAAGGCAAGCTTCCTTGTAAGGTACACATACATAGTTTAGATCACAAATCAGGTATGTTGAGTGTTGTGCTACATGTATGAAGTACAGAAATTGAAAAAAAATAAAGAATATTAACACTGGAAATTTTACAAGTGAGAAATATAAAATTAGTTTTGTACAACTTTATAATGACATCTGTTGCTTTTATGAATGATTTCTGTATGTCAGCAATTATACTTTCATAATATTATTGCAGAAATCTTTATATCACTATAGTATAGAACTCTAGATTTTACGATCAGAAATAAAGGCAAGAAAACTTGTTTCTCAACTTTCAGGTCCTAATAGTGGTTAAGATATTCATAGACTCATCTGAAGCCCCTGGGTGGTTCATTTGGTTAATCATCTGACTCTTGATTTCGGCTCAGGTCGTGATTTCAGGGCCGTTAGATCGAGCCCCACATTGGGCTCCATGCTCAGTGGAGAGTCTGCTCCAAATTCTCTTTCTCTCCTTCTCCCTCTGTCCCTCTACCCCACTCTCTCTCTCTTTAAAATAAATAAACAAATCTTTAAAAAAAAGATTTTTGTAGAGTCGTATAAAGAGTACTACACCACTGCAACTTTTTGTGTGTTTTAACTCTTACATTCCAAATCTAACTTTACCTAAATTGTCCAAATAAGAACTTGGAACTAAGACTTCCTGCCATATCTGTTGCTACCTATAAAGAAACAAAATTTCATGCAGTTTCATAAGGACATGCACAGTCTATTTTAACTCTTTTTTAGTTGAAATTCTTCATTATTCTTTAGCCATATTTTGCTTGTCATCAACTTTAATTTTTTCTATCTACTTTATTATTTCACATATTTTAATTGTGTTTAATATAGCGGTTATCACAAATGTTTTAACATTTTTATTCATTACTATTATTAATATCAATGAAGATTGGGGGACAGACAGGTAGGGTGACACATTAGCTGAGATCCTCTAAATATTCATCACTGTTTGAAATCTGGGATATTTACAAAATAAGTAGTAGGACATATTACTGTGAAACACTTTCAATTTTATCTTCAAATATAATTGTCTCAAAATAGTCATATACTCTTCAACAAATGGTGCTGATAAAACTGGACGGTAACATGCAAAAGAATGAGACTGGGCCACTTTTTTTTTTTTTAATTTTTTTTTTTAAGATTTTTTTATTATTCATTTGAGACACAGAGATAAAGAGAGAGAGAGAGAGAGAGAGAGAGGGAGAGAGCATGAGCAGGGAGAGAGGCAGAGGGAAAGGGAGAAGCAGGCTCCCTGCTGAACAGGAAGCCCGATGCGGGGCTCGATCCCAGGACGCTGGGATCATGACCTGAGCCACCCAGGCGCCCCTGGGCCACTTTCTTATACCATTCACAAACATAAACTCAAAAAGGCTTAAAGACATAAATGTGAGACCAATAAAAACCTTGAAGAAACCATAAAAATCCTTGAAGAGAGCATAGGCAGCAATTTCTCTGACATTGGCTGTGGTAACATTTTTCTAGATGTGTCTCTTAAGGCAAGGGAAAGAAAAGCAAAAATAAACTATCAGGACTGCATCAAAATAAAAAGTTTCTGCACAGCAAAGGAAACAATCAACAAAACAAAAAGACAACTTATTAAGTGGGAGAAGCTATTTGCAAATGATATATCCAAGAAGGGGTTAGTATCCAAAAAATATGAACAACTTATACAACTCAACACACACAGAGACACACACACATACACACACAGACGAACAAATCCAATTAAAAAATGAGCAGAAGACATATGTCCAACAGACACATGAAAAGATGCACTCAGCATCACTAATTACCAGGGAAATCCAAATCAAAATTACAATGAGATATTACCTCACACCTGTCAGAATGGCTAAAATTAAAAACATAAGAAACAAGTGTTGGCAAGGATGTGGAGAATAAGGAACCCTCATACACTGTTGGTGGGAATGCAAACTGGTGCAGCCATTGTGGAAAACAGTATGGAGTTCCTCAAAAAAGTTAAAAATAGAATTACCACACGACCCATAATTAATTCCACTACTGGAATTTACCCAAAGAATCTGAAAACTCTAATTTGAAAAGATATATGCACCCCTATGTTTATTGCATCATTATTTCAATAAGCAAATTATGGAAGCAACCCATGTCCATTGATAGATGATTGGATAAAGATGTGGTATATATCTAGATATAGGTATGTGTATGTGTGCATGCATGTATGTGTGTGTGTGTGTGTGTGTGTATAGATAGAAAGAGAGGGAGGGGGAGGATATTATTCAGCCATAAAAAAGAATGAGATATTGCCATATGCAACAACATGGATAAATCTAAAGGGTATAATGCAAAGTGAAATAAGTCAGTTGGAAAAAGACAAATACCATATGATTTCACTCATGTATGGAATTTAAGGAACAAAACAAATAAAAAATTAAACAAAAAAACAGACTCTTAAATATAGAGAACAAGCTGGTGGTTACCAGAAGGGAGGTGGGTGGGGGGATGGGTGAATTAGGGAAAGAGATTAAGAGTGAACTTAGGATGAGTACCGAGAAATGTATAGAATTGTTGAATCACTATATTGTACACCTGACACTACTATAACACTGTATGCTAATTATACATTTTATTAAAATAACAAAATATAAATAAAATGGCGAAAAAAATTTTTAAAAGTGATATACTTCTCATTTTCAGAATGACTTCTGGTTGCTATGATAGTGTATCCTTCATATAATTTTTCTCACACCTACCTGCTTCTAGAAAAATTCTAATGAACTTTATCCACCTCTCTTCAGAACAGTAAAAAAAAAATAAATAAATAAAAATAAAAACATTTTTTAAAAATTCCCTGTTCTTCCCCCTGATTGTGAAAGTGAGGAGCAGGAATGATGTCATATCCCCAAATATTTTCAGTTTTCACATAATCTTCAAAACACATTGTTACTTATTCAAAAGCTATTTCTACATTAATAAATCTATAACAAAAAATCTGTATCTCTGCATTAGTTTCTTGCTGTTGTAACGACTTACTACAATATTAGTGCCTTAAATTGCTGGTGGACAGAATAGATGAAATGAGCCAAAGTATAGTTAAATATAACACATTCATGGGGAGCACGAGTAAACAGCAGAAGCAGAAACAGCATCAGCAACATCTTCAGCTGGAGACTGTGCAGTGGCGGAGTTG
Organism: Mirounga leonina; assembly: GCF_011800145.1. NCBI lineage: Eukaryota > Metazoa > Chordata > Mammalia > Carnivora > Phocidae > Mirounga > Mirounga leonina. The sequence continues at coordinate 41,828,457 of NW_023270854.1, forward strand.
AGAACTCCCACTCCCTGAGGAAGACCTGTGCAAACTCTTCAAACTATCCTAACCCCCACCAGAATGGATTCTCTACTCCTTTCAGGCCTGATTAACACTTATTGCCAGAACATCAAGGAGTTCATGAGTTCAACTAAGAGTTAGTGAAAAGTCTTTATAAGTGGTAATAAAATAAAAAAGACAATAATAAAAAAATAGTGCCTTAAAACAAAACAAATTTATTATCTTATAGTTCTCAGCCAAAAATCCAGAATAGGTCTCTTTGGGCTACAATCTATTCCTGGACACACATCTGCATTCCTTCTTGAGGCTCTAGACTCCCATTCTCTTGCCTTTTCCAGTTTCTGGAGGCTGTCAACATTCTTTGGCTTGTGGCCCTCTGCCATCTTCAAAGCCAGCAACGGTCAGTGGGGTCTTTTTCATGCTGCATCACTCTGCCTCTGACTTTTCTGTCTTACTTATAGATTCTTATGATTACATTAACCCCACCTGGCTAACCAGGAGAAGCCCATCTCAAAGTCCTTAACTTAATCACATCTACAAGAACCCCTTGTCTCAGAATTTTCTACATATGCCATTATGTCTTCTTAAATAATGATGTTTTATTAACCGTGTGAAGTCTGTAGTGATACCAACTTTCTAATTTATTGATATTAATTTGCATTTTCTCTTTTTTCCTGATCAATTGTACTGATCTTTAAGAATTTATTGTTTCATAGAGTTTTCATTTTTTTTCTATTTCTGCTGTATTAATTTTGATTTTTATCATTTCCTTCCTCTTGCTTACTTTGGGTTAACTTGCTATTTTTTTCTTGTTTCTTGAGTTGTAAGCTTAAGTTCCTGGTTGTAAACTGTTCTTTACCCATATAAGTATTTAATGCTAAAGATTCCCTTATAAGCACTGTTTAAGGAGCATCCCACAGATTTAGATATAGTGGGTTTTGTTCATTCAGTTCAGTTTACTAATTTACTGATTTCCTTTGAGAGTTCTTTGAAGTTGGATTTTGAATTTGAGATTTAATTAAAACTTTAAAATTTAAATTTAATTTAAAACATAATTGTTTAATTTCTAAATATTTGGAGAATAGATCTCTCCTTTTTTTTCACCTGAAAAAAAAAAACAAAAAAAACAAAAAATAAAAAATTGTAGCCTGAGAATATATTTTGTTTTAGTACTTTAAAGATTTCTTGTCACTGATTTCTGACTAGCATAGATTGTGATGAAAGTTTCTGTGATCATTTTCTTTATTCCTCTATATGTATTGTCTCTTTTCTGATTCTCTTTAAGAATTTTTTTTAGGACTGATTTTCAACAATTTACTTACACTATACTTTGTTGTGTTGTTGTTGTTGTTGATACCCTGAATAAATTTTTGTATTTCTTGTATCTGTGAGTTTATACTTTATTTTTAAATCTCATTTGGAGATTCTTCAGCTGCTATTTTGTTAAATGCTTTTCCTCTTTCTCTTTTTTTACAATGCACATATATTGAATCACATGATATTGTGCCATAAGTCACTGAAATCCTGTTTGTTTTTTTGTTTTTTGTTTCTACCTTTCTGAGTCTCCGTTTGGGTAGTTTCTGTCACTGTGTGCAAATTCACTCATATTTTCTTCTATAGTACTTACTCTGCTGTTAAATTTGAGTAGATTTTTCCTTTCAAACATTACATATTTGTCCCTATAATTTCAATTTGATGTCTTTTTCTTATCTTTTCATTTTATCTTCCCATTAATTTGATGTTTTTCTTATAATTACTTATCATATTTGTAATTTTATAACTATATATCTTTATTTATCAATGAATTTACTAGAAATCAAGAAATTTCTGTCATTTCTGAGGTTACATATAAAGATTGATTTTCATTTTGGTTATGGGTTTCATTATTTTGTTTTTTCATATGATGTGATAGGCAAATAATGTTGACATTTGCTCCAAAGATGTTCAGGTTCTAATCTCTGGAATTTATGAATATGTTACATTATATGGTAAAGGAGACTTGCCATTATTGTTACAAACATTGAGGAATGAGGAATGAGGAATGAGGAAATTATACTGGATTAGATAGGTGGGCCCAGTCTAGTTACAGGAGCTCTTAAAAGTAGAAAACTTCCTGACTGAGGGCAGGGAGATACAATATTAGAAAGAATTACCTCCCTTCCTGGCTTTGAAGATGGAAAAACAGGACTATGTGTCATTTAATGTGATAGCTACTTAAGCTGGGAATGACTGAGGTTACAGCCAGCAAGACTATAAATAGGGTTGGTGGGGACCTCAGTCCTAAAACTACAAGGACCTGAATTCTGCTCACAACCCAAGTAAACAGGAAACAAATTCTTTCCTAAAGCCTCTAGAAAGGGATGTAGCCTGTCAACACCTTGATTTCAATCTGGTGAGGCTCTTGCAATACTTTTGACTAAAACACTGTGGATAATAGGTTTGTGTACTTCAAACCACTAAATTTGTGGTAATTTCTTATGAAAGCAATAAAAATCTACTATACATTTCTAGTAAGTTTTCATCTGTTGATAGACATTATGAATATAGTATTGTTGAATATTCAGATTTAGTTTTCTTTCTTAAAAGAGTGTTGGATTGATTTGGCAGGTAGTTATGTTACTTGCAGAACAGGTTGTTCTCAAACTTGTTTGTAAGTTCTTTTAGGAGTTACTACATTTAGCCCAAATACTATGGCATGACCCTTTTGTGGCCTCCACTAATTTCCAGAAGTATTTAAATAAATGTCTGTGTTCTGGTCAGATGAAACTCACATGTCTCTCCGACTTATGTTCTTCTGGGAATTGTTCACTTCATAACTTTCCAACAATTCTTATTTTCCTCTATGGACTGGTTTGTCAATCTACACATGTGCAGGTTAGTATTTAGCTGAGATCCAGAAGGACCTCTGCAGATTTCTTCAGCTATCTCCGAGTTGCTCCTTTCTCTCCAGTACCTACTCCGCTAGTTCCAACTGCATCCATCTACACAAAACCTGATAGCGATTTCTTTATCCAGCAGATTGCAATGTCCTGCTTTGTATCACCTTACCCTTTCTAGGAAGTACATCCAGACAGAAATCTACAGCTGCTGTAGGAATCATCTCATTTGTCTCCCTCTTCTAAGTAATCAGTTTTGCTTTGCAAAATATCCAAAATATGAAAATAATTGTGTCATAAGTTTTTATACCTTTGTCCAGTTTTCTCTGTTTATAGCTTTGTTTTCAGTAAGAGGATAAGTTACACTGTCATGGAAAAAAATACAGTTTGGTCTGTTTTTTGAGACAAAATTTCGTGATAAAGGTTTAGAAAAAACACACACATACACGCACAAACAATCTTAATATTTATTTTAAATAAAATTTTATGCAGTTATGCGTCTTCCAGAGACCATTCCCTAAATAGTAAATATGCAATTTTTAACCAATTATGTATATGCCTTGTAACTTCAAGAAGAAATTTGTCAAGTGGAAGAAAGAAAAGAAAAAACTGTTATTTGAGAAATGGATTATTTTAAGAGCATTGGCTATCAATTTAGTGAAAGTGTGCCCCTTAGTGAAGTAGAGACACAGCTATCTATTTTTATATATACATACATATCTACATTCTCAATCAATTCAATGAAGCAAATGTTTAGTCACCAAACCCTATTTTTAAAACAAGAAGGTGATTCAGTAAGAACTGTGATTTAATAAGATTAACCATACAGAAGTGTGGAGACAGGAGGAACTAGAGCCAAAGAGACCAGTTAGGAGACTACTATCTTAATCCAGGTGTAAACTTGATAAGGATTTGAAATACGGTAGCAGTAATGAACTGCATAGGAAAAAAGGCAAAGGTTCTTAACTACCTATCAGATTTTTTTTACATTAAAAAAATTAACTGATATCTGTCAATATTATCACCAAAACCTTTACCATCTCAAAGAAAGATATTCAAATTAATGGATATTTAGAATAGTTAATAGTTTACACTTCAAAGGAAAGAGAAATGAACTAAGATCATGAAAATTCCTCCACTACTGTCCTGTAGTAAATCCATTAGAAAACCATTTGTATCTAATTGTCTAGTCACAACAGAAGACTAAGAGTGACATAACTCTAACGGGATGAAAGTAGATTATGGTTCAATACCCTGTACTCTGATATAGTGTGCAATAGCAATAACCTTGGAGACTATTTCATTTAATTTGCTTAGGGCTGAAGAAGAAAGCAGGGACATTTTTTATTAAATGGATTCATAATAATTAAATGGACTCATATTAAGTGAAGTTTTTATTAAACAGAACTCATAATGGTTTGTTGTATCTTTAAAATGTAAAGTTAAATCTGGGCTTAATTATTATGTTGCCCTTCAACCACAAAGAAGAAAGGCTATGATTCAAATTGAGTCTCTAAAAAGAAATCAGCTGAGACTCCTGGAAAAACAGGGAGCTGCACAAAGATTGGCTCAGGAAATTCTATGTTAGATAAGAAAATAACTAATCAGGGGCGCCTGGGTGGCTCAGTTGGTTAAGCGACTGCCTTCGGCTCAGGTCATGATCCTGGAGTCCCGGGATCGAGTCCCGCATCGGGCTCCCTGCTAGGCAGGGAATCTGCTTCGTCCTCTGACCCTATCCCCTCTCATGTGTTCTCTCTCTCTCAAAGAAATAAATAAAATTAAAAAAAAAAAAAGAAAATAACTAATCATTGCTCAGAGTAACTATGTTGCAAAATCTTAGACAGTCTGTAACCCCTCTTTGCTCTTACAAAATTCATTTATCATTCTTTCCCTTAAGAGGAGATATTGGATTAGATGGAAGGCAATGCTTTTTTAACCTCAAAATTTATGACTCTCATTTTATTTTATATTTTAAGATATGCTTTCTTCCAATTCTCCTACATATCCATTAAAAGTAGGTTTTCAGCCCTCCACTCCATGAAAAGTATTCTTTTCTAATATCTGCTAGTAACTATAGTGACCATTATATTGCTAAATCTAATAGTCCATTTTCAGTTTTTAGCTTTAAAATTCTTCTCAATCAGTCCCCCTTATCCCATTCATTCTCTGGCCTCATCTCTACCTCCATTCTCTTTATTCCACTTCAGTAGCATAGACCTTCTTCTCTATGTGTTTCAGTATTGCTAAGCCCCTAACCTTTGTTTCAGGCATTTGCTCAAAGGGCACCTTCCTAGTGATAGCTACCCTAACCATTCATTTTGTGTGTGTGTGTTTATGTAAATATATACATAGCATAAAATTTACCATTTTAACCATTTTTAAATATATAGTTCAATGGCATTAGGTACATTCACCTTATTGTGCAGCCATCACTACCATCCATCTTTAGAACTATTTCATCCCAAATGAAACTCTGTGCCCATAAATAATAATTCCCCATGTCCCTCACTCCAGGCTCTGTCAACCAGCATTCTACTTTTTATCTCTATAAATTTGACTATGCAAGGTACCTCATACAAGTGGAATCATAAAATATTTGTCTATTTGTGACTGACTTATTTCACTTACCATAATGACCTCAAGTTTCACCCAAGTTCTAACCTATGTCAGAGTTTTCTTCCTTTTTAGGCTGAATGATACTCTGTTGTGTATATACCACATTTATTTATTCATTCATTCATCAGTGGACATTTTTAACTATTGTGAATACTACAACTAATAACATAGTTTTGCAAATATCTCTTCAAGTCTCTGCTTGCCTTTCTTTGGGGTATATACCTAGAAGTAAAATTGTTGGACCACATAATAGTTCTATATTTAATTTTTTTAGGAATTTTCATACTGTTTTCTATCACAGGTACATTATTTTATATTCCTCCAGCAAAGCGTAAGAGTTTCAATTTCTCCACATTCTACATAACACTTATTTTCTGCTTTTTTAGTATGTTTTCCTTAGTTTATCATTTTACATCCACCTAATTGTAAAATAGTTGTTAAAACTATAGTAACATAAGGCAGGGTAACATGTGTTTTTATATATACACACACATATATATGTACACTTAGATATAATATTTACAAAGAATAATAACATTTCAGAAGAGAACCAAGAGGCACTCAACTTTCAGTTAAACATGATGGATTGTACATAAATATTTTTTTATTACTATTCAACTGAAAACTCCATAAAATGGAATAAAAGAATGATGATGATGATGACGATGATGATGATGATGATGACAGGTGACTGTGTGGCTCAGTCAGTTAAGTGTCTGACTCTTGGTTTTGGCTCAGGTCATGATCTCAGGGTCGTGGGATGGAGCCCCTTGCTTGTGCACTCTCTCTCTAAAATAAATAAATAAATAATAAATCTTTAAAATGATGATGATGATGTCAATCATGACAAAGACAAAAGGAGAAAAAAAGGATAATTTGTTGCTTGTTGCAATATTGATGGACAGGAGTCATCTAATGAAACATCACCGAAAGTGAAAACTAAGCAGTCAGTGAAAGAATCATAAAAGTTAGCTGATGATCACTGAAGAACAGCATAAGACATCAAGAATGGGAACATCAGGTCTCTCATACAGTGAAGTGTAGGATGGGGCTCAAAACAAAATAATTTTTATAGCCTTTAGGTTCTACAGATTCCCCCCTCCCCCGAGGTACTGCTGTCCTATAGAACTGAGGCTCAAAACGTGATGGGGCATCATACTGGAAAGAGGAAGGAAGCAAAAGATTAGACATTGAATGATGAAAACACTGGTTCCCTTCTTTAACTTGGCTCATGAATTCTGTCATCTCAATAAAAGATTAGAGAGATCTCTAGGAAAACTGCTTAGTGCAAGGAAAACTGTTACAGGAATTTATATTTAGTATTATCCCAGTATTCACTCCAGCCAGACAGTTGGGACAAGCACATCTTCTACAGCTTTTTTAGTGTATCTCTTTAAATGTGACCTTCTTTAAATGTGAACTTCTCTACCAGAAAGATATTAAATAAACATAAGAAAATAAAACCAAAACATAACTGTGCAGACAGTGGAAGGAAAATTCAAAGAAATAATAAAAATGCCATCAGATGTGTAAGAGAGGATACTGAATTCACAATATAAGAATAGAAGTTTATAAAGAAAAGAACATTCAGAGACCAAAATAGGTCTCATAAAATAAAAACACGATATCAAAACTGAAAACAATATCACTCAAAAGTTTGAAAGTTAAATTTGGTCATTCTTCCAGAAAATGTGAAGATGAAAAATAAAAGTGAAAGATAAGAAAATTAGTGGAGGAAATTATAAAGTGAATAAGAAGTAAATTCCTGGAAGTGAAGATTCTGAATTTTTAGGTCAAGAAGTCCCAGCAAGTACCACTTGGCACAATTTGTACAAATGGAAGAACTCCAATGTAAGGAATCAAAAAATTCCAAAACAGTGGGTAGGAAAATATCCCAAATGCAGATAGGGAGAAAATCCAAATAGATTTCATGCGACAGCCAGTAAGTATGAATGACTTAGGACTATTTAACAGCCTAAATAAATTTTAGAAGACAATAGGAAAATGCTTTAAAAATCTTGAGGAAAAAGCATTTCCAATCTTGAATTCTATATTCATTCAACTGCAAGTGAAGAAAGAGGTAAAGTAAAAATATGTCCAGAAATGTGTGTATATCCCAAACACTGTCTTTTAGGAAGTTACTAAATGATGTTCTCCACCTATGCAAGAAATTAAATCAAGAAAAAGGAATACAAGAGTTCGGCCCCAGAAGAGATATAAGGAAATGTCTAGGATGGTGGTAATAGAGAGCTCAGAGCTGTACCAACCAGACCAGTTGGAAGCATGAGAAAGGACTCCAGAGATGTCTCCAAGGAAAGAAAAGATGAAATTGATAGACGCCCTAAAGTGCTTAAATGTTTTATGATGATATAGATACTTCTGGAAGATAGTTTGAGAAAAAACATGTAAATGATCCATAGAAAATCATGCAAAAAGCAACAATGGGGAGTTAACACCACAGGGGGAAAAAAGTGAACAAGAAATTAATTCACTATTTTGCTCAGTAAAAATATTTACAGTCTCTTAAATTATTGAATATTTATGCAATAAAAAATATTAGGAGGGAGGGAGTATATGAAAATAAATATCTGTCACAATGGGAAATAAATAGAAAAATGAAGAAAAACTAAGATATAACAAAGAAAAATTTTTTAAAAATTGATGTTAAATAGAAAAATTTAAGGAATGGCTGTACGAGCATATTATTAAAGACTTTAATATACTTACCTAAAGAGAGTAAGAATTTGGTATGAGGTGTGACTCAAGAGACTGATGAGTTATTTGTTTGTTTTTATTTTTTATAGGCCTTAAACATGTACATTAAAAAAAATATTTATCAAAATATAGACACTAAATATCTCATAGAAAGCTTGGATCTTCTGAGAATCAGACCCCAAGATGAAATTATGCATGTAGGAGATTTATTGGGTAAACACTTAAGAAGATTAAAGAGTAGAAGAAATGGGGATAGACAAGGAGCACCTTGTGACAATAATGCAGGTCTGAGACCTGTGAAAAGACAGAGGAAAAATGAAGGATATGTTGTTAGAGCCTCAGACTGCACAGCAGCTCTGAGAAAGGCTTAGCCAGCCAGACCAATGGGTAGACCCCGAGCATAACCGATTCTAAGAGTCCCACATTGTGCAAAAAATGACCAAGCTCTACTACCTCCATCATGTTCTGTCATTGGTTAGTAGCAGCCCAGGAAGGGACTAGTCTTGGAGTGAGTGCTGTTGTGGAGGTTAAGGTGCAGCAGATGGGGGACGTTAGCTTTCCTTATAACAGATCTCTCTCTTGAAGGGAAAAATGAGCTGCACATTTCCATGGCTGCCGCCATACTAAAAATGGAAAACATGAAAGAGCTTTCTATTAAAAGTTTTCATTTAGGGGTGCCTGGGTGACTCAGTCATAGGGCGTCTGCCTTCGGCTCGGGTTGTGATCCCAGGGTCCTGAGGTCGAGCCCAGCATCAGGCTCCCTGCTCGGCGGGATGCCTGCTTCTCCCTCTCCCACTCCCCCTGCTTGCGTTCCCTCTCTCGCTGTGTCTCTCTCTGTCAAATAAATAAATAGGATCTTTAAAAAAAAAAAAGAAAAAAGTTTTCATTTAAATTATCTAGTTCTCCTCTTAGAGATAATAGATATTTAAGGTACAGTTACAGTGTGTACTCTTATTTTTAGAAATTATAAGTTCTTTTGCTTATAAAGATAGTCTTAAGTTTATAGAAAAGTTTGTATGGTTCTTCAAAACAGTATTTTTATCCATTTAAATATCCACAAAATTTTCTTGATGAAACATAAACAACACAGATAAATATCGAGATCTGGATCTGTCCATTAATATATATATATATGAATTGTCTAAAATATGTATATATATGTTCATCTTATTTAGTCTAAATTATATCAAAGAAAACAAAATATGATAATATAATAAATCACAATAATAAAATATTTTCTATTAATATTTTCTAGAAATCATGAGTAATAGCAATTACCAATTGGTTTAAAATTGTGTTTTATTTATTCTATAACTTAAAAATATTAACCATTTATTTCATTTATTCATGACACTAGGTAAGCATGAGTAATTTATCAACTCTGTCTACTTAAAAATAATTATAACACTTTGTAACAAATACAATATTAGACATTAATACAATAAGGAAGGAGATAAAATAAGAAGAGGTCACTTCTGCCCCATCAGCCATTGAAGAGCAGCATCCATGGCTCGGCACTACCCCATGGATGTGGGTCTCTACAAGGTGATCAAGAATGTGAGCAAGCTGACGTACAGCTGCTGCTGGGGGCTCCTCATCAGGCACACCGAGTTCAGAAGGGACATGATCCAAGATGTGTGTGGCTTCCCCCCATAGTGCACCATGGAGCTGTTCAAGGTCTCCAAAGACAAATAGGCCCTCAAATTCATTAGGAGAAAAGTGTGGACATCATCTGGCTGCCATGAGGAAAGCAGCTGCCAAAGGAACTCAGCCCCCTCCCTGCTCTGTGCATAGTAAAACCTTTGTAGAAAAAAAAAAAGGACCAACTCAGCCACAGAATAAAGGAAACTTTCACAGAGAATGCTATACTTGAAAGGAGTCACATAGAATGTATTTACAAGGCAAAAATGAAAAATTTAAAAATATATTCAAAGAAAAAATAACCTGCAAGAACATGGAATTGTGAAATGACACAGCACATCTAGAGGATCCTTCAAGATGACTTGTTGAGTAGTCAGGAGGTCGTCAGATTTACTGAGACACAGGGAAATTTTTAAATTTCACATATACGTTTCAACTCCAGAATTCCAATTTTGTTCTTTTTTTAAGGAAATAATTTCTCTTTGGTGATACTCTCTACTAAAAGCAGTATTGTCAACATAACTTCTTTTATGTCTTTAATCATGATTTCCTTTAGTTCTGTGAATTTTTTTATAATGGCTATTTTAGTCTTTTCTGATAATTCCAACATCAAGTCACTCTCACAGGTGGTTTTTGTTGTCTGCTTTATTACCTTGTGTATCAGTCATATGTTCTTATTTCTTTGCATGCCTTGTCAGGTTTTGTTGCTGCTGTTGTTGTTTTTTTAACTGGATAATTTATTTTTTAAAAGATTTATTTATTTATTTTAGAGAGAGAGCACAGGTGGGAGGGGCAGAGGGAGAGGGAGAGAGAATCTCAAGCCAACTCCACACTGAGCATGGAGCCCAACACAAGGCTCAATCTCATAACCCCAAGATCACAACCTGAGCTGAAACCAAGAGTCTGGCTCTTACTAACTGTACCACCCAAGAGCTCCTTCACTGGATAATTCAGATAATGAATTGTACTAACTATGGGTACTGTCCCCCCTCTGGAGCTTGGAGCTTGTTAGGGTTATTGGCTTGTTAATTTATTTAATGACTAGTCAGGTTATTTTAGTGATGTTTATTCTTTTTCTCCTCTACACTCCCAAAGCAGTGTTAAACCTCTGATGTTTCTCTTGAAGGAGGTACATCTTTGGGTATGCCCACAATCACCCTGTGATAGCAGTGACTACAGGCTTTCTCCCTCTCTTTCTTTAACCACACTCAGCTGCTAAACTCCTCTAATTACCAGCTGACAGCCTTATTGATTTCAACAATTCCCTAGGCCATAAATTGCTCTACAAATTAATTATTCAAATTCTGGCTTGTTTCAAGGAAGAGCTTCTGAAGTCAGTGTTTGATATGTGTTCTGACCTCAAGAAGGCTCCACTCAGCTGTCTTATTCTCCATTTTTCACTTGAAACAATTTAGCCTATATTTTGAATCTCCTTCAACTATCTTTTACCTCAACCTCCACTGTTTTTGAGGGAACACTTAGGCTTGAACTTCTACATGCTCTGTTTCAATGAAGTGAGTTTATGAGGAAGAGATTAAGAACTCTCTGTTTTATGGTCTGATTCTCTCCCAAGGCAAAATCTCTAAACCAAGGCTCTGGAGCTGGTGTTGGGAATGCTGGCAAGCTTCTCTCTGAGTGATACTCACTGTCTAGGAGTCAAGCACTCAGTGGAAGGCAGGGACATCAACTTGAGATCCATTTGACTTGTCCCTCTTGACATGGAGGCACAACTTTATGATCCAGGGCAAAGGTAATCAGTGCCCAGTATTTTCAGCACACCACACCTTCATCCCATGAGTTGAGTTGAAGCTGGCCTGAAAAATGGAGCTGTCACTTTTCATCTGCATCCTGGGATTTAGCTTTAGCAACGGGATATTGGGAGCAGGATGAGAAATGCTGATATCTTGCTTTTCTCAAGAAGAAAGCCCTTTGACTGGGAGCTGGGGAGAGAGGAAGCTCTGTGTTCTTGACTGTAGCCATCTGGAGTGCCGTCTTCACCTTATTGAGCTGGGACCGGGAAGGAGGAAACATTTTGCTGTTGTTGTTCAAATACCATATTCTTGCTTTTCTTGCTGTATTTTCATAGATTTCCTTATATAGATGTTTGTTCATTTATTGCTTTCCCTTAGGACCATTTCCAAAGACTTTAAAGGATTGTCTGTTTTTTTAAGGATTTTCACCAGTTTCACTGGAGACCAGGACAAAAAACTCCTCCCACTGTCACGCTGATAGTCTCACCAACTGTTTTTGAAATTGAAAAGTAACATACATAAATATATATATAATGTGTGTGTGTTATACACATATATCTATTATATATATACATGTATATATTAGAAAGGTAATTTTTAAAGGATTTAACAAAGTCAAGAAATATCTAATTAATTTTTACTATGTGCCAAGTGTGGTTCCTTTGCTAAGCTGGAGATACGATAGTGAACAAAACAGATAATGTTCTTGATCTTTCAGAACATATATTCTAGTGAAAGAGAAATTAAGTTAACAAATAAATAAATATCAGGTGTGTACAAGTACTATGAATACAAATGAAGCAGGGTAGGAAGATACAAAATGAGAGGAGTGAGTTCTGTTTTAAGAAGGTGGTCAGGGAAGACCTTTTGATGAGGTGATACTTGAGTATGTTCTGAGTTATGTTTATTTTTTTCTGAGTTATGTTTAAAAAATAATTTCTAGATACAGCATGGAGAATACACTGCAGTGGGGCAAGCACAGAAGCAGGCCAAAGAGTTAGAGGGCTTCCCAACAAACCAAGCAATAGATAATGATGGGTTGGACAGGATATTTGTGGAACAAGGTGGTGAGAAATCATTGATTATAGGTACATTGAAGAAGTTGAACCTATATGATGTCCCTTATGCATTTGATGCTATATGAGATAAAGAGTTTTTTCAACTGAGAAGTTGGAAAAAATGGTGTTACCAGGTAATAAGATAAAAAGTTTGAGGGAGGAACATTTGGAGTGTATGGAAGTAGAATTTATTTTTTTGATCCATTGTGTTTGAGATGATGCCTGCAAAGCACGTGTAGAAAATAGATTTTCAAGGATCAAGAATGAATGGATATAGGAAAACAATTTAGAAATTTAACAAGTGACAGTAAAAATGTAGAGGCACTAAGTATAAAGAGTAGAGAGATGATTAGTAAATAGAAATAATAGCATTGTTGATTGATGAATGAAAGGGAAGAGTCCAGGGTGACTTTGTTTTCAGTTTGGCTGACTTTTTGGAAAATAATGCCATTTATCAAAATAGGAATTATAGGAGGAAGTATATTCTTGAAACTTGGTTATAATTGATTTTTATAAGAACACATATTAACTGAATAGTACTTAATGTAATGTCAAATTCAGTAACTTTGGGAGATTAAATATTACTCAGTTAAGCAGGCCCAACCACACTGGGCTTTGAATCGTTATGCTCCCAGACTGAATAAAAAGGAGATGCTCATAGCCACTGATAAGAAGTTAGGTAGCTCCTCTCAGACTACTAATAAATTCTTCAATTATTTTCCTTGGCGTATTAGTTTTCTATATAAGGTAAGGATATCCATGGGTACCATCAATCCAGCTGTCTTTTGGAAGGTTTAAAGGTATTCCCAAAGTAAAAGAACTTTTTTTTAATTGCACTTGGTGAACATTTTATGGTCTTAGATTAAAGCTAAAAATCTTAAAATCATCCAAAGAAACATCCAGTACCCACAATGAGAAAAGAGTGTTGATTTCTGAAAAATATTTCATAATTTATTGAAAAAAATGTTTATAACTAAGATCCTCAGAAAAGTTTTGTTGCTTTTCTATGTCATAATATTCTCTGTAAATTCATGGACTGATTTCTGCAAATTCTCACAGCCACCATGAGACAGCATCTTCTTCTGTCAAAAGTAGCTACATGAACCTTATGTTAATCCAAGCACTTGTTTTTCATCATGCATGGCTAACAGGATGTTATTTGATCAAATTTGTTTTTCCAAGTAATATATTGGGTTATCTCCATGTTTTGACCTTTAAACTAAAACTAAATTGCTTTTCATTACCTTCATATAAATAAAATACATTTTGCTAGTTATCAAACAATAAATGAAAATGTGAACTCTACCTGTGATTCCTAGTGGAAGAACATTAACATATTTCATGAATCATCTCTTAGAATGCGATTATCGGGGCTCCTGGATGGTTCAGTAGGGTTAAGCGTCTGGCTCTTGGTTTCAGCTCAGGTCATGATCTCAGGGTCCTGAGATGGAGCCCCACCTTGGGGTACCTGCTCAGTGTGGAGTCTGCTCATCCCTCTCCCTCTCTTCTTCCCCCCACTCCTCCCCTCTCTCTGGAATAAATAAATAAAATCTTTAGAAAGAAAAAAAAGAAAAGAAAAAAGAAGGTCAGGGAAGGAAGGAAAGAAGGGAGGAAGGAAGAAGTTATCTCTGATTAGTACTGGTTCTACTTCTCATTTGTAACAACTGTCTTCTATGCTCAGATTTTCTTCTTCCATTAGACCTATTTTATGTTCTCTTCTCTCTCTTGCTCTCTTTCTCACATCCTCATTTTCTTCCACCTAGCATTTATTCTATGTATGCTGTACATGGATATCTGCAAAGTATTGTGCCACATTCTGGAAAAACAAGATGAATAAACAGTCTCTGCCATCAAAGATCTTATAATCCAGTAAACATATATAGATGAAAGATAATAATCAATAATTAATCAGTAGTGAGATGTCCAAAACTGCAATGGAAACATAGTGAGGGGAATAATGTACTCTATGTGGAAAAATCAGAATCCTGGTGGAATCGAAAGATGAATTGATATTTACCTGTTAGAGAAGTGAGTAAGAGACATATCTGATACAGAGGTCAACATATATAAACCACAAGGTATAAAAGAAATATATTCAAGGAACTATGGCTGGAGCATAGTCAGTGTTACAAGGAGTGGCGGTGATGTCTCTAGGAATTTAAATGGAACTACATTATAAGGACCTTGAATGTCATGACATGAAGCTTAGACCCGCCACTAAGAATGGGCAGAGTCAACAGATATTATATCAGTACCCATACAAGCTCAGCTAAGAAGTGTGCTGAATGTGGGGACTACCACCAGGGAGAATTCTTTTTACAGTGGAAGGAAAATGACTATATTGAAGGCAGAATGTAGATTATTAAATATTGATAAAGTTGAATTGGGTTACACATAAAAGTAAACTCAAAATTTAAATATTAAAAGAGTTTTATTGGCTTGCACAGCAAGAATTTAAGCAGTCTTCAGAATTTGGATTGAAAGTTTGTAAAATATTGTTCTTGGACCTGGGTTCTTTCTGCCTTTGCTCTTACTTCCATGGTGCCAGTTGGCTACCCATTGTGGTTACATGATGATGGTTGACAAAACCTTAAGTTTCATTCTTACTCATGTAACTACGATGATCACCTTAAAACTAGAGGTTTTTAATTTGTGGATAAAACTCAGCAGCAATGGCTTCTTGCCTTTGCCTTCATTGCATTAAGAGAGCAATAGTATTTTGCATCCAGAGAGGGTATATCTAACACATTAGTGTTAAAGCAGAACACCAATTAGCAGCTAGAAATATTATAGCTTTCAGTATAATACTCTGGCCATGGGATTATAAGGCCCTATTATCTGACTTTAAAGCTAAGCCTAAATTCTAATAAGAAACTGAAGGGAAAAGAAAAACTTGAAATGATTCAATTGCATGGACTTAGCACAGTTGGTAGGGTATAAAAGTTGTATGATGGGAAGGGCTGATAATTTAATGCACAGTGTTTGTCCTTCACTTCCTTATTTGTCATAGGTATCCTACATGCCAATATTGGGAGTTTCCAGGCCCATTTAATGTATATGCTGAAAGATAAGGTAAACACAAATATTAAATTCCCAAAGAGAATTTTAAATAAATACTCTACTTTCAGATTATAGAGTAAATATGCGAAAGGTTTAATTATAATAATCTACATACCTATTTAAATCTCTGTATTATATAAAATAATAAAACTATTTCATTTGAACTTTAATTTTCAATATCAGAGACTTTCATTTTATCGGAGTGACTTTTTGGATTTATGTAACACATACCTCTATAGAATATCATCTTCTTGATCATCTATGTCTGTCTGAGAGATGGCCAATGTTGAATCCATGTATTATGTTGTCACTGCAAGTTTTATCCCAAGGCACAAGCAAGCCATTTGTAGAACAGAACATTTTTTTTTTCTTACATTCTTGGAATATCTTTGTGATCTCTGCTACATAACCATTTTCTCTATTGCTTCTTTAAAGTATTTAACAAGCTTGTTTGTAGTGACATGTGGCCTTTAAATATCCAATGGGAAAAAGAAAGTCTCTTCAACAAATGGTGTTGGGAAAACTGTACAGCAACATGCAGAAGAAGAATCTGGACCACTTTCTTTCACCATACAAAAAATAAATTCAAAATGGATTAAGACCTAAATGTGAGACCCGAAACCATAAAAATCCTAGAACAGAGCACAGGCAGCAACTTCTTTGACATGGGGTGTAGCAAAATAGCAAAAATAAACTATTGGGATGACATCAAAGTAAAGAGCTTCTACACAGTGAAGGAAACAATCAACAAAACTAAAAGGCAACTACAGAATGGGAGAAGATATTTGCAAATGCCATATCCAATAAAGGTTAGTATAAAGAATATGTATAAAGAACTTACAAAACTCAACATCCAAAAAACAAATAATCCAATTAACAAATGGTCAGAAGACATGAACAGACATTTCTCCAAAAAAGACAGATGGCCAAGAGATAAATGAAAAGACGCTCATTTCAACATCACTCACCATCAGGGAAATGAACATCAAAACTACAGTGAGCTATCACCTCATACCTGTCAGAATGGCTAAAATAAAAAAAACACAAGAAATAAGCGTTGGTGAGGATATGGAGAAAAAGGAACTTTCTTGCACTGTTGGTGGGGTTGCAAACTGGTGTAGTTACTGTGGAAAAAAGTATGGAGATTCCTCAAAAAGTTAAAAATAGAACTACCCTATGATCCAGCAATACACTACTGGGTATTTACCCAGAGAGTAAGAAAACACTACTTCAAAGGGATACATGCACCCTATGTTTATAGCAGCATTATTCACAAGAGCCAAGATATGGAAGCAGCCCAAGTATCCATTTATTGATGAATGGATAAAGATGATATTATTAAGCCACAAAAAAGAATGAAATCTTGTCATTTTCAATGAGATGGTTGGAGCTAGAGAGTATAATGCTGAGTGAAACAAGTCAGAGAAAGAAAGACAAATACCATATGATTTCACTCATATGTGGAATTTAAGAAACAAATCAAATGAGCAAAGGGAAATAGGGAGAGAAACCAAAAAACAGACTCTTAACTATATAGAACAAACTGATGGTTACCAGAGGGGAGGTGGCTGGGGGGATGGATTAAAAAGGTGATGGGCACTAAAGAGTGCACTTGTCATGATGCGCACTGGGTGTTATATGGAATTGTTGAGTCACTATATTGTACACCTGAAACTAATATAATACTGAATGTAAACTAACTGGAATTAAAATAAAAACTTAAAAAAATAATAAAGTGTTGTCACTTTGTGAGGTGAGGAGATCAAGCAAGTTGGCAAGACATCTATTCTTCCCTACCAGTCCTTAATTTTATCCTCAAACTTCCTAAGCACTTTAAACAGAGATTGAAGAAACTCTCATCTTTACACCTCTGTCCTCCTTTTTTACTTTTGGGGATTATACAGTGGCAGCAACTTGGTAAGGTAGCACATAAATGGTTGTGCTATTTAAAAATTTGTGCTATTTAAAAATTTATGTGCTACTATTGTGCTACTTAAAAATTTAAGTAACCATTCCTGACACTTCATCCCTCCATAAATGGGTCAGTTGCCTCTTTGGAAGTGGCCAGGACTGAGTAGAAGAGCCAGAGGGAAGATCTGCAAATGCAGATGCCATGAGGTGAACTGAAGTTTGGGTTGGTCTGCAATGTGTTTTCCTATCTAGAGAGAAACTCATATGTAATGCAAAATTGGAGTAAGAACCAAATGCAACCTAATTTCTATAGCAGAATTAGCGGTCTCTCAGGTCAGGGTAAGGAAAGGCCTGTGGACAGGTTCACAGCAACTACCATGAAAACGTCAGTACCAAGTTTGGGGAAACTGAAGTTGGTGGTAAGACTGGGTGAGGGTCCAAGGTTTAGAGTATATTGATTCTCAAAACTCTAACCTTATGTATGCATAAATATATAAAACACATAGGCTCATTTGCATACATGTGTACACACACATACATACACACTTAAACAGATCACTGTTTCATTAATATTACCTGGTGAGGAGAGGCAAAGGACAAATACTATAGTCATTTGGTTAAAATAATGTCCCATATTTATACAGGCATTCTTTGAATTTATCTTTTTTAAAAAATAATTCTTTAGCCTCAGGTACTATGAAATATATTACAGAATTTGACTGAAGATCATCTGCCGTCTGAAACTTCAGATGCTTCCAAGTACTCTTCAAATAATCTAAAATGTAGAATATAGGGAAAAAAATACCTGGATGTGTGTTTGTTCAATATTTAATATTACTTAAGCTATTAATGTGCCAATTAAGTAATCAATTTGAAAAGAGGTTAAAAGCTCCCTTGTGGTACCACAGAAATATAGTCAATCTTCCTTATCTAAAATAAAGATCGAAGTAAAATTGGTTAATATCCAACAGATTCCTGAGACAAAGTTAACTTTGTCTTAGAAAATAAGTGCCCTCCAGCTTCTTCCTAAAGAGAATCACTGTATTAAGAAGGGCTGAGATCATTTTACTGAGACAGGCAAGATTCTCCCAAGAGTCAGTGTAATGTAGCCCTAGGAATTGAGAACTGCAAGGTTTTAGCTCCTTATAGGTATATCTTTGCATCCACCTGTGGAAATCCCACCCTTTCTTCATGCTTAGCCTGTCATTTACACCTTTTGGTATAGGTAGAAGTCTATCTCCAGAAGGCCTCTGAAAAGCTGAAGGGAAACCCAAACACCGCAACATACTACTATCTGCAGATAAAGCTAATATGTGAGTTCACCAGATTGCCTAATTGTCCTAGAAGAGTAACAAAATAGAGGAGATGGCCAGGTAAGAAAGGGATAGCAATCATTTTCGCCTTCATAGTCATACATGCAGTACCTGGGTCTTCATTCCCCCACACTGACTTAAATTTAATCCTGATAGAGAAATGTAATATAGTTCATGTTTTAAAAAAATAGGTAAGTAAAACATAGTGAAGTGAGCCATTAGTGAGATCATATATTAGGTCATGAAAATAGAATCATGTAGGAAAAATTAATTATTAAATGTGAGAATTGAAAATATAGAAAGTGACCCATCCCAGATATCGGTATTTGCTTATTCAATATTTTGCCGAATTGTGTATTGGAGAAAAATAACATTTATTTTCTCAACATACTAGTTCAATTAAGAAAATAAACTGAAAGTTTAATTTGTAATGTGCTTTTTGGTGAATTGGGAAAGTTCAAAAAGGTCATGTGCATATTTAAAATAAGACAAATGATATACTATTTTGTGTGTAATCTTTCCTCTATCAGTTCAACATAATTTTATCATAGAACTGAATTCTGGAAAATATTGGAATTAGTCAAAAGAAAATAGCTTGACTCTTTTGGTAGAATTCCCACATAACTTAGTACGGAAAGAATATTTTGTTTGAAGTGTTAAATACAATAGATGCTGCCAAGAAAGAACAGGGTTTCAGGCAAGAGTAACCATTCCTGACACTTCATCTCTCCATAAATTTAAGCCAATGCTGTCAAATTGAAATAAATGTTTCGAATCATCAACCTTTGTCTAGGTTATGCTATGTTTTCAGCAAATGGATCAGGATCAGATTTTCCAAGCAACAAAAAACACTGCATAATTTTTACATCACTAACTACTATCTATGCCTGTCAGAATTGTAATCCAGTCATTTATGGCATTTAAACTCAGCTTCATAATTAATTTTACCATTCCATCTCAAATTTATAGCCAGAAAGCTCTAAGGCCCGTTGGGTATAATTAGCAGTAGTGCCCACTTGTTCTGGAGTAGACTATTTATTTGGCATTTTCATTCCTTATTCAAGATGTATCATTTATTTCTTTCCCAAACACACACTCACTCATCCTCCCCCCGCCCCATCCTTATATCCACTCTTTCTATTATTTTGCCTTAGAATTTTGCAAGTGGGAAAAAAGAGGTCCAAGGGTTGTATGCATCATATATAGTCTTGTTCCAATATAATCTTGGAGTATTCCATTACAAATGCTATTTGCTCATTAGGACATTGACACAGAATTTCCTTAAGTGTTCTGAGAGTCATGCAGGTGGGAAGAGTACCAGTTCACAAGTAACAGCAGCTTCAAAAGTATCCTTTCTCAATAATTTTTGTTGACATATATTCCACAGCTTTGTCTTGCATGACAAATAATAACACTGTATTATCTATCTTTCTAACAAGGATTTGTATTTCAATTCTCTAATGCATGAAAGTCCAATTCTAGATGTAGCAGACCAAAGCACAACTGGAATTCTAGGACTAAGAAATGCCAGGATATCAGCTAATCTAACTCCAAGTTTATCTCTTTATGTTCCTTCAAAACATCAAGGTTGACTTGTCATTTCCATAAAATTTAACTTCAGGAATTATGCATTATCCATTTTTAGATCATTTTTCAGATATTTCTATTATTTCTATAAATTTGATGGTTGTAAGTAAATATTTACTTTGGTGCTTCCATAACACTGTAATCTTCATTGTAATATCAATAGTATTTCAAAATATTGCACACTGTGACTCATAATGTAGTATAGACCCAGGCTACTCCATTTGTGAGTAGTGATTAAAGAGCAATTTTTAAATATTTATATAGATTTAATACTTTAGAATATTTAAATAGTCAACAATTCTCATGTTCTTACAACTTAGAATTGACCAGTGTTGACTCTTGGTCATTGTTCCTCATCTTTTTCAAATTAAAGATACAAAATATTTTACATATAAAGTTATTCCTTTCATTATCCCTCCTCAGAGGAAGCTATTATCATAAATCTGGTGTGTATCCTTTCTGTGTGTGTGTGTGTGTTGTGTTTATCTCCACAAAAATATTGTTTAGAGAGTGTATTCTCTCTCTCTCTTTTTTTTCTTTTTAAAGAGAGGAGGAGAGAGCACACGTGCGTGAGTGGGAGGGGAGGGGCAGAGGGAGAGAGAGAATCAAGCAGGCTCCACACCCAGTATGGACCCCGACCCAGGGCTCAATCTCACGACCCTGAGATCATGACCTGAGCCAAAACCAAGTCAGAGCTTAACCGACTGAGCCACCCAGGCACCCCTGGAGTATATATTCTTTTATTGTCATAAGTGACTTGAAGGACATACAACTTTTTTTTCAATCAGCATTGTTTTTGAGATGTTGCCCTGATGATAAATGTGGATTTAATTCACAGATCTAGATCATTCATTGTAATTGCATGGTATTCCTTGATAAGCATATACCATGATTTATGCAACCACTAGAAGTTTGAGTTATTTCTGATTTTTATTATGATCAACAATATTGTAATAAATCTGTGCCCTTATGCACATTCACACAAGTTTCTCTAAAGTAAATAACTACAAATGGAATCCTCATGTTATAGGGTATATGCATTTTCATATTTATTAAATACTGTGGAACCGCAGGAGTGAAAATTTAACTTGGCTTAGCTGTGAGAAAATTCACATTCTCTTCATATGCAACGCTTTGCTATCATATCATCAAAACATCTATGGATCAGGATTTGAAAGATTTTTATGTCAAGAGCAGAGATTTTACAAGTATAATTTGATCAGTTAGTGAATTACAGTAAATACTATGGATGGCATTGTTTTCAAGGCTCAAATCTTTGTAAACATCAACATGAAACAAAAGTGAATTATATCCTCATAACTTGAATTGCTAAAAAAGTAGTCCTTTCCTAGTAATTTCCTGATAATAACCAAAATTTTGTATACCATCATTATCTCCTAAAGTCATATATATAATTTTAATTGAAAAGAATTATAGAGACCAACTCATTTTAGCAATAAAATAAATGAAAATTCAGGCCAAATTATCAATACTTTTTAGATACTTTACTTTTCCATATTTCCAGGATGTGTATAAATATATTCCCAGGGGGAAAAAATGCTTACTCAGCTATATTTTCATACATTACTTTGTCACCATCTTCCATTGTATTTTTAGACATCCATTCTACTGCTTCCAGTATTTGGAATACTCACCAAAAATGAAGTTATATTTTTATTTTATTTTTAAAATCAGGTTATAATTCATACTTTGAAAGTGTGATGTTGCAGATGATAAAACGACTTAGTTGTATATTCATATATTAAGTGTTGATTTTCTTTCCTGCAATAAGCTTCAGATTTACACTTGATTAAAACTAATCAGACAATTAAAATACGGTATCTTGGGATCCTGATCCTGTAATTTTTTGCTTTACTCAGATGGTATAAATTATAAACTCAAATAATGTTTTCTCCTAATTTGTCCCTTTCATTTTCACTAATATCTCTCTCACTAATTAAGGGATATGAAACCAAATCTTACTTTTGTACCACTACACAATCCCATTGTAATTATCTTCAGTATAATTTGCATAATTAGGTAATTGGCTCTATTTGATCTATGCCTCTTTTCCTTTAATTCAGAATGGTAGAGATCATATTGTCTATATGTAAATCAAAACCTATTCTAGTTTGTTTTCTAGACAGATTTCATTTTGTGTTCTATATCACAAAGCTCATCACTTTACTATTGTACCCTAATATTCACTTTCAGTGTATCTGACTTTGTTACAATAGTGGATTCCTAAATGCTCTGGAAGAAATCATTTACTTCTTCTTTGCACTGGCTGGCCGTGCAGCCCTAGTGAAATCAGTCTGTGCTCTGTAAATAAATTGTTAATAAACACACTCGCTTATTGGCATCAGCCACAAGAACAGATAAAATCCCCAGCCAATTATCCCACCGTTCTAAGAATCAGGTAGTTGATTTGCAGTCAGATATACCATCTTGATATCCTATGGAGTTCTCTGTAGGAATGCTTCCTGAACTGCATACTTATCATCCCATCACAGAAAAACCCCAGAGCAATCCAAAAGTCTCTAGTTTATGCAAAGTCAAGGAGAAAGCTGCAAGGCCCCACATCTTCATCCTCCTTTCTAAGAGATGTAGAATTCGCTGCCAATAAAACAGGCTCTTTAAAAAAGAGTGAGGGGCGCCTGGGTGGCTCAGTTGGTTAAGCGGCTGCCTTCGGCTCAGGTCATGATCCCAGGATCCTAGGATCGAGCCCCGCATCGGGCTCCTTGCTCAGCAGGGAGCCTGCTTCTCCCTCTGCCTCTGCCTGCCGTTCCCCCTGCTTGTGCTCTCTCTCTCACTATCTCTCTCTGTGTGTCAAATAAAAATAAATAATAAAATCTTAAAAATAAAATAAAAAGGAGTGAAAGAGGGATGCCTGAGTTCCACAGTCGGTTAAGCATCTGACTCTTGATTTCAGCTCAGGTCATGATCTCAGGGTCGTCAGATAAGCCCCACGTGGGACTCAGTGCTGGGTGTGGAGCCTCTTTGGGATTCTCTCTCTCCCTCTCCTCCTCCCTCCAATTCCCAACCCCCCATTCCTTCTCACACATGTAAGAGCTCTCTCTTAAGAAAAAAGGGGAAGAAAAGGATAAAAGAAAAGCACAAAGTGTGTAAGCACCATACGTAAGTAAAGGCAAAGGAAAAATGTCTCTCTCTCTCTCTCTCCCTCTGCTCCTTCCTCGAACTCTATCCTATCTACACCCCCAGCTTCACCAGTCCTTTGCTTCTAATTCCACCTATAATAAGATGGAGAATCACATTCACCAGAATACCAGGAGAATGCTCTCCCTGAGAGAGGTGCCAGCCAGCAGTCAGAGTGCAACCTTGAGGAGAGCAGGGACGTGATCAGAAGGTGCAGTTGAGGGAAGAGCTTGGTGATGAGTAAACTGTGTGCAGAGAAAAAGATGGAGGGAGAAATATTTAGCATGCAGTGTAAAGTTTTTATTGGAAAGTGCTGTGTACTTGGATATAAATGTGCTACTTTTTGCAGTATGTTCTAAAAATACTGTCTACATGATAGTGATTCTTTGAAACGTATCAGGCTTCCTTTGCAAATGGCCTACCACATAGCCAACTCTATATGTGTGTGTGTGTGCATGTGTGTGTGTGTGTGTGTGTGAATATTCCATGTGATTCCCCAAAAGAATAGCCATCTTTGTTGGGTTTAATGTGTATATATTTATATATATTCGTCTAAGATTAATTTATTATTCAAATCTGTGGTATCTTTATGTATTAAATATAATAGTAATCTCTTAGTGTCTGAAAATCTTAGTGTTGAAATCTCCCACTATACATTTTGATGTAATTCTGGCTTCTCTTCTGAGATCTAGATTTTTTTATTTTTAAATTTAGATGCATAGAAGACCATGATTTATTTTTCCTGTAGAAGCCCAGGGCAGGCTTCCCCAAGATGGGCCACGTTGGCATAGAGATTATTTTGAGTTAAAAGTAATAAAAACCCAAAACCCAGCAGATGCAGGAAAAGTTCTTTGTCCTCCCCCCAGCCCACATCTCAGCCTCAACTGCCTAAATTTACATTGAAAAGGAGAGCCTGTATCAGGAATAGAACTATTAACAGAGACTCCGCCTTACCTAGGGAACATAACTGCATAATAGGGTAACCCTGTTTACCCAAACATCTCCATTAGCCTTCCTGCTAATGGTCTTCCTCCCCTTTGTCTCCTCAGATTCCCATCCCTCTCCTTAGCTCATATAAGCTTCATGTTGCCTCATTGTCTTTCGAATTTCATGCATGCGTGGGTTCCCCATAACACACCTCTTAAATTTGATTTTCTCCTGTTAATCAGTCTCATGTCAATTTGATTCTAAATCCAGCTAGAAGGACCATAGGGCAGGAGAAGGTCTTCCTCCCCTGCATCCTTTTACCAATATGTAATGCTCCTGTTTATCTCCTCTGATGTTTATATTTTAATTTCGCTTTTGAACCTAATGTTGTCTTTTGGTACACATTTTCCTACCTTTTAGCTTAAGCTTATTATGTACTTGTTTAAATAGGATTTTCTTAGCTGAATAATATTAGATTGTATATTTGTATCCAACAGGTGGTCTCTCTTTCTCTCTCTTTTACTGATTTGACATATAATTCTTGTATTCCTATTATATTAGAAATTACTTCACCAATCTTATTTTGTGCTTAATATTGTGTCTTTTCTTACCTTCCAATATGTAAATCAAATTTTTGTTATATAATTAAAAAAATTATTAAAATACACCCTTAATTTCCTCTGTGATTTTTTTAAAAAAGATTTATTTATTTTCAAGAGAGAGAACACGCAAGGCAAAATTACCCTGCAGAAAACCTCCCAGAAACTCCTCATTGCTGCTGATCTTTTATAGTGCTCCCTCTATCTGTTGTAATTTACTAACCTATTGATTGGGATTTGAGGGGAGGTTGGGTTGACACAGAGATAAGGCTCATATTTAGCTGTTGTGTGCCACGACAACTATACTGATTGGGAAAATGTTTTTAAAAGCTGCTGTTTTGAGCCCCTCACTTGCACCTGTCACTCTACTATCCAATAAGTAAAGAGATAGTGGCTGGCACAGAAGAGATTTCCATAACCACCACTCCAAGATACCACTTGTGTCGGTCAGTAGTAGGGTAGAGTGCACTTCTTCATGGGTTACCGCTGTAGCCGTTGTTTTGTTCTGACTAGTCAGTGGCTGTGCCCAGCAACAATTATTAAATATGTTCATTATGTAAGGAGAGAAAACACATAAGGCTGGGCAGCAATCTGTACTTGTAATTGTCGACTCCTTATCCCAGCTAGGCTACAACATTACCTCCAAGGTACCAACTCTCTGATTGATGTTAGGGTATTGCTATTGTTTTCCTGCCCCAAAGTGTAATGGGGCCATTAGTGATCTTCCTAGAGTGATGAAAAAATAGAAAATGTCACAATGATAAATGCCACCTTCCCAGTCTAAACTACAACATCTGTGCTCAGTCACTTTTGACCCTAGAACTCTGTTCACAGTGTGAGCTAACCACCTTGAGTATCTCCAAGGTTTCTGAGGACACACAACTTTATGTTTGACTATGAGAAATATAGTTTCACTTTTGTTTCTTCCTTGTGTTTGGATTTGGTGGAGTCAATCAACAGCTCATGCTAATTCTCCATCTTGTTCAGTACTAACTGCAATGCATCTCATGGTATTAAATTTCCCCCTGCCTCCATATAATTTTCAAGCAATTATTTTCACTTTACCCCCAATTCTCTATTAAAAAAATTTGAATGTCTATTTCATATCAGTGAGGTCATATGATACATGTCTTTCTCTGATTGACTTATTTCGCTCAGCATAACATAACGCATTGGGGAGGATATGTGCTATGGTGAGTGTTGTGAATTGTGCAACACTGTTGAATCACAGATCTGTACGTCTGAAACAAATAATACAATATATGTTAAAAAGAAGAAGAAGAAGAAGATAGCAGGAGGGGTAGTCTGAAGGGGGGGAAATCGGAGGGGGAGACGAACCATGAGAGACAATGGACTCTGAAAAACAAACTGAGGGTTCTAGAGGGGAGGGGGGTGGGGGGATGGGTTAGCCTGGTGATGGGTATTAAAGAGGGCACGTTCTGCATGGAACACTGGGTGTTATACACAAACAATGAATCATGGAACACTACATCAAAAACTAATGATGTAATGTATGATGATTAACATAACAATAAAAAATTTTTAAAATAATTTGAATGTATTATATCTATTGTAACAAGCTGTTTTCCATCCTTAAATATGTCACTTTATAGTATAAGTAAATAGATAATTTGAATTGTTTTAAAAATGACATAAAAATAAAATGCTTTCCTTAATCTCAGTCCCTAATCAAGTCTGCTTGTTTTTGTGTTTTATACATTGAATGATTTTTTCCCACATACAGCTTTTGTTATGATGCTTTACATGAACATCAAAGAAAACAGCTTTACTATCCTTATAAATAACTCTAATAAATTACAAAACTTTTGCTACTTATTCTCATGTTGACTCATGTCAAGAAGAAAATTAATGTTAATAATCCAAGAGAAGTATTAGGTCAGTTTTTACATACTTGTTCCAGATGGCAATGATGTTTTCTAGTAGAAATAAGGAGATGTGGAGAAAAATATTGCAAATTCCCAGTCTAATCTAAGTTACCACACTTAACATTTTCTAAATATTTTAAGAAGTATACTATATGAGTAAGTGTTGGTACCAGTAACTCATCCCTCACTAATCTATCACTCTTGGATCACAGTTGAGACTAGATATTTACCCTTAGGATAGATGTGAAAGGTAATGAGTGTGTCAGGACTCATTTACATTTGACTATTGTCGGCTACTATAAGCTCCACTTTCATTGCCTATACGAGGGCCTCTAATGATGTGCAGGATGAAAAGCCATGGATGTCTTTTTTTTCTTTAAGATTTTATTTATTTATTTGAGAGAGAGAGAGAGAGAAAGAGAGAAAGAGAGATAGTGAGAGAGCACGGGCATGGGGCAGAGGGAGAGGCAAGCTCCTCACCGAGCAGGGAGCCGGAAGTGGGTCTCAATCCCAGGACCCTGAAATCATGACCTGAGCCGAAGGTAGACGTTTAACCAACTGAGCCACCCAGGCACCCCAAGCCATAGATGTCTTAACCCATGATACCAGCTTTTGTCTTTCTATAAAGTCTACTCTGTTTTTGATGATTATTTGACTTTCTTAATAGAGTTTATATTGGTCAGAACAAGAACTCAGAAAAAGTATTATTCTATTTTCCTTAATCTCTGAGATGAAAATAGTCATAAACATTTTTTTAAATTCCTCAAAAAATGCAATTTAATTCCATTTTAATTGTCCATAATTGTCATTATTAAAGAAGGATAAATACCTTGAAACCAAGGACCAAAAGGAACATCATTTTAATACTTGGTAATTTCATTTACACATATAGTTTCTAATTCCACAGGTATC
This sequence comes from Mirounga leonina, assembly GCF_011800145.1. Classification (NCBI taxonomy): domain Eukaryota; kingdom Metazoa; phylum Chordata; class Mammalia; order Carnivora; family Phocidae; genus Mirounga; species Mirounga leonina. Next base: position 41,856,468 of record NW_023270854.1, read on the forward strand.
ATGGTGATTCACAAATGCTATTTCCAGCCCAGATCACTCTGCCAGACTACTGAGTCTTAAATCTCACTTCAAAGTGGATATATCCACATGGATTTCCACTAAAAGGTCAAAATTGACATTTCCAAAACCAAAATGACCTTTTCCTTTTCTAAACAAATTTCTACCACAGTAGTCTCACCATTGACAGCCCCTATTCACCCATTTACATAAGTTAGAATGCTGAGGGTCATTCTTGAACTTTATTTTCCCCTTTCATTCAATTAGCTACATATTTCTACTGATTTTATCACCTGGAGATGTCTCAAATATGCTCTGTCTTCATCCCTTCTGCTACAATCCTACTTTAGTCTCATACTATTTTGGACTTCCACAATAAAAATCCCATTCCTTGCACCCCTCTACCTCTCCAAACACCACCACAGCAATCTATTTACAATTCAGATGCCCTCCTTTGTGATTTGTCATTGCCAATATCAATGTGTCCTCCCCTGGTTGCATAAAGTTTGGAAGTTGTTGATTGGTACTCATTAAAGAGCAAAGATGTATATGGAAACAAATATTTGTGTGAACTGTCTAGTCAGATCTCCTTTTTGGATAGTCACAGTACATACTAGTTTATTACGACTTTGGGAAGCCCTGCAAGAAGGACACCTGTTTAAATTTATAAACTCCAGCCTAAGAATTTGCCATATCTATGATTAGAGATCCCCTTTTATTTAAATACCGAAAAAGTTATCCAAGGAACAGTGGGCCCAAATGAAGAAATGCATGTACAAACTATGGAGTCTTGACAATGTGTGATATGTCTGAGCAGCTCAGTACATCTGAGGCACAGAGTCTATAAAGAGTGCAATGGGTTATAAGGCTGCAAAATTTGGTTAGATAAGATTTCAGGTGATCTAAAAGCTATTATTAGGAGATGATCCCCATTGTTACATTCATGGAGTAGATATAATATGAAAGTTCAGAATAATTTCTGGCTTTTCTTTCTGACTGTAAAAATAATTCACATAAAAGACAGATTTTTAAAGGTATTATGTTTGCAAGTACATTGTATGTAATAACTCTATCTTATATAATATATAAATATATAGTTTATAGTAATTGTATATTTATACAGATATTTAAAAAAGAGAAAGAGGGTGCCTGGGTGGCTCAGTTGGTTAAGCGACTGCCTTCGGCTCAGGTCATGATCCTGGAGTCCCGGGATCGAGTCCCACATCGGGCTCCCTGTTCAGCAGGGAGTCTGCTTCTCCCTCTGACCCTCCCCCCTCTCATGCTCTCTCTATCTCATTCTCTCTCTCAAATAAATAAATAAAATCTTTAAAAATAAATAAATAAATAAAATAAAAAAGAGAAAGAAAAAAAGCAAAAAAAAATGAAGAAAATCAGGATATTATATCATCAAAGGGAACACTAACACTTCCATGAAAAATTCATCTTAATTAAAATATTTGCTCTCCTAAGAGGGTTCAAGTTGAAGGAGGCCTGAAAAACAAAATTCTCATTACCAAAAATGACATATCCAGAGACTTCAGAGAGATTAAGTTTGAACAGGGAGTGCAAGGAGAGGGGTCCTGAAGAGTTGAGCATCTAAGAACTAAAACAGAATTTGCACATTTTGAAAATCAGATTTAATGCCCTCCCTAAAAGAAAGAGAGAGCAAGAGAAAAGAAAAGCACTTACCCTGCTGAAATACTGAGTGGCTTAGCCAAAGACAAGAAAGGAATAAAAGACATGTTCTAGTTTCCAGCCAAGGATTTAGGACTAAAGCTTGAAATTAGATTTCACTGGTCTTTTGGATCTAATTTGCACCCGCACTAGGGGAAACAGATGTGAGTTATTTGGAGTATTCCTTAGAGAGGTAACATGGAAGTTGTCCCAAGAAGCGGGGTAAGGAAATAAGAATTAAAGTATTCAGCCAAAACTGTTTACCATGGAGCCAGGAAGCAGGCATGGACAGGTGACAGCTCCAGGTAGCTGTCACTAGCCCCTCCAGAAGTTTTTGTTGTCATTGTCCTCTCCACCTCCAGTCAGGTGTCACTGGAAAATAATGGAGTCAAGAAAGCCAGAGGTGTCACAGCAAAGAAGTTGGGGGAAAACTGAATAATAAAGAGACTTAGTTACTCTGTGCCAAATCTGACAGGGTGAAATCAAGAACTTAAATGGTTATCTGAATAGTTCAAGCAAATAATACCTTCCATTTACTCTCTTGAATTTTATAAGAAAGATTTAGAAAGAAAGCAAAGATCCTTTTCAGTTTGCCTTTTTAGAGAAACATTCACATTCAGTATTTTTAAAGAAGTTTAAGAAAGATTAATATTTGTATATTAATATTGTATTATTATAAATATAATTATATTTTATCTTTAAAGCAAATTCTTCTATAAGAATCAGGTTTTTTGAAATAAAATTATGGCCATAAATATATATATATTTAATATTTTTATAAATGTCTTTGACCCACTATTTTTTTCTTTAGCAACCGAATTTAATTCTTTTTGGCATTATCTTCAGTTATATTTCCTAGAAAAAAAACTTTAAAACATTAACAACTACATTAACCAACTATATATTATGTGTGGACTAATTTAAGGGCATATAGAGGGATATCAGAAGAAATCCTAATGATGGAAGTTGCTAATTGCTCTAATTGGTTACTTGGGGATATCATGTTGTGATGTCTTTTATGAAGGATTTGATCATGTTTCAACACTCCAGATCCCTTCCAGCCCTCAGCCAAATGGTTACAAGGGCAAAATGGAACCCATCATCAATGAAAAAGCAGCAAATTAAAAAAAAAATTGATAGCCATTAAACCATATGAAGTGCAATGTATATAGATGTGTGTATTTCCAAAACCAAAATACAAAAATTAACATTTTATGCAGGAAAATTCAGAATATACCTACATGCTAGACTCATAAAAATTGAATATGTAAGCACACACACTATGACTTTTACATAGGAGGGAGAAGCCTGAGAAATACAAAGCTAAAAAGTATTTTTTCATTAAAAATGAATTGAGTGAACATTATCAGAGGGTCTTGATGGGAAGATTTATGTTTACTATTGCATCTTCCCATGATGGAATCTGTGTTAGCCTTTGTTCCTTGTTCTCTAATTTTCTTTCATTGCCGCATAATTTTGCTGTGTAGATTTTATACTGTGTATGCCTTTACTACCTTGCCCTTCAGACACTATTTCGATTTGTGTTCTGCTTCACTGGATCTGCATCATCAGATGCCTCCTTGTCAGATAGTCAGTGAATATGCTGGTTTTATTGCCCGTAACAAATAAAAGTTATCTCCACTCTTTAAAGCTTATCTGCGATTCTGAGTCACTACAAATTCAACAGCGTTCAATGACGGGAGGCTATAGCACCAAGAAGTAGATGAGACAATGAGATTGTAACCATTTGTTTAAAGGATTTAGAACCTCTTTATAGCTATAGCAAGCCACTATGAATGCTTTATTGTCTTCCTCTAGAAGGACAGATAAGTCAAAAGATAATTTTAAGGTGTGTTTATGAGTAGATAAGTGGAAAATCATTAAACAAAGGTTTCTGGGTGTTGAAAACTTAGAGAACCCTAGTTTTGAACATGAAAGCAAGGATTATTGGGAAATAGTTCATTAAAACCAAATGAAATACTTTACATTAATGTATGTATAACCTTTTATCATCTAAACCTGTTAACTTTATTTTAGAAACTGCCTGTGAAGCAACTTATACACTGCAGGTAGTATTTTCTGCTAAATATAATTTTGTAAATAGTGATGCATGTCACTTCTGTGTTCTTATGTGACAGAGTATGGGGGAAATATAATTTTGAAACATGATAGGGAAAATTCATTCCACAAAGCATAAAAGATAAATGTGATGGTCAGGCTGAGGTCTGGAGCTAAATCTTAGTTATAGTTCTCAACAAGTTTACAATATGTAGAAAATTACACTCAAAAGTTTCATATTGAAAAAAATTCATTACCTTCCCTCTGGATTAGAGACAAAGTTTTGGCCTTATGAGGATTGCAAATATGTCTTTGTTTACTATATGTCAGGTTTTCTGATTACCAGTTTGCATTGACCATCTGATTTTTTTTTAATGATCTGTTTTGGTTTTGGTTAATATATATATATTTACTTAAAATATATATATGTATTTACTTTATATATATATATATATATACACACACACATACATATATATATAGAGAGAGAGAGACAGAGAGACAGAGAGGCAGGGCAGAGAGAGAGGGAGAGAGAGACGTGGGGCTCAATCTCATGACCTTGAGATCATGACCCGAGCCAAAACCAAGAGTCAGATCCTTGACACCCAAAGCCACCCAGGTGTCCCTTGACCATCTGATTTAATCCTCATAATAGCTTATGGGTTGGGAACATTTACTAATGATGGTAATCCATATTTTATAGATTAGGTGATTCAAGTTTAAGTAGTTTACCCAAAATTATATTTTGTTGGAGGCTGATGGATCAAGAATTTGAATACAAACTGCTCTGAAAATTGAAGAAAATTTCTGTAGGAATACATTTGATCATATGAAGTAGATAAACTTAAAGCAAACTTATAGTTGGTTTAACAGAAATGAATTTTACAGGAGTCTTGAGCACATTTTTAAAAATTAAATTTTGCTAAAATGGGGAAACTAATAAAATGAAATAAAATTCTATAATAACTCATGACACTATTAAAATAATATAAACTATAAGTGCCATGGGGATATTATAAGCCATCTGTATAGAATAGTTTACTTCTATTCTTAAAAATTCAATATACTTTCCTTAAAGGATTAATAAAGGAAAGTAATGTGTTCAGTAGGTCTTTATGGCTTGCATAACCACACATCTTTTTCCACTGCAGTGGCAGAATTACTGATGCACTAATACAAACATAGTTGTGTCATGGCCAAAGTATGTGCATGTGTGTGTGTCTATACACACCCATATATAAACATACATACATACATACATACATACATACATACATACACACACATAACCAAAAGCCCCTGCTTATTATGCACGCAGAGGAACCCATAACAAATAAGAAATAATTACTTCCGTTAGGAAAGAATCTCAGAATCTCAAATTAAGAATTTTTATTGGAAAATTCTATGGAGTTTTTAAATGCTTAGTTTTAGACATAGCTCAAATGTAGCTGTTTTAACTGTTAACAATCATGAAAACAACACTTGCCTCCTTGAAGAAAATATCTAAGTAGCTGTAATAATAAAAAAGCAGCATTGTTCCCACATATAGTTTGGAGATATATATATATATTTGAATACTTTAATGTCCTTTATAATCAATAATTGTATAATGAATTTCTGCCAATATTTCTTCATTATATGCCCCAAGCAGACATATTATTTCCTTAGCCTATGCCTGTAAGAACATCTCAACACAAAGCTCCACTATCAATTAATGAGAATTGATAGAGAAGATTTAACTCACTCATCAGGCTCAGGTTTAGACATATTAATTTGGAAAGCTGGTATTAACTTTCCTAAATTAACGCAAACACTTGTGTTCTTAAATAGTACAAATATTTTTAAGAGGATATCTATCAAACTTGTGGTTTTAATTAAGCTATTGTTTAAAGATTACTCAGTAAAAACACACTATTAACTTTTTGCTGAATACAGAAAATAAAGGTCAGAAATGATCTTGTTGGCTCCATTTCCCTTCTCAGTCGTTGAGTTATGATGTGCTAATTTTTCACTTATGAAGAATGAGGCCAGGGAATGACTGGAAAATAAACCCGTGTTTATATAAATCATGGGGGTTTCACATATTCTCACAATAGTTTTAATTTTTTTTAGTAAGTTTGCTACTGTAAGCCTACTGTAAAAATATGCCTCTCTAATGAATTCTATTTTAGAATAAACATTGGTCAAGCTGTAAAAAATATAAAATTCTGCTAAATATTAATACTTAAACTGTTTTCTTCAAAATACCTTAAAATTAACATAAATTTTTGTTGCTGAGTTAAAATTCCATCAATTTTAATAAACCAAGAAATAATATTTTATGCTTAAAATGTGGTAGGGTCATCATCTTTGGATACTTTTATTTCTTCTAATCTTGTAGTTGTTTTATGGTAAAACTCCCTTCCCTCAAATGTTATCACTATTAATGAAAGTAACTAGGAAAGCCATTTACATAATTTTGATTTGTAATTTCATTTTATTATGTAGTTTTCTTATTGTTTACATTATTTTGAAATATGAAATCATCCTAACCTTTTATCATATCCATTTTATAGAATTTAATAACTAATCATATTCATCACTAGAAGAGATAAAATTAATAAATACTTTTCAAACTTTTCCCATGGATTATCTAGGGCCATTTAGTATCTTTTAGGGAACACTGGGCAGAGGAAAGGAGGAGGGTAAGAGTGCAAGAGTAATTTGAATGGGTAGGAGAGCTGCCCATCACTCCTGCAATCAAAGCATTTCTGTGTTCCGTGCACAAACGTACATGTGTGTGAAGGATTCCTAAATTTTAATTGAAGTATGTATTCTTCTGCTAAATGAAAATATTTGAAATTCTCTGATGCGTATCTGAAATCACATGATCTCTTCTATCAATTAAATTACCTGGGATTAATTACTCTGAGCCTCAGTTTCCTAATCATATAAAGGAAATAAGCCAAATTCTCTCTAACATTCATTATACACTAAAGAGTTATAAGCCATGGTTTACACAGAAGTCCCTCATATCCACATATATACAAATAATTGTGAGAATTAAAAATTATCTCTCTATATTTTAAGATTCAATATTCACAACATCAAATATTAATAAGATGAGAAACAAAGTATATTTTTGGCAAGCCTATATTTTCATTGATTAAATTTCCAGATCACTTAAAGTGTCATTTATTTATTTGTTAAATAACTGAATGAGTGTTTGGGGAGATATTTGCATTGATTTCCAGTGTATGGAATATAAAATTTTATCATGTGCTTATTCTGAAACAATATGAACTATTTGTATTTTATGCATCACAAACACACTCTATTTTATAATAAAAATTGAACTTTAAAAACATATTTTTGCCAACAAGTCTCAGCTAAAAGTGAAGAAAAAAGTATCTGTCGTATACCAAGGACCTACGAAGGTGCCTATTGATTTCATAAGCATGACCTCATCAGACTGTCACTTCAGCCTTCAACGGAGTTAACAGAGGTTTAGAAACATGTTTAACATCACGCAGACTGCAGTTAGTCAATCTAGGATCCAAAGAAACCTCTTCTAACTCCATATCTCATCCACCTTCCACCATCAGGCACTGCTTTGATTGGTGATAGGGGAAATCACCCAAAGCTTAGAGATAACTTTCCTATTCTACCCAGGATGGAAAAGTGTTTCGTTGTTACTGTGGCTTTAGAATAAGATGGCCTGACAACTTCTGATCACCTTCATTCTGTTAATAAATGAAACAGATGAAAACATTTCAGAAAACTTAATATTAACATGGCATCATAATTTTTTTATTTCTCAGGAAAGAAAACAATGGCACTCTAGAGAAAAACACCTGTTGTAAATATAAGAAATTAATACTTATGATGATAGCATTAATATTTGTTTCTACCTAAAAATACTGTAGTTATATTCTTTTTATTCAGAGCCAGTGAGACTCACTTTTACACATTACATTAAACAACAAATAACAACAAATAGAAACTTTTCCTGAAAGTTATTCTTTCAGGAAATTCTCTCTCTTCCCTATTATATGCCACTGTGGACTGACGACAGTTCATGCAGAACCACACAAAAGGTGTGTTAATTCATCCAGCAGAGCACTACACAGAGGCAATTTGTCTGACATGTAGCATTTGATTTTCAATAGTTGCTTATCTACCAAGGAAACATACATACCAAGTTCATCCCTTAGAAATGGTATAGGGCAATATGCTGGCTGTGTGCCCTGAGACTCAGGGATACCACTTAGTTCAAGATCTTAAGAGTATGGCATTAGAGGAATAGCTAGAGAGTAGGCAGCTAAATTACATTATCTTGAATAAAACAGACTCTGAAATGTTTCATTAAACAAAACATACAAGTGGATAACAACAAAAAAGAAAAACATCTCTTTACACAATGATCTGCAGCCTGCTCTAACAGGTGGAATCCAGGCTCTTAGGTAGAGCCACAACTTGGTGGAGTGTATCTTTTGTGAAATCTCTTCATCTTTCTTTGTCCTTTCTGTACCTAAAGAGAAATGGTGCTGAACTTTTCCTTACATTCCTTGTCTCTTCTGATTCTTTGTTTTATTAAGTAGATTTTAAAAATACATATTTATACAAAAAAGAAAATAGTGCCCCCGAAGCTATAGCTCATTGAAGATTCTGAAGTCAGTTCCAATGGCCCGTTTCCTTAAAACATAAACAGAGACAAGCTAGCCAAAATAAACAAATAATTTAGAGAAGGACCTCACTATTCATGACTATCTTCAAATGACTGACCTAAAAACACAGTTTTTTTTCTAAACAAAATGATTTCTTAAGTATAAAACATAAAGGCATATTCATTGTAAATTGCCTTCAGTTTCTCTGCTCCTTCCTGCTCATTTAATAAACAGTAACTAAGGTGAAAGAGCAAATATTTCTCAGTAATATGCCAACAGGGAAGACATAAACTTCTATGTAACATATTTACACTATATAAAAACAATTGTAATTCTGGGGTACATACAGAAAATGATTTTATGTACTGTTTTTGTACAGTTAACCCCAGGTAAAATATATTTTATTAATTAAAATACCTCATTCTATTAAAATTTATTTAATACTTATGTACTGTGCAGTGGCCTGGTGGCTGGCAGGAATAAGGTAAATAAAAACAAATTGCTATGATCAACAGGAAAATAGGATTTCTTATACACAGGAGTAGTTGGAAAGGCATTTAGGGTAATTGGCATTTGAGTTCAACATTAGAACATAGGAGAATTTCACCCTGCAAAGAAAGTGGAGGAGATCATGTCACATGAACATGAAGGGGAAGATGGAAGCCTGTTAGTTAATTGGCAATAGGGACTGCGCTGACTGAGACAGCGCACAGATCACACTCCTGGGACCTCAGTAGTACCGATCGGAGTGGAAAAGCAAAGGGGTCGATTGTATAGCAGATCACCTATCAGGCAGGCAAGAATTTGTCAAAATACTGCTTCTTTTACATTTTATATCAGTTGCTTGTCATTTATATTCATATCTAAAAAGCCCTAATATCCCTCATTTGTGCCTGTTGAAAATAACTTTTCACTCAAACTTACATTTGTTTTTTATATATGTATGATACATGATATATATCATATGTGCATGTATATGTATATGTATCTGGAAGTTTATGTATTTCTTCTAAAGGATGAGGAATGTAATTATTTTCCATTTCTATTTATATATAAGTATACTGATTCCCTACTTTTCCCAGAAATGATAGGGACTAAATATCAGAAGATGAATTCAGTATAAACATTAATCTTCCTCTGTGCTTCCTGTGTCCTCGTCATTTCTCATCTTGATTATCACAAGGCTAGCTTCACATAAGCCAAGACCTGATTTAACTAAAATTAATAATTTTAATAAGATGAGAGTTATTGTGTAGCAACTATTTAAAAAGAAATGTCATTAATTTAGCTACTGCTATGAAGTATTCTTTCACACTAGAATCAAAACTTCAAATATTCCCAATTCGTTGTGCTTAATGAAGCATAAGGGGGTTTTGCCATTTACTTAGAAAATTAGCAATATTATAAAGCAAATTTATTTAGTAAAAATATGTGATACATTAAAGTTTGTTAATGGCTGTGTATTTATCTCATGAAAGACAGTTGGAAAGGTAATTATAACATGCAAATTAGTTTCCATTGGGCTGCATATTAAAATTATATATTAAGGTACAGTATCTGAAGTTGCAACCTGTGCTTGGGTTTTTTTACAGGTAGGCAAGTCATTGAAGCTTTTGTCTTAGGTTTGTGTTTTCTTCTACTAATCATTCCTGTGTGTTATTTTATTTAAAGTCCTCTAATGCTTTCATTTGAAAGCCTCCTTTTTTCCTGTTAGTCTATTAGAAAGACACTTTTCTAACTCCCTAATTTTTGCCTCTCTCATATATTTGTCTGTTTCATTACTAGAGCTTTTTTATTTATCAATATGTGCAATATTGTCATTAGTTACAACAAAAACCAGGAAACAAATCAGAGTTCAGTGACAGGAAATACATAATATTTTTGTTTAAAATTATTCAATTTTTGTGATTTATTTACATTTACCATGAGGTTATTGGGTTATTCTGAGACAAAAATATACTTATGATTTAAGGAATTCAGATTTCAACTCTTTATTTTCTCATTCCAACCAAAAGTCATTGATTTCATCTTTGTTTGAAACACCCAGCTACCTCACTCTGTGCAGTGTTCTTTGGAGCTGTTACTAGAAAATCACTGAATAGTATTGTTTGCATAATATAATCTCTTTCCTTGATTTCATTTTGTATATGTATTATCACCTATTCTGGTTTGAGAGCAGGTTGCTATTTAGGTTATTAGAAAATGATACAAATGCCTGATTTCTATGGAAGGTTCTGATTTTCCTTCACTTTACTGTACACTTTACACTTTTCTAATGATAGCTTTAACATTTTGTATCCCCTTTTCTATCCACCGGCATTCCCTCACCAAATATATTTGTCTCATTATCTAGTTCAGAATCTTTGTGTCAAATCTGAGTGGTTGTTTTTGTGTGTGTGTGCATAAAAACATTCAGGTGTGTTAAATATAAAGAATGCCCTTGTGTTTAGTATCCACCTTTATATTAGATATAAAGAATACTCTTGTGTTTACATCTAGATTTATTTAACCTTAATGTTTTTCCAAGTTTTCACTGAAGTTTTTAGAAACTAGTAAACCTGTGTACTGTACCTATTACCATTCTTGTACTTCCAAGGTAATAGTTATTCTGACATAACCATTTTTCTGACCATTTTTTAATTTTCTGACTAGTTTTTATTACTTTACACATATACATATGTAAGTATCCACAAAAAATAGGTTGTTCAAGGTAAGTGGTACATATCTTTTGTGACTTGCTTTACTCACTCAATGTTATATTTTTGAGATTTATCCACATTGATATATGTAACTTTCATTTACTTATTTTAATTAATATATTATACTCCAGTGAGTGAATAAACCAAAATTATGTTTATTATTGCTCATATTTATAGACATTCAACTGTTTTCCATTTTTTCAGCAGTATCAAAATGCTACAATAATACCTGTCTCTTTTTATTCATCAAAATTAAATAATTCTAATGACTGAGCCCCATCGCCAGAGATTCTGTGTAATTGGGATGTTATGGAAGACTACTATTTTTACAAGTTCACCAAGTGATTCTGATATGCTTCCAGGATTGGAAATCATTGCTTTGGATTCTTATAAATGGAATTGCTGGACTGTAGGGTATGTAGATCTTCAGTTCATATGAATATAGACACTTACCTTTTCAAATTTGTTATACCACTGTATAAACTCATCAGAGGTATATGAGAGTTTCTATCACCAACACTTAGAATAAGAAAAGAGTGGGGTGCTAACATTGGAATAGAAACATCTGGATTGACACACTAGGAATTCTTGAATGCTCAGATTTCCCTGAACTTTCTGCCTACCTAGTTGGCCCACTCCTCTCTGTTAAAGGGTGGTGTCTCCCTTGCTTGAAGGTGATGTAGACACTATCTTGAAAGATAATACATGCCTCCTTCCTACTTTCTTCCTCTTCTTGTCCACAAAACCAATAACACAATCCAGCCAGGGAAATGTTGGGGATGGGCCTGCTATAGAAATAAAGGATTTATAACTGAAAGGAGCTGCAGAACCTAGCCAATAAATACCAGCAGAAGCAAGAATAGAATATATAGGACTGAATCCTAAGGCTGCTGGATCAAGGGCATTGAAATATAAAGTTGGATGTGGAAACCCTGTCAGTGTGTCAGCATTGTGCTCTGATATAGAATTTTATACCTTTGCAGTGACCCTACTATTATGGCTCTGGATTACTCTTAGAAGCAATAGTGCCAGACTAAATGAAGTAAAAATCCCAGAACTATTTGAAATATGATAGAAGAAGAGATTTTAAAAATCTTGGAGAAATGGACATACTAGAGTAGATAAACAATATCTCATGTGAAGGCCTGCAGTACACTCTGTTTACCAAAGTGATAAGGAGTGCTCTCATGAAAGGGGCAGCAGAATCAGTGAGAAGTTCAGTAGTACATGTCATCTTAATCCAGGGGTAATGATGAGAGATACTACTGAAAACTTGCCTGTCTGATTTCAGTGGGAATGATAGGATCTCAAAACTGGAGAGGCCAGGTGGCAGCATTTAATCATCACAAGTAAGGTAGATGCAATTATATAATAAGTGACAAGTCTACAATTCTAACCAGGTGACCCTGACCCAAAGAGAGCTATGGAGATGTTAACAGAACAAAGTTTCTTGGGGGAAAAACAGATGAACTATCAACCAGTATATTGATCAATGTATACAATAAAAATAAATCAAGTACAGATGATCATGAAACTGAGGTCAACTGAAGTGACATGATCTTTCGTCCATTTTATAGACCCAGTTTTCTGTCCTGGAACCATTTGAAAAACAAGAGTGTCAAATAAAAAAAAAATCTAAATGTAGATAAAAAGACACTGTATTCAACAAGTATATTACCATAAGAGGAGGGGTACTATTGCATTAAGGGGACAGGAATTTACAATAGGGAGAAGATTCCAAATATAAGATCTACAAGCATCCCAGAGTTCATGCAGAAAAGAGCTTTCTTTTTATAGGGAGGAGTAAACAAAGCTAGAAGGAACTGGACATGGAGGAGTGGGATGAGAGGATGGCTTGATCAGACAGTTAATGTCTCCCCTGAGATCAGTTGACAGGACAGTGGAGGAGGATGTTAAGGAGAGATATTCCATTTTCCTATGTTCATGTAGGCTTATGGGTGAAGATCCTGTGAAGATGAGAGGATTTTGTCAACAAGCATTTTGTTCTGATTGATCAGCAGGAACGAACAGACAATGCATGGGAATTTGGATTGTCTCTGTCCTCATCATATGTAAACATGAGAATTATCCAGGGAAACTCCTTGGCCTTGGATTAAAAACTATGGTTGGTGAAGGCCAGATAGAAACATCAGAATCTGCCCTCACATTAAAACAAGGAGTAATTAAAAAACAACATTTCTTTCCAGGGGCAATGGCAGGAATTAGTACCTCTCTCAAAAGTCTAGATGATGCCTAGCTAATGATATCATATCTCTCTTTCATTCTGATCCCTGAATTCTAGAGGAGATCATTGTATTACTACAAATATAACTAATGAGTAGCTCAAACTGTGGGTAGCTGCTGTGCCAACTGTGATGTATTTGCTAGAGCAGGTTAATAAGCTTGATCTTACTTAGTTCTATCCCAGTCTGGAAGAAGGAACAAAAGTAGTTCATATTCACTTGGGACGGTATGAATAACTAAACTATACATTTATGGTTCTGTTCATGGGCTGTGTTAACATTCCCACTCACTCTCATAATGTAGTCCAAAGGGACTTGGACTTGGACTACTTGGATATTCTGCAGAACATCACATTAGTTCTCTAGTTTGATGACATTATATTAAACAGGCCAGAAGAGCAAGAAGTGGTAAGTATATTGGAAGCTATGGTAAGACATATGAATTCTAAAAGGTGGGAAACAAATTCTATGAAAATTCGAGAACCTAACACATCAATGAAGTTATTAGGGGTCCAGGGGTATGGAAGGACATCTAATCCAAAGTAAAGAACAAATTATTGAAATTTATACCTGTGCTTAAAAAAGGAAAGTCCAAAGTTAAGTAAACCTCTGCATTCTGGAAGCAGCAAATTTCCTACTCTCCATTACTTCTCTGAGTAACATGGAACTTTGCCATACTTGAGTAGCATACTTGAGTAGCATACTAGTGGATCTAGTCTGTGGTGCAAGCAACTTTGCTACTTTGGTCATACAACATGGCAGATCCTATAGTATTAGTGATGTAGTTTTGGAATGTTGGTGAGGTTTGGTGCGGTCCAGAGCCGACGGCCAAGAAAGAGACATCTTTGGTGCAAATGGTGGTTTTATTAAAGTATAGGGACAGGACCCCTGGCAGAAAGAGCTGCTGCTCTGGGATTGTGAGGGGCAACTGATTATATACTTTGGGGTTGGGGGGAGTAAAGATAAGGGAAGTTCCAAAAGGATTTTCATATGCTAGAGAAGATTCATAGGCTACTGGAGGACTTGCTATTGTCAAGCTAAGGTTGTTTATCTCTCTAGCAAGGCATTAAGACAGTTGGGAGCTTCCTGGAGGAACGTTATACTCTGCCTGCCTCAAGTATTTGGCAATGGGCTGCAGGTTATATGGACATTTAATTTTATCTACATTTCCTTCTGCCTTTGTTTCCCACATCATTTAGAGGTATCTGTGGTAGAAAATATACTATGTGGAATCTGTGGTAAGCTCCAATAAGAGAGTCCCAAATTTGATCCTTGGTGATGGGGAGCCATGCCATGCCATCTGCAACAGATAATTAGCCACAATAATATTAAGACCTGGTAGATATAGAGTGCTTGTCCAGGGGACATGGACTGACAGTGGGGTAAGAACCCACCAGCTCATAAATTCAGGCAGGCCTGGGATCAATCCACTCTAAGATGGGTGTGGTATATTCCAAATTGGGCATGATCTTGGTCAAAGGGCATCATTAAGCCTCAAGAGCAGCTGGTCCAGATTCCCATGATATCTACGCTATCTGCACTATTGCCTCTTCCTCAGGTCATAGCTATGTCCATATGAGGAGACCCTTTGTGGCCACCTTTAGAGGTGGAAATATCAAGCCGAATTCATGAATAACTATATGAGTGCAAGCCAGAAGTAAACTATTGCTGTAATACTTTCAGGGGTGATCTGAATAGGCATCAGGAAGAAAAATTCTCCCACTAAGTCATCTACTTTGTGTGGATAAAGAAGCAGGTATAAATCTCATGGGCTGGAGCAAATGGCCTGGCTGGTCAGTCACAGTCTGTACAGAGAAATTGGGAAGATTGGGGGCAATGGATCAGAGGAAGAAGTATGTGGATGGACTGATGGGAGAGGCTATGAAATATGAAGATTTTTGTGTGGCAGGTTAAGGACAACCAAAATAGTCACTACGGAAGAAGCACTAAACAGCCAACTAGAGAGAATGGCTCTTCCAGTTGACATCAGCCAGTCTCCACCCTTACCACCTCTCCCTGCTCTCCATTAGCCAAAGCTAGCACAATGGGAGCATTGAATGGAGTAATCATGTGAGAGGGATAAAGGTTATACATGAGCCTACTACACTGCTGCTGTCAAATACCCAAACTACTACTAACAAAGACCAATCAGTGTTGAACCCTACATATGGAACCATCTCTCAAGGATACGCAATAACCACATGGTGATACTTTAATTACTTTCACCATGGAAGGCACAGCAATTTATCTTGACTGGAATATGTAAATATTGTGCATGTGGTTTTTCTTTCCCTGCCCATTGGGACTCTGGCAACACCACTATCCAAAGGTCTACAGAGTGTTTAACTGACTGACGTAGGATCCCACATAACATTGTGTTACAACAAGGGGCTCACATTAAAACCAAAGAGGGTTTATATGACCATAGGATCCAGTAGCTCAGTCATAGTCTATCCTGATAAAGAATAGGACATTAAAAAATACAGCCTACTTAGAGCAGATACCTATCTGTAAGATGGGAAGTTTTTATCCATAATAGTATACACCCTAAGTCAGTGATCTTTATATGGCACTGTGTCTGCAATAGGTAGAAAACCATGGAGGCTCAGAGGTCTTGGTTCTCAAGAAGAAATGCCACAAATGCCACCTGATCCCTTCAAGCTCTTTATGCATTGAAACCACTGGGCAAAGAAAAGAGCTACACTCTGGTAGGGGTAATTGGCCCTGTTCACCATTAGAAGGTAGGATACTATTAATGGGAAGATTGTATTTGGTAGTCAGAGAATCTGCTGGGTATCTGTGGGTAAATCTCTACCTGATCTTGATAGTAAATGGGCAAGTGCTGTGGCCATAACATGATGAAGTACGACATTATACAGATGAGGAAGTTAAGGAACTGGGGGTCAAGATGCTTGAAGAAGAGTCATGAAATCACCATAAAATATGAAAGAAGTAATGCTATTGAAAGAAACACTAACATCTTCAAGATGAGAGCACATGACTTGGATATTAAATTGGTATATAACCAAAATGAGGGGTGCTGATGGTGAAGTCTGATATCATAAGTTGCAGAGAACTGGAGTCAGGATTTAGGGAGTGGGTTAGAGATGGTACACTAGAAGTAACAAAGGAGAGTAAGGAGGGTACTGCACTAACCTCCAAGATCAGTGACTGAGAGAGACCATGCTTGAGAGATTTCCAGGGAAAGTAAGTGTCCTCAGAAGAGGGCCCGATTTCATGCTGAGAAAGAAAATAAAAAGATTCTCCAGGGAAAAGGATGGAATAAGATATTTTTATGATGATAGATCTTGAGTTCCAGAGTGGAGGTGTTTAAGGATGCAAAAGTGCTGGGAAAATGTACATCAGATAAAATAGATGCACAAGACTGTATGAATAAGAGTTCAAGAGAAATGTGATCTTGGGTGTAGTGGTGACTGAAATAAATAAAACATAAAACATCAATAGATTCACCTTGATGGTCACTTCCTGGTGGGGGAGTAGATAATTAGTTTTAATTATAACTTCCCTTTGGGAGCTGGACTTCTTGGCAAATTGTGGTCGTAAGAAGGGGAATATGTGTGTTGCAGAAGCTTGCCAGGAGCACCTGAAGTTTTCTTGGCAGTGATGGCATCGAGATGAGAGGAGGGGCATGTTGCCAGGCTCATGTGGTGCTCTGTGCACCCCCTGTACATTCCTGCTAATGACTATCATCATTATCATTATCTTGGTAGCAAGAAGCCTCAGCAGGAAGGATAACATCAACACATTAATAGATGAAAGGAGAAAAGCCATTTGATCATCTCACAGAGGCAGAAAAAATAGTTCATGATTTGTTTAAAATGCATTCAGTACACCAGAAGGAACTTTTTCTTAACCACATATAGGATCAAAAACTTGACGTCAGTAATGTTCTTAATGGTGGTACATCAGAAACATTTTATTAATCAGGATGGTTACATGAATGAGTGTTACTATCACTTCTACTTACTGTAATAGTTGAGATCAGGGAGCAAGTATGGCAAAAGGAACAAATAAAAGACACATGGAGAAGGGAAGAAACAAAAATATCATTAATGCTTTACATACTTTATAAGATCACACATGTTTGAGACTACATGTGTTATAAATTCATAAATATAATATATATAGGAATTTTAAAAATCCATCCATTAAATTCATGATTATGAGTTACCATGAGGGAGAGAAGATAATGAGATTGGGAATGATAACCAAGTAGTTTCAAAAATATCTGTAATATTACTTAAATAAAAAATAAATCTAAAGCAAATAATGTAAAATTTTACAATTTGAGAAAACTAAGTGGTAGCTAGATGGATGAATATTTACTGTATTAATTATTATAATTTCATTTTGAAATATGTCTTAATAAAAACCTGTGTCTGTCTATCTATCTATATCTATCATCTATCTATCTATCTATCTATCTATCTATCTATCTATCTATCTACCTATCATCTATCTATATCTATCATCTGTCATCTAGTTACCTATTATGTGTCTGTCTATATCTATCTGTGTATTTTTGTAACTATACATACTTTGTACTTTAGGAATCCTTCCTGAAGAGAATACTATTTAGCCCAGTGTAAAATATCATTCATAATCTGTTTCCAGCAGACTTTAGACTTGGTAAATGCACTTCAAGATTCAAAGTAAGTGGCACCACTTACAACTCTACTTTACCCGACTATTCTGGGTAGGATTCTCCTACTTTGTACTGTGTTAACACCCAGGGCTCATATCTATCATGGCATATATCATGCTGGACTGTAATATTCTTGTTACTTGTGTATGTCTCAACAAAGATTATTACAAAGACTGTAATTATTACAATTACAAAGATTGTAAATTCTTTGAGGTAGAAACTATATCCTTTATCTTTGTGTATCTAACTTCTGTGTATTTAATAGCATATATTAGAGAATGAATGGCTTTTGAATAAATAGAGATCTACTTAAAGTTAAGGAAGTCATATTCAATAGAAGTCAAAATTGGATTAGGAAAAGATGAAATAAATATTTAAAGTAATTTCTGAAAGATTTATTTTCCATTTAAAGGAAAATCTATTATTTTTAATTACTACCAGCACAGCATTACTTCACTGCTTTGGATATCTGTTATTTCTGGGCAAGTTAAATGAGACAGATCTGAATCTGCTACCTCCCCATTCCCAAACTCAGAAAATTATTTTGAACTCATGATGCCCCACAAAATCATGAACACCTAAGTTCATCAAGCACTATTTTCAGACACTGAAAAGGTGGTACTATAGAGGAGGGTGGGGGGTGCCCTTACAAAACTCAAACAGTAGGAGAGAAAAATATCATATAGATGTTAACAGGAATAAGTATATAGTTACCAATCACTATGGGTGCTAGCAAGGAAAAGTGTAGGGAATCATGAGGCATTCTAATGGAAAGATTCTAGTGCAGAATCTGAATGGGAAGAAGCTTAAAGAAGTGGTCAGAAATAGAAGGGAATGGAAGACTGTTCTGCCAGAACAAGTATGTACAATATTCCTGAGATGCTTGAGATAATTGATTAAAGGCCAGTATGGTTGGAACCAAGTGAGGATGAGATAGACCCATGGCATGGGGCTAGGGGCTGTAGGAGATGCAGAAGAAAGACAAGGCAGAGTGTTTCTAAGCTTGTTAAGACTGAGTTAATCAAAGAGGCAACCCACAAAATGGGAGAAGATATTTGCAAATGACACTACAGATAAAGGGCTGGGATCCAAGATCTATAAAGAACTTCTCAAACTCAACACCCAAAAAACAAATAATCAAGTCAAAAAATGGGCAGAAGACATGAACAGACACTTCTCTGAAGAAGACATACAGATGGCTAACAGACACATGAAAAAATGTCCATCATCATTAGCCATCAGGGAAATTCAAATCAAAACCACATTGAGATACCACCTTACACCAGTTAGAATGGCCAAAATGGACAGGGCAAGAAACAACAAATGTTGGAGAGGTTGTGGAGAAAGGGGAACCCTCTTACACTGTTGGTGGGAATGCAAGTTGGTACAGCCTCTTTGGAAAACAGTGTGGAGGTGCCTCAAAAAATTAAAAATAGAGCTACCCTATGACCCAGCAATTGCACTCCTGGGTATTTACCCCAAAGACACAGATGTAGTGAAAAGAAGGGCCATATGCACCCCAATGTTCATAGCAGCAATGTCCGCAATAGCCAAACTGTGGAAAGAGCCGAGATGCCCTTCAACAAAATGGATAAAGAAGATGTGGTCCATATATACAATGGAATATTACTCAGCCATCAGAAGGGATGAATACCCAACTTTTACATCAGCATGGATGGGACTGGAGGAGATTATGCCAAGTGAAATATGTCAAGCAGAGAAAGTCAATTATCATATGGTTTCACTTATTTGTGGAACATAAGGAATAACATGGAGGACATTAGGAGAAGGAAGGGAAAAATGAAGGCATGGGGGGGAATCAGAGGGAGAGATGAACCATGAGAGACTATGGACTCTGAGAAACAAACAGGGTTTTAGAGGGGAGAGGGGAGGGGGGATTGGTTAGGCCAGTGATGGGTATTAAGGAGGGCACGTACTGCATGGAGCACTGGTTGTTATACGAAAACAATGGATCGTGGATCACCACATCAAAAACTAATGATGTATTACATGGTGACTAACAACATAATAAAAATTTAAAAATTAAAAAAAAAAAAAGACTCCGAGTTTATGCTTAAGTGATGGAAGGACCTTGAAAAATTTTGAACACAGGAGTGATAGGATTTATTTTATACTTTAAGAGAATCTGGAAGCTTAGAGCATTGATAGATGGGAGAGTGGAAGTGGAAAAATCATTTAAGAAATTTTTACAGTGGAAAGAAATGAATGGATCCAAGATACATGTTGGAGATGGAATGAATAGGATTAGGATAATATAATGATTCCAATCTAACATAAGTAATAAATACAAATATTTATGTTAATATTTTCACAGATCCTTCCTGGTAAATTCCTTTCCCATCCTCCTTTTCACAGAGCGACTCCTATCCCATCACTAAATTCATTATCAGGAAGGATTAGCTGAGCTGACCAGTCCAAACTTCTAGTTTCTCAGTTTTAACTGTACTAAAGAGTTTTATATAGCAATTATTTTTCCTTTCTTTTCTTTATTTTTTTCTTTTCCTTTCAATTCCCTTTTTAAAACCCATTGGCATCTTGTAATTCTTAAGAACCGAAAAATAAAAATTTGCTAAATCAGTACTTTCAAAGACTTGATTTCACAAATGTGACTCAGGTTACCATACACAGGCAGAAATAGAACATCTGAATACCAAAAATTACATTGATTTTATATATCCATAAGAAGAAAGGAGAAGGCAATATATTCTAAGATTTCAAGGAAAAATAGTTAGAACCAGCCGGCCCGGAATAGTGGAATTTCATAATGGTAGATATGTAATTGAGTTAATTCTAGAGAACAATGGGTAAAAAATATGACTCCAAGTCCTCCCTCCATGTCCTTGCTTAACTGGGAAATTCAGTATAGTTTCCCCAGTTCTGAGTGAGCACTCCCTTTGATTCCTCCTCAGCATGATTAACATCTTATTTTGAAAAGGAAAAAAAATATATAAATATATTTGTATATTTGTATAGATAGATAGATGATAGATTGATAGATAGATGATAGATAGATATAAATATATTTAGATATTTGGATGGATAGATAGATAGATGATAGATAGATAGATAGATAGATAGATAGATAGATAGATAGATAGATAGATGATAGAAAGAAAGAAAGGAAAAGAAAGAGAGAGAAAGAGGGAGAGAGAAGGAAAAACCAATACGGATCACAAATATGCACAGTTTAGGAATCTAAATAAAATTTGAGGTGAAAAAGAGTCTAATGCTTTTAAGTACTTTATTTTTTGTGTTTAATTGTTGCTTGGTTGGTCGGTTGATTGATATTGTGGGAGTTTGTGTGAATATACTACAAGGAAACACATTTTAG
Source organism: Mirounga leonina (assembly GCF_011800145.1). Lineage (NCBI taxonomy): Eukaryota > Metazoa > Chordata > Mammalia > Carnivora > Phocidae > Mirounga > Mirounga leonina. Next base: position 41,877,803 of record NW_023270854.1, read on the forward strand.
ATTCAGTTCTGCCTCCTAAAATAAGGAAAAAGTGACAGTCCCTTTTTTGTGCCTTTATCATGAAGTATGCTAAATGGCTCATTAATTTTAAAGATATAAGTTATTGTTTCTTTGTTGATGCATTGTTTGGAGTTCGGAAGAAAAGTTTGCATTTCATAATCATGGTTGAATTTCTGGACATTCAGTGAGTCTAGAGAGCATTGAAATGGAGGTTAATTTGAATGACTCCTTGTCATCTGAACTCCTGGTTTTTATAGTCTATTTCACTTTCTTATGCACTCCAAGAGGCTTTTTGTCTAACTCTCAGAATCTGACACCAAGTATGGTGATGCACATTTATTTATTTTTTTTCTTTTGGCATTGTATAAAGACATTAGAAACAAGAGAAAATGGTCAATACAAAAATCATGTGGTGTCCTTTTGTATTTTACAATAGTATTAATAAACAAATTCTAACCAGGGTCTATAATAATTTTATTTCAAAATAACAAACTGATGATATAACAGGCTAAAAAAAATATCCAAACTGAAATATAGATAAGAGAAATCAATGGCGGATATGGAAGTTACCACCTAAACTGGCTATTAAATTAGAGATTATCACCTCCCAGTGATAATATTCCATTTATCACATTTAATTGGGTCCTCTTTATAACATACTAGTTTCCACACATATCTTAAATAGTTTTGTGTTGAAGCATCTCTTCTTTAACTTGGATTGCCATTATGCTTAAGTACATACATGAACTTAAATTTTGTCACACTCATTTCTTGTCATTCTTGTATTCCTATTGATAATAGCAGTAACATTTCTGTTTTATCAGATGACTGTATCTCCCCATATTGGTGATCTTCCTGCATCAATACAATAGCTTATTAAACAGATGACCATGTTTAGAAAATATTATTACTTTGAAAGGAATGATCACTTCTTAAGACCCTGATGGGGTACTTCAGTATATGCCAATCACATTTGTTAAACTTTCCTTTATACTGTCTTTTAAAATATAAATTTGCACCTATTTTGTTTCTGTTTCTGTCAGCCACATGTTTCTTTGTAAGGTAGTCACAGCAGAAATATTTCCCAGCTATTAGTAATCAGTGTTTAGATGTTTCTCTCTATATATCCAAAATGGCATTAAGAAGTATGAACACTGGTTATTTCATTCTGGATCTCTTTTTAGTATCTATTCATGTTCTCTAGGTGTTCATATCATCACTTGATTTAGTATCATTTGTCATTTGAATTAATGTGTTGTGTTCCTCTACGTCCAGACTGAAAATAAAAGTATTAACATTCTTCTGGGATACTTTAAACTGAATGCAATTTAATACCAATAAAGCAGTGCCATCATGTTTTTCAGAAATGGATTGACAGAATATTTCTACCTAAGGCGAGTGTGGCAACATATTAATCATGAGAAGAGATTTGGAACTTCCTTAAAAAGAATCCCTTAAAGCCTTCACTTAATCTACTGTATAGCTGCAGTAAAGAAAGATAATAGTATGGTTGGTGAAATTATTATTTTTTAAAGCACTTAAATTGAAAAGAAAATGACTGGAGGAGATAATCTTCCATGTTATCACCATGAAACTTTGGAGACAGTAATGAGCATAACAAGTGTGAAATATCCTTAACATATTAACATGAGAAGTACAGCAGAGTGGAAATTCCTATTCAGGATTTTTACCGTTTAAAAGATAAGCTGTATCCCCATTATAGCTGTATTCCTTAGAATGCCTGATTTTATTACTTTACACACACAGGTAGACAGAGAGACTTCAAGTTTCAATGAGCATGCCTTATATGTATTTTCTCATTCAGAGAAGTTTATGATACCTCAGAAATGCCCCTAAAATAGTGTGGAATAAAAAAACCCAAAGCAGCAACACCCATCCATATGGCTGGAAATCCCATGCCTGGCTATGCTGCTTGCTTGTGACATACTTTATATTCTTCCAGCAAAATCTCATTGCATTCACGGTCTTTATAGGTATTGCAGTAATATAATTTTTCACTATTTCATTTTTACTTTGGAGGCAATGAAGAGGAAAGAAGGTGGGACTATATGGAACTAAGGAAGCATGACCTTGATTCACTGCCCTTCTGAAATACATTTATCAGCTTTATATGGTCAACCATAGCATATTGAGCTTTAAACACTAAAGCACTCTGAAAACACTAGTGTATTACTTAGCAGTGCCTTTAAAAAACAAAAATCTTACATTTTTTTTGCTATGTGAATGTATATACTTTGCTCTGTGAATAAATTCAGTGTTCCTCATATGTTTATAGACATACGCTATGCCTTTTCCATAATGGAATTTTAAAATCCTTTTCTACTGTAAAGTTCTACTTCTTACCACCAGCACTTTCCCTGTTTCACTAGTTTAATCATTGATGCAAATGATGGACTGTAATGGATTGTGTGTGTGTATGTGTATGTTTGTGTATACTGTTCCTTAATATGGAAAATTTTAGGTAAAATATATTTCCAAAATTCTGTCTTCTCTCTTACCTGTTTTATAACAAATGATTCTAAAAGACACTATGTAGCCAGCAAATATAAGATCAGCTTAATTTTTTTCTAAGATCAGAGATACTCTTTCATCTAAAAGCATGCAAGCATGTAGAATGTGCCAAAACAATACCTAGAGCATTCAGGATTTGAAGACAATGGACACTTCCTCCAGGCCCTCTTAAAGGACAGCTGAGGCAATTTGGAGGCTGCTCATTCTGTTTACCAAGATTTAAAGCATTTACAGAGTAGACCATCCTTAAGAGAAAAAAATACTGAATAATAGAGCATAATTTTATGCATAATTTAACACCCCGTCCTAGAAATACCTGCCTTATCTGAACAGATTAACTGCCAGAAGAATCTGTGTGTCCCAGGACTTCTAGGAAACACCTTAAACAATAAGCTCTGTTGAATAAAAAACAATATTAAAATAATATTTCAACTATTAAGAAAAGCATTTTCTGTTTAAAATAATTAAGGTAATGTTAAGACTCCAATAAACTGTCATGGCCTTGTGAATGGAGAAATATGGAAATAGGTGGCATTCCCTCATCATACATGTTGAAGACCATCTTGAAGCTTTCATATGTTTAATAGTATGGTGAACACCTAAATGATTATTAAGTATACAGTTCAGTAGTGTCAAGTATATTCACATCACTGTGCACCCAATCTCCAGAACTTTATTCATCTTGCAAAACTGAAATTCTATACTCATTAAAGAAAAAATCCTCATTCCTCTTCCCCCAGCTCTGGGCAATCACCATTGTACTTACTGTCTCTATGAATTGGACTACTTTGCGTACTCAATTTAAGTGGAATCATATAGTATTTGTCCTTTTGTGACATGCTGATTTCAGATAGCATAATGTGTCCAAGTTTCATCCATATGACAGCACCAGTCAAAATTTCCTTTCTTTGTTAAGGCTGAAAAATATTCCAGTGTATGGATATACCACATTTTGTTTCTCCATTGTCAATGGGCGTTTGGGTTACTTCTACCATTTGGCTGTTGTAAGTAATGCTATTTTGATTGTGGGTCTACAAATATTTCTTAGAGACCCTGCTTTTAGTCATTTTGGGTATATGCCCAGAAATGGAGTTGCCAGATTACACACAATAATTCCAGTACTTTTTTTTTTTTTTTTTTTTTTTAAGAATAGAGAGATACTGAGCTAGAATAATTCTAGAGTTGAGTGGATTCTCTGCTTAGTCATACATGTGACTCTTTTTCTCTACCTGGCTTTTCCTCTTTGCATCAAATAGCTAAACTAAGCAGAAAATGGGAGACAATAAGAAGACAGGAATGAATTACATGTCACCTGAATTCATGTTCATAAATGAGTTTTACTATATTATGAATTTTTACATCATTCTTGGTATATAAAGATGACACTGATAACTTCTTCATTAAGACAGGCAATCGGGTTTTTTTTTTTTTTTAAGTACATGGATTTATATTCATTTATATATGCTCTATCACCCAGGCTTTCTTGTGACAGTGGCATAAATTAGAAACAAAACCTGTGCTATCCACAGAATCATAAATGTCAACATTAAATCTATACTTTCTGCAAAAAGAAAAAAAAGAATGTGGGTTATGAAGTAAAGATGATATGATACAGAGAACTCTAACTTCTTTACCGTGCCATTTAGCCAATACAATGGACATTTGTTGGGTTTTGACCATAAAGAATACATAAATTTTCCTAACATTTCAATTTTCTTTTGGGAAATCACCCATTTGCCTTTAGATGTAGTCTGATAGGATTATTAATTATGTTCCTTGCCTTACTGACCTAAGGCAAGGTAAGAGACCTAATTAGACCAGTCAGACTCACTCCCAAACTGAGGAAGAAAGGATAGAAAATAGTTGCAATTTTTTCAACCCATTAAAATTATTAGGACCCGGGGAGGAGCAAGATGGCAGAGGAGTAGGAGACCTGAATTTTGTCTGGTCCCAGGAATTCAGCTAGATAGGGATCAAACCATTCTGAACACCTATGAACTCAACAGGAGATCAAAGAAAAGAATAGCAGTGACTCTCTGAACAGAAAAGTGAACACTTTCTGGAAGGTAGGACATGTGGAGAAGTGAATCCGAGGCAATATTCAGGAGGATAGACAGCAGGGGAGGGGCCTCCGATGGCCGCTTCTGGCAAGTGATAGAGCCATGGAGCACAAAATCGGAACTTTTAGAAGTTGGCTCCACTGAGTGAGGTTGCTCCAGTGGCTAAGTGGGGGGTGGAACCCTCGTGGGACAGTGTGGTCTCAGGACCCTCGGGGTCACGGAAGGACTGGAGGTGCCTGAGTGCAGCAGAGCTCCCTGGTATTGGAGCAGGGAAGCCGGCTGCAGAGATGGAGCCGAGTTGTGGGCTCTCAGCTCGGGGTTGCCATAAACTGTGATCCATGGCACAGTCAGGCCACTGCTCTTCAAGCAGGGACCCAACAACCAGAAGATCTGGGGAGACTTCCCTTCTGCCCCCAGGAGAAGTGGCAGGGAGCGCACCGCAGGGATCTGCTGGGTTTGGAGACTCCACACCAAGTCGGGTGCCAGAGATAGAAATGCTTGTTCACAGGCCGAGTGAGCACAGAGTGCGGCCGGAGACCAGGGAAATGGGAGTGATTGACTGCTTCTCTCAGGGGGCACAGTGAGGAGTGGGGCCCCGAGTTCTTGGCTCTTCTGGGCAGAGATTGGGAGGCCACCATTTTCACTTTTGTCCTCTAAAGCTGTATGGAAAGTTTTCAGAGAACAAAAACTCCCGAGAGCAAACCCGAGCAGAACACTTAGCCCAGACCAGGCAAGGGCGCACAAATTCCACCTCCAGCAAAGACATCTGGGAACCACGGCAACAGGCCCCTCCCCCAGAAGAGCAGCAAGAACAGCCAGCCAAGACCAAGTTTACCGATCAATGAGAATGGCAGAACTCCAGCACTAGGGGAATACTGCACATAGAATTCATGGCTTTTTTCCTGTGATTTTTTTCATCTTTCAAAGTTAATTTTTTTAATTTTCTTTTTCTTTTTTTTTGAATTTTTCTTTTTCCCTTTTTCAAAAAACATCTTATCAACCCCTTTTTTAAAATATATTTTTTATTTTTCATTTTTAGAGTCATATTCTATCCCTTCCTAGTAGTTAACCTTATATATATATACGTGTGTGTGTGTGTGTGTGTGTGTGTATGTTGTTCTCTCTTTAGAATTTTGGGATACGGTTTCTTTTAACAGACCAAAATATACCCTAAATCTCTAGTGTATGGCTTTGTTCTAGTCTCCTGCCTGATCACATTCTCTCCCTTTTTTTTTTTTTTAATCCTCTTCTTTCTTTTTTCAACCAACTTCTTATCTTATCAATTCCTTTTATAAAATCTTTTATAATTTTCATGTTTACAGTCATACTCCATCCCTTCATTGTATTTACCCTTATTTATCTACATATATAAGTTTTTCTTTCTTTAAAATTTGGGAGGCACTTTCTTCTAACACCAAAATACACCCAAAATCTAGTGTGTGACACTGATGTATGCACCAGCCTGATCATATTTGATCATATTCTGTTTTTTTTATCTTTTTCTTTTTCTTTCTTTCTATTTTCTTTTTTCTTTCTCTCCCTTTCTTTTCCCCTAGTTACAGACCTCTTCTGATTTGTTTAGTGTTTATTTTTCTGGGGTTGTTGTTACCCTGTTAGCATTTGTTCTCTCATTCATCTATTCTCTGGACAAAATGACAATGTGGAAAAAATCAACATAAAAAAAGATCAAGAGGCAGTACCAACTGCCAGGACTGCCAAGGACCTAATCAATACGACATTAATAAAATGTCAGAACTAGAGTTCAGAATGATGATTTTAAAGATACTAGCGGGGCTTGAAAAAAGCATGGAGGTTATTAGAGAAACCCTTTCTGGAGAAATAAAAGAACTAAAATCTAACCAAGTCGAAATCAAAAAGGCTATTAATGAGGTGCAATCAAAAATGGAGGCTCTAACTGCTAGGATAAATGAGGCAGAAGAGAGAATTAGTGATATAGAAGACCAAATGATGGGAAATAAAGAAGCTGAGAAAAAGAGAGATAAACAACTACTGGATCACGAGGGCAGAATTAGAGAGATAAGTGATACCATAAGACAAAACAACATTAGAATAATTGGGATCGCAGAAGAAGAAGAAAAAGAGAGAGGGACAGAAGGTATATTGGAGCAAATTATAGCAGAGAACTTCCTTAATTTGGGGAAGGAAACAGGCATCAAATTCCAGGAGACACAGAGAACTCCCCTCAAAATCAATAAAAATAGGTCAACACCCCACCATCTAATAGTAAAACTTATGAGTCTCAGAGTCAAAGAGAAAATCCTGAAAGCAGCTTGGGAGAAGAGATATGTAACCTACAATGGTAGGAACATTAGATTGGCAACAGACCTATCCACAGAGATCTGGCAGGCCAGAAAGGACTGACAGGATATATTCAGAGCACTAAATGAGAAAAATATGCAGCCAAGAATACTAGATCCAGCTAGGCTGTCATTGAAAAGAGAAGGAGAGAGAAAAAGCTTCCAGGACAAATAGAAACTAAAGGAATTTGCAAACATGAAACTAGCGCTACAAGAAATATTGTAAGGGGTCCTCTAAGCAAAGGGAGAGCCTAAAAGCAACATAGACCAGAAAGGAACACAGACAATATACAGTAACAGTCACCTTACAGGCAATACAATGGCACTAAATTCCTATCTTTCAATAGTTACCCTGAATGTAAATGGGCTAAATGCCCCAATCAAAAGACACAGGCTATCAGATTGGAATAAAAAACAAGACCCATCGATATGCTGTCTGCAAGATACTCATTTTAGACCCAAAGTCACCCCCAGATTGAAAGTGAGGGGCTGGAAAACCATTTACCATGCCAATGGACACTAAAAGAAAGCTGGGGTGGCAATCCGATATCAGACAAATTAGATTTTAAACCAAAGACTGTAATAAGAGATGAGGAAGGACACTATATCCTACTTAGAGGGTCTATCCAACAAGTAGATCTAGCAATTGTAAATATCTATGCCCCTAACATGGAAGCACCCAATTATATAAGCCAATTAATAAGAAAAGCAAAGAAACCCATTGACAACAATAAAATAATAGTGGGAGACTTTAACACCCCCCTCACTGAAATGGACAGATCATCTAGCAAAAGATCAACAAGGAAATAAAGACTTTAAATGACACACTGGACCAAATGGACTTCACAGACATATTCAGAACATTCCACCCCAAAGCAACAGAATACACATTCTTCTCTAGTGCCCATGGAACATTCTCCAGAATAGATCACATCCTAGGTCATAAATCAGGTTTCAACTAGTACCAAAAGATTGGGATCATTCCCTGCATATTTTCAGACCACAATGCTTTGAAACTAGAACTCAATCACAAGAGGAAAGTTGGAAAGAACTCAAATACATGGAGGCTAAAGAGCATTCTACTGAAGAATGAATGGGTCAACCAGGAAATTAAAGAAGAATTAAAAAAATTCATGGAAACCAATGAATATGAAAACACAACTGTTCAAAATCTTTGGGATGCAGCAAAGGCAGTCCTAAGAGGAAAGTATATAGCAATACAAGCCTTTCTCAAGAAAAAGAAAGGTCTCCAATACACAACCAAACCCTACACCTAAAGAAGCTACAGAAAGAACAGCAAAGAAAGCCTAAACCCAGCAGGAGAAGAGAAATAATAAAGATCAGAGCAGAAATCAATGAACTAGAAACCAAAAGAACAGTAGAACAGATCAACAAAACTAGGAGCTGGTTCTTTGAAAGAATTAACAAGATTGATAAACCCCTGGCCAGACTTATCAAAAAGAAAAGAGAAATGACCCAAATCAACAAAATCATGAATGAAAGAGGAGAGATCACAACCAACACCAAAGAAATACAAACAATTATAAGAACATATTATGAGCAACTCTATGCCAGCAAATTAGATAACCTGGAAGAGATGGATGCATTCCTAGAGATGTATCAACTACCAAAACTGGACCAGGAAGAAATAGAAAATCTGAACGGACCTATAACCACTAAGGAAATTGAGCAGTCATCAAAAATCTCCCAACAAACAAAAGCCCAGGGCCAGATGGCTTCCCAAGGGAATTCTACCAAATATTTAAAGAAGAATTAATACCTATTCTTCTGAAACTGTTCCAAAAAATAGAAAGGAAAGGAAAACTTCCAAATTCATTTTATGAGGCCAGCATTACCTTGATCCCCAAACCAGACAAAGACCCCATCAAAAAGAAGTAGACCAATATCCTTGATGAACATGGATGCAAAAATTGTCACCAAAATACTAGCCAGTAAGATCCAACAGTACATTAAAAGGATTATTCACCACAACCAAGTGGCATTTATCCCTGGGCTGCAAGGTTGGTTCAACATCTGCAAATCAATCAATGTGATACAATACATTAATAAAAGAAAGAACAAGAACCATATGATCCTCTCAATACATGCAGAAAAAGCATTTGACAAAGTACAGCATCCTTTCTTGATTAAAACTCTTCAGAGCATAGGCATAGAGGGTACATATCTCAATATCATAAAAGCCATGTATGAAAAACCCACAGTGAATATCATTCTCAATGGGGAAAAACTGAGAGCTTTCCCCCTAAGGTCAGGAACGTGGCAGGGATGTCCACTATCACCAGTGCTATTCAACATAGTATTGGAAGTCCTAGCCACAACAATCAGACAACAAAAAGAAATAAAAGGCATCCAAATAGGCAAAGAAGAAGTCAAACTCTCACTCTTTGCAGATGATATGATACTTTATGTGGAAAACCCAAAAGACTCCACTCCAAAACTGCTAGAACTCATACAGGAATTCAGTAAAGTAGCAGGATATAAAATCAATGCACAGAAATCAGTGACATTCCTATACACCAACAACAAGAAAGAAGAAAGAAAAATTAAGGTGTTGATCCCATTTACAATTGCACCCAAAACCATAAGATACCTAGGAATAAATCTAACCAAAGAGGCAAAAGATCTGTACTCAGAAAACTACAAAAGACTCATGAAAGAAATTGAGGAAGACACAAAGAAATGGAAAAATGTTCCATGCTCATGGATTGGAAGAACAAATATTGTGAAGATGTCATTGCTACCTAGAGCAATCTACCCATTTAATGCAATCCCTATCAAAATACCATCCACTTTTTTCAAAGAAATGGAAAAAATAATCCTAAAATTTGTATGGAAACAGAGAAGACCCCAAATAGCCAGAGGAATGTTGAAAAAGAAAAGCAAAGCTGGCGGCATCACAATTCCGGACTTCCAGCTCTATTACAAAGCTGTCATCATAAAGACAGTATGGTCCTGGCACAAAAACAGACACATCGATCAATGGAACAGAATAGAGAGCCCAGAAATGGACCCTCAACTCTATGGTCAACTCATCTTCGACAAAGCAGGAAAGAATGTCCAGTGGAAAAAAGACAGTCTCTTCAACAAATGGTGTTGGGAAAATTGGACAGCCACATGCAGAAGAATGAAACTGGACCATTTCCTTACACCACACACAAAAATAGACTCCAAATGGTTGAAAGTCCTCAATGTGAAACAGGAGTCCATCAAAATCCTAAAGGAGAACACAGGCAGCAACCTCTTCGACCTCAGCCATAGCAAATTCTTCCTAGAAACATCACCAAAGGCAAGGGAAGCAAGGGCCAAAATGAAGTATTAAGACTTCATCAAGATAAAAAGCTTTTGCACAGCAAAAGAAACAGTCAAACCCAAAAGACAACTGACAGAATGGGAGAAGATATTTGCAAATGACATATCAGATAACGGGCTAGTATCCAAAATCTATAAAGAACTTATCAAACTCAACACCCAAAGAACAAATGATCCAATCAAGAAATGGGCAGAAGACATGAACAGACATTTCTGCAAAGAAGACATCCAAATGGCCAACAGACAAATTAAAAAGTGCTCAACATCGCTCGGCATCAGGGAAATCCAAATCAAAACCTCAATGAGATTCCACTTCACCCCAGTCTGAATGGCTAAAATTAACAAGTCAGTTAACGACAGATGTTGGCAAGGATGCGGAGAAAGGGGAACCCTCCTACACTGTTGGTGGGAATGCAAACTGGTGCAGCCACTCTGGAAAACAGTATGGAAGTTCCTCAAAAAGTTGAAAATAGAGCTACCATACAACCCAGCAATTACACTCCCGGTATTTACTCCAAAGATCAAATGTAGGGATCCGAAGCGGTACGTGGACTCAGATGTTGATAGCAGCATTGTCCCCAATAGCCAAACTTTGGAAAGAGCGTACATGTCCATCAACAGATGAATAGATAAAGAAGACGTGGTATATATATATATACAATGGAATGTTATGCAGCCATCAAAAAACATGAAATCTTGCCATTTGCAACAACGTGGATGAAACTGGAGGGTATTATGCTGAGTCAAATAAGTCAATCAGAGAAAGACATGTATTATATAATCTCACTGATATGAGGAATTCTTAATCTCAGGAACAAACTGAGGGTTGCTGGAGTGGTGGGAGGTGGGAGGGTGGGGTGGCCTGGTGATAGACATTGGGGAGGGTATGTGCTATGGTGAGCGCTGTGAATTGTGCAAGACTGTTGAATCACAGATCTGTACCTCTGAAACAAATAATACATTATATGTAAAAAAAAAAAGAAGATAGTAGAAAGGGAAAAATGAAAGGGGGGAAATCGGAGGGGGAGATGAACCATGAGAGACTATGGACTCTGAGAAACAAATTGAGGGTTCTAGAGGGGAGGGGGTGGGGGGTGGGTTAGCCTAGTGATGGGTATTAAAGAGGGCATGTTCTGCATGGAGCACTGGGTGTTATACGCAAACAATGAATCATGGAACACTACCTCAGAAACTAATGATGTAATATATGGTGACTAACATAACATAATAATAAAAAAAAGTATTAGGACCAAAAATATTAAATAATATGAGGAGTTCCCTGACATTCATGATGACTAATTCTCCAAACTTCTCTCCAGTTGAAAAGCGGGAAACACATCTCTCTATCTGAACCCATATATGTATGGGGGAAAAATATAATGGCATAAGCAATTCCTTTCCAAATGCCACTCAAGTTATATAGAAATTACTGGGACCCAGTTCTGCTTCTACCTAACTATGTCTAAGTACCTTGCAATTTCTCTATCACGGTGTTCATGAAATCTTCTTAATAAAGGGTTTATGTTTTGATTTGGTTTATTAATTTCTGTATTATACTCACTATCACAAAATCTTTTAGGTTTATGAGTTTTTATGAAGAATACTTATCTATAATAGCTACAGTGGGGAAATTGTTTCTTTAATTTGGCTATATAGAATTTTATAGAATATATCTATCTGATATGTATATTATTTAATAATTTATTATTATTATTTTCATTATATATTATGTATAACACAATAATATACAATATAACAATATATAATAGTATAATTTTATATATATGATGTATATATTTCAAAAATTATATAGGATGATAGAAGTTTCCTTCATCACTTTATCTTCATAGAATGACAAGCTTATATCTTTCAAATAAAGGATTATGTTGATGTGATTTTATAAGATAAAAATAATTCTCTTCCATTTAGCCAGTATGTTCATACATTGATCCATTAAACCAACAATTATTGAGTTCCTACCATGTCCCAGCAACATGTTATATACTACGGATAACAAAATGAATAAGAAAGATGCCCTGACCTGATTCAGTCATACAGGCAGTTTGTTTTAAGTTAAATTTCTTGAACTTTTGTGTTGTTAATGGACAAACCTAGGGTGATGTGAATTGAGGGTATATAAAAATTTATTTTATTTTTTGAGGGTATATAACATTTTAAATCTTTACCTTGTTATCTGAAATAATTCCAGTAATATATTTGAGAATGATGGCCACTTGTTTCTTTCTACATTACAATGAACTGATAATTCGGGCTAGAATGAAAAGGAAAATATGTCTTTTCCAAATTCTTCAGGACAAAAAAAATAAGCATCCAGCAGGATAAGAGTACTGACAAGATATCTAAAGATGCTAGAAATAATGCATTTTAAAAACTGTTTCATAATGGTGATATATAATCATCATTTTAAATCAGGGAAATTGCTAATAAATGATATGTAGCACTTAATAAATGATTGTTAAAATGAAAGAATAAATAGATGAATTAAAAAACATTTTTTAATAGAGATGGATAAATGATTGCTTGATGCATGCAACGAGGAGAGAAATACAAAATATAATCTCATTTTATTGACATAACTATCACATGAGAAAAAAGCATACCAGGATTGTTGATTGGTAATAAGAGAAAGTGGTTAAGACCTAGATACTTAAAACATAGGAACCTGTAGAGAGTTGGATTTAGGCCACGAAATATGCATGCGTCAATAAACCAATATGAATCAATAGTTAAGCGAATGTTATGGAACACCCAGAGTGTCCAGGGCTAAGATAGAGTATAAGATCCACTGCTTTTATTCATTTGTTTATTATTGAGTAAACATGTATATTATTCAGTAAGCAATATTTAATGTCTGTTATGTGCCAGACACTGTCGGGGGAAAAAAATAAGATATTGCCAAATAGTTCCTTCCACTGACATATGGAAGGACTTATTCTTGCATTCAACAAATATTTATTGTGCGCTTACTTTAGGTGGCAGGCAATCACAGGGAATACTGCAATGAGAAAAACAGACAAAATTCCATGCCTTGTACAGTCTACATTCTAATGGTGGTGGGTTGGAGGGAGACAGTCTTTTACAATAAAAAACTGTGACAAAGAAAAAAGAACAGAATGGGCAGGAGAAACAGAAATAAGAGTATAATTGAATTATCATAAATGTGAGTTTGAGTTCCATTAAGCTTCTATTAGGTATCATTAAATAGTACCGAGGAGTACTTAAGGAATAATTTAATTTTCTAGGGGTAACACAGAGTCATGAAAAATTCTGAAACCCATACTGGAAATAAAATTGAATTAGACATTCATAAAGAGACAGATTATTGTCAGTTGAGTAACAACTAAATGCTTGCATTCTACAAGCATGATATGAAAACTAAAAGTAGTTTAATGGTTGATGTCTGGAAAAACAGCCATACCCTGTCAGTCTATCATCAGCCAAAAGGAGCATGATCAGGAGATTTAGGAATATCCAACGTCTCAATATGTGTCATTAATCCCAACTGGAATCTGTACATAATCCTGAGCTTTTTACTTTTTTCTTTATTCCAGGAATAAAAAAAGAACTCTGGCTGAAAAATAACTCAATAAATGCCAGGTATGTTTAGTAAAGACACAACCTTGTTTTTTTTTTTTAATTTTATTGGTTCACTTTAAATTGAAGTCAGGTGTGGTTTTCTGTTGTGTATTCTCCACACTTATAAACACCACCCTTGCAGAAATAAAGAGCTTTCTCTCTTCCAGGAAAAATCAGATACTGGTTTTGACTATCTGGTTTTATTTGTTAATTTGTTTGTTTTAAATTTTGATGCCAGTGATCCTCAGAACTGAGATTTATTAAAAACCATAAAGGAAGATAATGTAGAGAGTCCCAACATTCGAATCTCTAGACACCTAAATGTTACTTTATATACTTTATATTAACCATGGTGTTTCTGAATTATTGCTGTAATATTTCGTAATGGGATAGAAGCTGTCAAGGTCAGAACAGCCTCATAAGGGAGATGTGCAAAGAGAAAGCATTAGATCTGAAAAGCACAATTGTAGCTGTTCTAAGGACTCTTTATTAAAGTAATGGACCAAATGATATCACGTAGAACTGTGAGATCCCAGAAAATGGCACGTGGCAAATGTGCTTAGAGATAAAAAGTAAGTTTTCTTTTCTGTTTCCTTTATATTTTAGCACAAAAAACACCTTGGCACCTTTCATTCAAAGTAAAGCATGTATTTTAATATCCATAAAGCTTAATGAAAGTGACTTTCCTACAGAAAGATTGAGTTAAATGACTTTAAATTGGATTATTAACCCGCAGGACACAGCAACATTATTTGCAATATGCAGGGTGGTCTGCGGGAGGAGCCCTGGGCTGCACAAATGTTGGTGGTGCAGTCTCCTCCAGTTTGTGTCTCAGACCTTTCCTGTCTTGCTCTGGAAGGTCACGGTGACTGGGTACAACAATGAGGAACACAGCTTCATCGCTACTTTCTTCTTTCTCACTAGGAAACAGAGTGTTTTATCTAGTAGCCTTTTCTCATATCCAGTTTAATCAGTGGCCAGATTTCATCATCGGATGTCTTCTACCTTTGTTTCCCATCACCACACTCCGTTATAAAAGAAACAATCAAAAAAGAAAGCAAAACTCAGCAATTCAATTGTAACCCCACAAACCCTCAGCATTTGTATGGCCTTCACAGTTTACTGAAAGTCTGTTACCTTTGTTCTCTTTTGCCATTCCCACTACCCCAATAGCCCACTGTTATCTCTTATATTTATTTTTATTTTTATTTATTTATGTATTTTTAAGTAATCTCTACACCCAATGTGGGGGTCAATCTCACAACCCCGAGATCAAGAGTCACTTGCTCCACCAACACAGCCAGCCAGGCACCCTCCCTGCCGCCCCTGACTGTTATCTTTATTTGTCATCTGAAACTCTGAAGTGCAAAGATACCACTTAGCTGACAGTTATTGAGTAAATTGGTGTTAGTTCCAGGACCCAATTCAAGACACCCTTACATTAGACTCTGTAACCTTTTCTCTGCAATTACACATCCTACAAAAATTTTCCCACCTCCTTACAGTACCATGACCCCAAAAAGACCCAGATGAGTTGGAGGCTTCCAAAGCTATGCAATCCTGAGAAGACTGAAATCTTCCACCACATTTTGTGTTATTTTTCAAAATAACTTGAATATAAGTTTACACATTTATTTTTTCATTAAGCTTTATCATCTATAGCAAAATATTCTATATAGATGTTTATATTTTATTTCTGTGTAGGTAATAGTCATATTAGTATATACTGCCAAAGGAAAGAACTTTTAAATTATATCGCTTTTTTTCTTTGTTTACCCTAGACCTGAAATAAAAGCTCTTGAACTAACTCCTTCATTAAAACCTTTAATGAAACTTTTTGAAATAAAAAAAAAGGTCATATTAATATTATTTAATTTTACGTCCCTTACCATGACTTTCTAAGTCAACACATGTACTTGATACATCAAAATGCTGTTTTAATGAAATTGCTGGACCACAAAATGATGGTTATGTTTTTCTCCATCATTTAACCAACAATGATTTTTGCAATGTTTCTGTATGTAATTAAATGTGTCTGTGAATCATTAATGCCATCTAAAAATAAAATATCCATAAAATTATTGATTTGACAGTAATATAAACATGAAGCATGAATGTTCTCAGCTTTTCTGAGAGGTAGAGCTTCCGCAGGGTAACAATATTTTGCTACTATGGGATTTTTAATTCTTAACCAAATACAAAGCTAATTAGTTTAAATAGCATTTAGGAAATTCTATTTTGGCATAGTATTTCAAATATTATTGGCTGGATGATTATTCTAGATGATCAACAGATGATCAAATTTGCTCTAAGAGCAAATTCAACTTCAATTTAAAATAATCATGAACTTATTCCAAGAGGAATTTCAAATGATAACCATTACTAATTTGAACAATAATTAAATATCTCAAGTAAGGTTAGCACAAGGCCAAACAGAAGGGCTAGTATGTGCAGAGGAATTGTATAAGCATGGTCTATCTATATAACTATGGCTTATTAGGCCAATTGTTCCCTGTCCCCCAAATTTGGTTACAGTTGAGCAGAACACTTAGAACATTTAAGTAGTTTTCATTGATACAGTATACAAGGAAAGGCATGGTGTTTTCATCACTTTGACTTGACTTCAGATACAAGTTCTACCATACTTATTTGTTTAATTGCAAATAAACTATTTAAACTCTCTTAAGCTCAGCTTATCATTCCTTAAAATAAAGAATATAAAAATACATACTTCACATATCTCACAGATTTCTTAGAATGATCACATAAGATTGTGTGCCCAAAGTATCTAACAGTTCCTAGCATATAATAAATGTAAAATAAGTGGTAGCTATATTTTGCACATCCGTCCTACATGGAAGTATCTAGATCACTTAGATCACCTGCTTACAGCGTTCAAATATGTTAAGTAATTAGATTATCACACCTCTTTGACAGATTCTTTTGTTTTTTAATTGTTCAGTCATTTAATAAACGTTTTGAATACTTATTATGTGTTATCACTATATTGAGATACAGACATAAAGAAAACAAAATCTTTGACTTAGACATTAACAGTATTATTAGAACCATAATAGCTCCCATTTACTGAAAGAGCACATCACATGAAAAGACCTGCATTAAACACGTTCAAGACACAGTGTTATATAATGAGGACTGTTCTCAAAGTCAGGATTTGAACCTCTGTTATACTCCGACCTTTAAGCCCAAGTTCTCAATTGGTAGAGTATACTACTATGGAAAAAGAAAGCACAATTTGATACAGAGAGAAAAGAGCAATAATTGATTTGCTTAATGAAAAAATATCTGTTTTTTTGCCATTTATTTTTCAACTTCATAGTGATTTCAGGAGAGAAAAACAAATGGGTTTTATTTCTTTTTTTCTTTAAAAAACAGACATTTATTCTCTCAGAGCTCTGGGTGCTAGAAGTCTGAAATCAAGGTGTCAACGGGACCACACTCCCTCTGAAGGTTCTACAGAAGAATCTTTACTTGCTTCTTCTAGCTTCTGATGGCCCTAAGCATTCTTTGTCTTGTGGCAGCTTAACTCAATCCCTGCCCTCATCTTTACATGCCTTCTGTGTCTCTGTGTCCTCGCCCCTTCTCATGAGGACATTAGTCATTAGATGTATAATCTACTCTAAATTCAGTAGATCATCTCAATGTTAGGCTTTTAATAACACATCTGCAAAGATTCTTTCTAAAAAGGTCACATTCTGAGGTTCTAGGTGGACATGAATTTTGAGAGAGAGAGGACATTATTTAACTCATATAATTTATAATTTGTAATTTATTGGAAATAGCAAAGATTCCCTATTGAAAATGCAGCAGTATACATTCACTTATTAATTTAACATAATTTATTAAATTTCTGAGGCATACAAATACAGAGTTTGTCTTTAAGTAAAAGATGTTTTGATATTTACTCTGCATGTCTATAACTATATATGAAAGATATGTATGGAGTTCCAATTTCATGGATTATCTTTTAGTCAAACAATCTAGTAAAGAATCCAAGCATATAACAAGTAATTACAAAAACATATTTAGTTACATATGTAGTATGTGGAACAAGGCAGAAGAACAAGTACTATGAACACTTCTATCAGGTTTATATATCAGGTGGACCTGACCCAGTCTTGACAGTGGGATTCCTTGAGGAAGTAATATTTAAATTGGAATTAAAAGATAACTAAGAATTAACTAAGAGAATCTATCTACCTCTCCACTATATTTTCTGAACAATCTGTAGTATAAATCAGCAATTCTAATTTGATGAGAAGCATGTAAATTATACTCCTTTCATTTATTCACCTTTATAGTATAACCTAATATCTCCAAAAGAGAAACAGATATTTGTCCTGTGAGTAGGGAAAATACGCTCACTTTTGCATTAACTTTTGGTATACAGATGCAGCTGGACAGAAACAGTAGGAAACTTCAAGGACACAAGAACCCTAATTTGACCTATTAATTCTGTATCTCTAAACTCTTCTAAAAATCTTGTTTTATAACAGTATAATTATAGGTAGAATCATGCAACGTAATGCTAAACTATAGCCTCTGATAGATTTAACTCCCATTTGTAGAGAAAAGCTTAGAAATACTGCACTTATCCTAATATCACTGTTTTGATCTATTCTGAATCAATGGATCTGCTACTGATTATATATACATATACAATATACATATATATTATAATATATAATATAAGTATTATATATTATTATAATTATCTATGTTACCTACTACATATATTTATAATATATATATATATATATATATATATATATATATATATATATAGGCTTTTACCACCTATAATGTTCAGTAGGACTCCTAGGAGATTACTGCTTCTGCATATTCTTCCATTTCCTTGAACACCTTTGATAATTCTGGGAAAATGGGGGTATTTGAGAACAGATCAGAGTCTCTGCAAGCTTGTTTCCTAAAATAAAGGGGGATTGAATGGAAAAATCTCATTGACCTTAACATTCAGGTTAATTAGCCATAATAAAAATAAGTCAAAATATCTGCATAAGATTGTCCCATGTGGCAATATGTCTACTTTCTGATAGTATGGTTGAATGCTTTCTCTGAATAGCTTCCTCAGAATATCCTGAGTCCAAAGAGCAGATAGAAAATTTAATAAATAATCCTCTGCCATAAACAAGCAAGTCCATATGAGACAAAGAAGCTTAGAAGACCAAGGTGACAATTTAATTTAATTTAATCTAATCTAATCATATTCATATCTCTACTGTACCAAATAAGATCTTCCTTTAGCTACAGATTGTTTGCGCTTTTCTTGGCCTCTTATCAGTTAAATAGTCAACTGAAGCCCTGTTTCCAGTATGATTCAATCACAACACGTGCTTAAAAAGACTTTAGAAAAACTCCTTTTTGTTGGTTTAGGAGAGTTTTGCATACATCAGTTAGGAAATAATGCACATAATTCTGTTGAATGCATGATAGTACACTTTCTACTTTCAGCACTGGAAACCAGTGTAAAAAAGATGTTTGATTATATCATCCATAGCTCTAAATCAGGCAAAATTTCCTCCTTTATTTTAGGGTATAATAACTCACTGCCTAGAACTGGGTATACATTTGTTGTATACATCCCTCCGACTAGTCTCTAAAAACCAAACTTCTTACCTGCAGATTGCAAAATTCACTTAAATTCTGATCACCAGACATAAATCAAGGATTCTGTTTCAAGCACTGAGCTGGGCTCCCCAGGTGCATGAGTAAATTTGTCTTTTCTCCTGGAGCCATCTGTATCCAAGACAAAACAATTATGCAGAACATTTCTATACAATGTTAAAATTGCTGTAAAACAGCTGATATGTATTGGGTTCTCACTCTGTGCCCAGAACTGTTCCAAGGGTTCTTCATGTACTGATTTAATTCTATATAGTGTCACTGTGGAAAAAAAGCAACATGGAAAATTTAAGTAATTTGCCAAATGTCCCAAAACTTAAAAAGAGGAAAAACACAACCTTTTTTATACTTCAAACATATCACTAGTTAACATGTTTGTATATTGGCATATATAATATTTATTGTTCCTTTTATTGCTGCTTTATATCCTAACTCCTTCCACCTTCTAAAGGACTGTGTCAGTCATCTGTTTCTTCCATATCAAACCTCTCTCTTGACTGCATCCTTCACATTAACATAAATATGCTCAAGTCTCCTACCTTACAACAAACTGTACTAGATGTAGGAGTACATTAAGATCCTATACTAGGATATAATCTTTTCCTAGGAAATTTTACCCTCTCGCATGACTTCCACTATCATTGATATGACAATAAGTCCAAATTTGTGTCTTCTATTCTTAACTCTTGGTACCATGGTATCACTGATTTCCATTGTCTCCTACTTTAGTGAACAGCATCTTTATTCTTCTATTTTGCAAGCCAGAAATCTAGATATGACCCTACCTTCCAAGCTTTTCTTTTACTAACACAATGTCCTGTACCTTTTACCTTCTAATACTGAAATGTATTCACTTATCTCCATCTCAAGTCACATGATCCTAGATCAAGCTATGATTTTTTTTTTTCCCTACCTGGATAGAAATAGCATCAAAGTGGATTTCTCTTCTTTCACTTTTGCCACACTCCAATTTATTCCACACTCTGTAACCAGGATGATTATTTCAAAGCATAAATATAAGGAGGACGTTTCTCCCATTAAACTCCTTTCAATAGCTTCAAATATCTCCTATGATAGAAATTCTTAGCATAGCCATCAGTGTCTCATCTGCTTTGGCACCTGACTGCTGCCCTGACCCCATTGTGTAATGGGGTCCATCTCTGCCCATCTCTGTTCATCTCTACACTTTACCTACACTTTCCTCCATTCAGTTCCATGTTCCTTCATATCAGAAACAGTACATATCACTCTCTCTTTGTAGCATTTTTCCATATCATACCTCTATTTTAACTTCAAACAACAAATTGGGCTTTACTACCTTAGGGAAATCATATTTTGAGCCTTCACAGTAACTTAGATCTGCTTTACATCATTCAGAAAACCTATGTACATATTTTTTTTAATAATCCTGATGAGTTCCTCTGACACATTCCTATTTATGACTATTATTAATATGTGTGTCTCTTTAACCAGAAATAACTCCTTGAAGTTAGCTAAAATCTTTTTTAAGTTGTTTGTATCTCTATCATTTAGCATGTAAGTAGAATATAGTAGATGCTCAATAAATATTTGGTATATAAATGAGTGAAAAAATAAGTTGAAGTTTGATAGATTTTTCTATCATATATTTTATGTATCCTAGGTTTTCTTTCAGTTTAAAATATTTTTCAAGGGCACCTGGGTGGCTCAGTCGTTAAGTGTCTGCCTTCAGCTCAGGTCATGATCCCAAGGTCCTGGGATCGAGCCCTGCATCGGGCTCCTTGATCAGCGGGAGGCCTGCTTCTCCCTCTCCCACTCCCCCTGCTTGTGTTCCCTCTCTCACTGTGTCTCTCTCTGTCAAATAAATAAATAGAATATTTTAAAAAAATAAAAATAAATAAAATATTTTTCAAGAAGAATTTCTATTTTTTTAGCTAAAACTTTAAGTTAGGGTCTTAGAAAGAACAACTGTTTCAACGTATAAAATATAACTCAGAAAAACTCAGGAGAATTTTTCATGGAATTTAGTCTATTATGCCTCCACTTTCTTCAATTTTCTGAGAAAATTATTCTTACCTGAAATTGGTAGCACTAAGATTTAATGGGCATAATGCATGTGACAGTCTTTCTCAGAAAATGAACACAAAGAAAATGAAAAAGAGTGATTGACGGAAACATAAATACAAGACAGCAGAGAATAAACTGGGAAAGTACATATCTGAATAACTATAGGGCACTAAAAGCTATTAAAAGGGACAATAACTTCATAATTTGTCTACACTGTCTTTTACGCAAAATACACTCAAACTAGACCTGGAGTGACCTCTCCCCAGATGGCACAGTTGAGGGTTTTTGAATGCATCTGGATTTGGTGTTATATATTATTCATTTTTGTGCTGATATCAAGTGGCAACAGCATGTAATAATATAAAGACCCTAGGCTCTACCCATATGATATTCAGGACACTTCTCCCAGGTCCTCTCTATTCTAGACAACTGTTCTAGACTGTCTGAATGCACAAATTGGAGAAGGGAAGGGTTGATGGAAGCGGAGCTTCAACACTCGCCTAGAAGCAACTTTTGGGGTCTCTGTTAAGTGAAGAGAATTGATAATCTTCACTCAAGGAGGGAAGGTGACTACGGTAGTACTTTCTGGATCACAGCTCATCCTAAGACATTCTACAGAAAACAAAGAGATCATGCAAGTGAAATGTTTTCTACAGTGCCTTCTCCCTTCTCCACCTATTACATATTTTTCTTCAAAGTGTTTGACTATAAATCCTCACCTTCCTGCTTGTAATGTGAAGTCAAGTTATCTCAGAAATGGAGCTCTGCTAGATATGGGATTTCCAATCCTCCTAGCCCTGAAATTGTGTTTTCTTTTCTGCTGGTACTGCTAGAGCTTGTCCATTTTTATGAGGAGATAAATGCAAGCTCTTACTCACATACATTCAATAACAGCACACAGATTTGAGAACCCAACTGTCAAAACTGTATAAAACTTTGACATAAACATAATCTCAGTGCTGAAAAATGGACCAAAACTATGGCCAAATTTGAGAACTACATGCTTCTCAGCCACAAAACGGAAAGAATTCAACTGACTCTAAAAAGGGGTTATCACACAGTTGTTGCTGTCTAAAGATGGAAAATAAAAGACTGCCTATCACGACAGTCTTTAAATTATGAACTGGACAACATGAACAACTTGATGTAGAAAGCCATCTTTAAGAATTTTATGAATGAAATATCTTTCGAGTCCATGTTATTAAAACAATTTTTCCTATCTATTTAATGAAAATAAGACAATGTCAATGAGAATTATTAAATTGATCAAAATGTGTAAGGTAAAAACAATGGAAACACCCTTAGTAAAAATTCACTACATGAGCAGAAGCACCTGGAATGGGAAATGTAGTTTGAGTCATAGGGTGTTGACACTGAAGCAAATAAGGAAGATGGTGTTTCTGGCTGTTTGAGCCAAACATAAAAGCTGCTAAATATGTAAAGTGCAAAAATATCCTAGTAGCCAAAAGAAAGAGGAACCGAACAAGAGAATGACCTAATATCTATTGTGAATGCATCACCCATGTGGTTTGCAGAAGGCTGGAGAAACAAAGGGAGACATGAAGTGGTAACAGTGCCTGCAGGATCAGCAGAAAAAAAAAAAAAATCAGTAACATATTTGGTGTGTGTACTAAGGGAGAAAACATCTTTCCATTGTGTTATTAAAATGGGATTCAGTTAAACTGTGGGACCCAAGACTTTGTTTAGGTGTGATAAATGGCATGCCATCAGTGAGTGTATTTAGAGTTTCCAAGATTAAACTCATATGAAATTCTTGGAAGGAGAAAATGGAATAGCTGAGCTTTTCAGTGTTCTTCAGCCTTTCTTCTCTTTTTAGGGCATTTTTCTCTAAAATACTTAATAAAATGTAAGAAAATATGAAATTTTATGAACAAACACACATACATTTGACTTATGGCATAAAAACTAACATAGAACCATTCATGTGCATTAATATCTGGAAAAGCAAATATTGATAGCCCCCACGAAAGCAGGTGGGTGCACGGTATTTTTTATGTCACAGAGGCAGGGTGCCGGATTCTCAAAATGCAAATTAAGTCAATATAATTAATTTGATGCTATAGTGAAATAAAATGTTACGCCATCAGCATCATAAATCATAATAAATCCTGTAGGATACTGTTCCAGAGCTATTGGGAGGAAATACATCATGACTCCTGGTCATCTATAAATCACCAGACAAGAGAGGATGGAAAGCATAGGAAACACTTCATGTTTCTACTGTAGCCTATTTTTCACCCTTAATATCAGGGAGTTCAAATGGATTTTTGTGTATAATCACTTTTAATCTTACTGTGAGTAGACAATATTACATAAACTGGTAAATTCCCACTTTCTTGAAAAAACTCACTACCGCCTAACTATATACTATAAGTTGAGCGCAGGATCAGCTGACTTTCCATGAATAATTCAGCTTTATTAGTTCATCTATATCAAAGAAGGTAAATTACGTAATATGTGTAAGTTAATACAGTGGAACTCATGTTATTGAACATTCAACTTATATTTTGGTATAAATAAATACATGCCAAAAATAAAACATGGCCCTGTACAAAGTAGTGCCACTGTAATAAACTCATTTGAATAGAGGTATCAGCATGTTTACCAAAAACAGAGTGAAAGGGCTCTTGTTTATGAGACTGGACTAAATCTTATCTTATATCTTGGGTTTGTTCACTTAATTTTTCATTAAATTCATTCTGTTCTAAATAGAGTTCGAAGTATTTGAAAAAAATTTTTTTTTCCTTCAAAAGGTTTAGAATCTGAGGGGAAAATGCAAATAAATAGATGATCATAATAAAATGTGCTATGAGAGCTAGAAATACAAGGTACTGTTGGAGCAGTTAAGATGTTTCAGACATAAGACTCCCATGTGTGCAAAAGCCCTGAGTCACAAAAGAACACACAATTCCAAAGGGATTCCCAGCAAAGAGAGAATAGGAGATGTGGCAAGAAATAAGACAAAGGAAATAGACAGGGTCCAGTTAGTCGAGAAATGTTTCCTTCATGCTAGGAAATATAGATGTCGATCTGTAGGCCTCAAGAGCCAATAAAGGATTAAAGAGGGGAATGACACCATGAGAGTTGTATCTGAGAAAACAAATTCCAGTAACTGTAGAAATGGCTAGGCATTAGACAAGTTTATAGAAATGGATAGCAGAAAGATGGCTGTTCCGGAAATTCACAGAAAATAAGATCTTAAATGAGGGAGTAACACAGGTGTTGGAGAAGGAAATATAGGAAAGATAATCTTTTGCAGAGAAAGAAATGTAAGAAAGTAGAATTATTAGTAAGAGAAGTAAAAGAATCAGGAATGATGTGTAGGGCTCAGGGCTTGGGAGTTTTATGAATAGTTGTGCTATTGAAAAAGATGGGAAATACTACAAGTTTGGGTAAGATGAAATAATAAGTTCATCTAAGGATATATTGATTTAAAGTACATGTGAGGCATTCGAATGTAGATACTTAGTACCTAGTTGAACATATAAACCTGAAACTCAGAAAAGAAGTCTGGACTAAAGAAACATATTTGATAATCATCAATGTATATATACCAATTGAAACCATGGGAAAAGATAAGATCACTGACAAAGAGTGTATAGAATAGGGTATAGAAAGCAGTTTGATGGCAAAACATTGTGGAACTTTGATGTTTTGGGGACTGGAAAAAGAAGAATCCAAGAAAATGTTAAGAAAGAACCAAAAGAAGGAAAAGGGGAAACTAGACAGTGTTATCCATAAAGCCAAGTAGGAAAAAAAAAAAAAATTAATAAAGTACGTGGTCACCAACTCAATGCTTATAAGAGCTTGAATTAGAATAGAAAAAATGTCCTTTTTATTCAACATCTTTAAATAGTTCTTATTAAATTGGAGTATAAAAGTCTAATGGTGATGATGAAATCCAAATTTATCTACTCCAATGAAAATAGGAAGCAAAGGATTATGAAAGTTAGTCAAGTTTTTCTTCAATAGCCTACCTGTGGAAGAAAATAAAAAGAGTTCAGGAACCAGAGTGGTATGGGTTCTAAGGAAGAATTTCAGAGATCTGATTTATAAAAGAAAGAGACACTTTTTAGAGCAATTACTAAGGAAAATTATATTTAGAACCACGGCTGAGAAACTTTAAAGACAAAAGAACCATCTTTTCCTCTCAGAAAGTGGTTAAAAAGTGACTATAAATATACACTGAAACATACATGTTTGTGAGCACAGAGTGTAGGGTACCCTTATTCATGTTCACCTTTTTTTTCCTTTTTTTTAAATTGAGGTAAAATTGGTATACAACATTACATTCGTTTCAGGTATACAACATAATGATTTGACATTTGTATACATTGTGAAATGATAACTGCAGTTAAGTCTAATTACCATCTTTATGAAAGTTACAATTTTTTTTTGTAAGGAAACTTTTATGATTTACTTTCTTAGCAACTTTCAAATTTGTAATACAATATTATTGACTATACCTTCTTGTTATTTCTCATAATACCTCTTCCAAATAGCCATTATCATACTCAAACTAAAAGTGGGCACAGAATGTCAGGACCAAGGGCTAACAGGGGGCTGGGAGGAGGCAGAGCCCCTCCGGACAAGCTGCAGTTCCCACACAAGGGTCTTAGTCCAGGAATGTGATGGGGCTTTAACTCTTCAAATAATGCTCCCTGGACCTTCCCAGACCCAAGCCTATGGGAATTACTTCTTCTCCAGAGCAACTGTACCCCAGGCCAGAATGCCAGGATGCAGGGCATGATGCACAACATTAATACATGACCTTAGCATATAATCTTCGCAGAGGTGAGGTCTGTGCGTCCTCACACAGTTAGTAACTGTAGATATGCACTGAAACATGTATGTTTGTGGCCACAGAATGTAGGGCACAAGAATAAGTAAAATGATTGCTAATAGAACTGAGTGTCCAATGAGTATAAAAAATGTATAGAAGCATCCATCTGCACAGATATTTGATTTTCTCCAGCAACTCTCAGCATCCTGAGAAGAAGAGGTAGATGGCTTGATTGAGTTAATTTTAAAGAATTTTTATGAAGCTTATGCCAAAAATTGTATCAACAAGCCAGTAAACCAGTCCGAACCACCAAATCAAACAAGCAGTTTACAAATAAAATATTGATATGATCCACTACTGAGGCTGGGATCCATAAGAAATAAATGAAGCAGTGGGAATGGGAGACAAATGAAGGAGGAATTAAAAATCCAAAGACATGATAAAGATAAAATGCTATATAGTGAAAGTAATGAAGTGAGAAGCTGAAATGAATGGAGGCTGTGATTAGAGATTAGTATTTTGGAGTTTATTATATTGGAGGTAATGAAATGATAAGTGATGATAAAATCCAGCTGTGATCATGACAATGGCTGTCTAAAGTAGGGTAGAAGTTGAGAGAACTGGAATCCAGGAAGTCAAATGTCTATGAAAATAAGGTGCCCAGTGAGCTAGCCACGTATTCTTTAAAGTCATTACGGAGCTGTTGCGATTTGAAATAAAAAGAAACACTATGACCCATGTGAGACCCAAGGGCCTCAGCAGATGACAACATCAAAGGATGATAAATAGAGGCAAAACTTGAAAGGAAAATTTTTACATGAGCTAAACAGCAATGCTTGGGAAGTAGCAGTGAGAATTAAGGAAGTACAGATTCCATCTATGACAACACGGTAAAGGGAGTGGGAATGAATGAAGGATCTCCTCTGCAGGAGAAACTGGCAGATGCAGGGGAGAGTCAGATTGTAGCTGAGTCCAAATGTTGAAAAAAACCTTTGGATGAATAAGCATGCAGTTAAAAGGTTGGTCAGACATGGAAAAGTGATCAGTGGGAGAGGAAATGCAGAGTAAATTAGGGATGATATTGGAGAAGAAGAAAGTTGATCAAAGAACCTGAATTTTACTTGTAGCTATGAATGACAAGTCATGACATTTGACTTATAGCAATGATAGGGCTTGGAAAAGGTAGCGAAGTCCAAATAATTACATTTACTGGACTATGTTTATAAGTTTTTCTTTAACCTAAGAATATTGGGGAGAAATTTAATATTTTGAGCAACGAAGTGGCATAATCAGATCTGTGATTTAAAATATTGTTCTGACTTCAGTGAGAGTAGGTTGGGGGCAAATGATACTTGAGACAGGGAGAACAATTAGGAGGCTATTGTAGCCAACCAACAGAAAGATTGTGATGGACAGATTTAGAATCACTGAGTGGGATGGAGAAAAGTGGGTCAATATAAGAGATACTTCAGGATGATTACTTGACAGGATTGTCATGTCAAATTCGCTGAATAGTTGTCAGACAATATATATAAATGTAAATATAAATGTAGGTATAAATGACACTGATGCAAAGTTTTGTTAAAAATAGTGATATAGGTTTTACATATGCATTGACATTTTCAGCCACTTAAACTATCCCCCTGTGTCGCAGAGTCTGGAAAATGCTATTTCCCAGAATCCCTTGCCATTAGGGTCCTACTTTATGTTGCAACAGTAAAAGTAATGTTTTGAGAGTCAATAATCAGACGAGAAGAATATATAGTTCCCTTCCTTTGGAGACTCCAAGGAAGTGAGTGAACAGACAGCTCTCATTAGTTTCTTGGAAAACTCCTTAGATTCTTGAGCTTTGGTGCTCCAAGGGTTCAGATCATTATCAGTGATTTCCTGCAGTGTTTCCTAGACACATTAAATCCAGCAGGGCTTCTCCCTGGCCAATGTTTAGCTAGCTTTTCAGATGTAAGCACTGAATTCCCTGTATTAAATCTGTTCCCTCTGAAATACCTACAGCGAGTGTGTCTTTTTTTTTTTCTAACAAAACTCTTGACTGATGCAGAATTTTTTTAACAAAAATGGCTCAGAGGTGGGAAACTGTTTTGACAGTTTTATGTCAAAACAATGACACTGTTGCTAAGATAAATGAAATACTAGTAGACTCTGGCATGCCTATAGTTGCCCTGGAAAGAAATGTTTCTTCAATATGTGGCTTTGGAAGACCACAATGATTATTGCAATAGAATTTAATAATGGAAATAAAGCCTACAAATAGTATGAGATAGCTACTACTAACTGTATGGTTAGCTTACAAAAAAATTACAAATTCAGGGCTTTAAAATTTTGGTTCCAGGGAAGACCAAAAACCCAACAATATTCTATTACTGCTTTTAAAGAATGTCTAATCCCCTGGAACCTCAGGGCCCATGTTAAAAATAAAACCAAAGTTAACCATTCATTATCCAAAATTACAGTTAGTTGATATTCACAGAGTCATTCACAGATTCTATAGGGCTCTTATATGAAACTCAAAGCATTGAATGGGGGGAAAATAAGACACATAAATTTGGAATAGTGATATTTGGTGAATTCTGGCAACTATGAATACTTTAGACCTCAGAATTTCACTGTGTCTTCCATGCCAACAGAATCAGCTCCTTCTCATCTGTCTGAAATGAGTATCCTCTTATTGGAAGACTCCAAAATAAGACAATTAACTTCTTGCAAAGGGTTGCTGTTTCTCCTCAAGACCCATCCCCACCAAATTATGAGCCTGCATACTTATCATAAAAGTCAAATCCCAGGGGCGCCTGGGTGGCTCAGCCATTAAGCGTCTGCCTTCGGCTCAGGTCATGATCTCAGGGTCCTGGGATCGAGTCCCGCATCAGGCTCCCTGCTCCTTGGGAGCCTGCTTCTCCCTCTGCCTCTCTCTCTCTCTCTCATGAATAAATAAATAAAATCTTTAAAAAAAAAGTCAAATCCCAGTTGATTCTAAAGAAATAAGTTTCCCTTCATCTTACTCTAGAACGAGAGAACATATAAACCAAAATAATTGTAACCATTTTGTCAATTTATATGAAAAGAAAATTGGAGAGTGTGTGTAAGAATGTATTTTGAGATTGTATACCAGAGAAGAAGAAATATAATAAAATGCAAGTATGTCGGTGAACAGGACCTGCCTCTGGTCCAACCATATTAAAGTTTATCATGGCCATTGGATCAGGGAAGAAGTAGCAAATATCCTAATTGGCTTGGCAAGAAATGTGCCTGTCTTCATTAAAATTCAGAATTCAAATGCATGCCACTTTGATGAACTTTTTAGTTTAAAGCTTGTCAAAGTGTCCTTCCAAAATAAAAGAAAAATTACTGTATTTTACTCCTATACCACTAAAAAAGAATCAAGACTTGTTAGGTTTCTTGAGCTTCTGTAAACAGGTACAGTATTTGAGCATGCTGCTCCCAGCCATTTAGCAAATTAGCCCAAAGGCACACATTTGAGTGAGGATCAGAGTAAGCAGATGCTCTTCTGGTA
This sequence comes from Mirounga leonina, assembly GCF_011800145.1. NCBI lineage: Eukaryota > Metazoa > Chordata > Mammalia > Carnivora > Phocidae > Mirounga > Mirounga leonina. The sequence continues at coordinate 41,907,680 of NW_023270854.1, forward strand.
GTAGAGACTTGAGGACAAGATGCTCAGCCAGTTGTGAAGCAGAAGATGTCAAGATGCTCAAAGTATCTATCACCAGTCAGGATGAAATACGCAGTCACTATTCATATGAAGCAAAGCAATGCCCTCTTCCACAAATAATTATTTCACTTTAAGAAACAACTAGATTGCTATTATATGTTTACATATAAACTAAATTTACATTTTATCCTTCTCTTCTTCCCACATATTTTATTTTTTTAATTTTATTTTATTATGTTATGTTAGTCACCATACAATGCATCATTAGTTTTTGATGTGGTGATCCACGATTCATTGTTTTCGTGTAACACCCAGTGCTCCATGCAGTACGTGCCCTCCTTGATACCCATCACCGGGCTAACCCATCCCCCACTCCTCCTAAAACCCTCAGTTTGTTTCTCAGAGTCCATAGTCTCTCATGGTTCATCTCTCCCTCCGATTCCCCCCCATGCCTTCATTTTTTCCCCTTCCTTCTCCTAATGTCTTCCATGTTATTCCTTATGTTCCACAAATAAGTGAAACCATATGATAATTGACTTTCTCTGCTTAAATTATTTCACTTAGTGTAATCTCCTCCAGTCCCATCCATGCTGATGTAAAATCTGGGTATTCATCCCTTCTGATGGCTGAGTAATATTCCACTGTATATATGGACCACATCTTCTTTATCCATTCATCTGTTGAAGGGCATCTTGGCTCTTTCCACAGTTTGGCTATTGCGGACATTGCTGCTATGAACATTGGGGTGTATATGGCCCTTCTTTTCACTACATCTGTGTCTTTGGGGTAAATACCCAGGAGTGCAATTGCTGGGTCATAGGGTAGCTCTATTTTTAATTTTTTGAGGCACCTCCACACTGTTTTCCAAAGTGGCTGTACCAACTTGCATTCCCACCAACAGTGTAAGAGAGTTCCCCTTTCTCCACAACCTCTCCAACATTTGTTGTTTCTTGCCCTGTCCATTTTGGCCATTCTAACTCGTGTAAGGTGGTATCTCAATGTGGTTTTAATTTGAATTTCCCTGATGGCTAATGGTGATAGACATTTTTTCATGTGTCTGCTAGCCATTTGTATGTCTTCTTCGGAGAAGTGTCTGTTCATGTCTTCTGCCCATTTATTGACTTGATTATTTGTTTTTTGGGTGTTGAGTTTGAGAAGTTCTTTATAGATCTTGGATCCCAGCCCTTTATCTGTAGTGTCATTTGCAAATATCTTCTCCAATTCTGTGGGTTGTCTCCTTGTTTTGTTGACTGTTTCCTTTGCTGTGCAGAAGCTTTTTATCTTGATGAAGTCCCAAAGCTTTTGGAGATGTGTCTTGAAAGAAGTTGCTGTGGCTGATGTCAAAGACGTTACTGCCTGTGTTCTCCTCTGGGAGTTTGATGGATTCCTGTCTCACATTGAGGTCTTTCATCCATTTTGAGTTTATCTTTGTGTATGGTGCTAGAGAATGGTCGAGTTTCATTCTTCTGCATGTGGCTATCCAATTTTCCCAGCACCATTTATTGAAGAGACTGTCTTTTTTCCATTGCATATTTTTTCCTGCTTTGTCAAAGATTATTTGACCAAAGAGTTTAGGGTCTATATCTGGGCTCTCCATTCTGTTCCATTGGTCTATATGTCTGTTTTTGTGCCAATACCATGCTGTCTTGGTGATCACTGCTTTGTAATATAGCTTGAAATTGGGTGACATGATGCCCCAGCTTTGTTTTTATTTTTCAACATTTCCTTGGAGATTAGGTGTCCTTTCTGATTCCATACAAATTTTAGGATTGTTCTTCCCACATATTTTATATGAGCTATGCATATAGTATTTTTATTTAGCTTTCTAGTTTTTTTTCTTTTAAGTTGGAGAATATAAAGTAGTTTGTGACTGAACAGGAGGTACAATAATTATTACACAGAGATAGAGAAAGTAATCTGTGGGACTTTGTCTCTCTCTCTCTCTCTCTCTCTCTCTCTCTCTCTCACTCACTCTCTCATATTCTGGCCAGGAAAGGAAGACTATAACAAACTATCTATCGTCGTATTAGATGGATACATACTGTTGTTTTTAATTATTTTTAAGAGCCTAAATGTAAATAGAAGTATTTCCTAGGTCCCAGGAATCCAAGGAGGAGAACTGAATCACATATTGTTTAGTGATATTTATTAGTATCTGCATTGTTCTGAAACTCTCCTTTGTAACACAGGCTTTGGAACCAAAAAATTATGCTTTCCGGGTTCTTGACAGCAAAATTCCAGTTTAGATTTTTATTATAGGTATCTGTATGAAATTAGGTAGATAGAAAGCAAAAGTCATTTTTCTCTTCCAATAGTGGCTGATGTATATATATGTAACCAGGCGGTAGAGGTAACTTTCAGAGGCACCCTGTCAATCTTCAAATAACTTTTCTTGGTGCAAGAGATAGCTAAGTTCATAGACAGTTCGCACTGTCTGATTTCCCCAAAGTCGGTAGTGGTTCTTTCTATCCTTCACTCACCCAGCCTTCCCTATGGTTTTGTAGGGCTCTAATTCCTTGTATCAAATCTTGTCTACCAAAACATCTAGATTTCTGACTAAACTTTGACTTATATGATATATAGCAATATGGAAGAAAAAAAATGAACCCTAATTAATTTTAACCAAGAAAGAACTAAATAAAGTTTGACCTAGAAATTGTGATATTTGGTTGTGACCTCATTTGTCTATCCTCCCAAGTGTATTATGTACTCACATACTTTTTTGTCATTCGTGATCATTCCCTTATGGGAAATGTCTCCAAATAAAGTTTTCCTCTTTTTTGGATCTATGTAATTTGCTAATTTCACATTTTTCTAGGATTAAATGAAATGCTACTACAGCAAGTAATCAAGCAAGAAACTATTTTTAAGCAACTGCTGTAAACTCTCTAAAATTTTAATGGTTAGGCAGCAATTAAGAGACATAGAGTGATTGTCAAAAATCACTCAAAATAATCTTTCTGAAACTCAGTTTCCTTATAAGTAACATGAAGATAATAATACCTCGTAGAGAACATATAAAATATAAATAAAAGAATATGTGTGCAGATCACATTGTCAATAGTGATTTGCAGTACGATTGATAGTTACTGTTTTTGTTACTACTATAATGTGGATTTATAATATCTTTCTAACATTTTAATCATTATTTAAACAGATGTGCCTTAGTATGTGGTGATTTCTTCACAATAAATCTGCCATAATTAAAAGAAAAATGAAGATTAATTTAGCATTCTTTCTGGGAAGACTCTTATTAAAGGAATTCTACTAATACCACTGTTGGCAAATAAGAGGTTTCTGAAAATGTATTCTAAATTGACTTCCCAGCTGTTTCCATCTGACCACAGCCACTGCAAGGTGCCAACAACTGCCACTCCATCTCTTATTCTCTCTGCCTGGCCCTCAGGGAAAGGGCTGCTGAATAAATCAGTTCAATATGGCTGGTGAGAAAACTAATAATTATATTAAATGTCCTCACAACGCATTCATGACCACTAATCTCAAACAGGCCCTTGCTGTTGCTGAGCTTTTATTTTATATTTCTCAAATCTGTTTACTCACTTCACTGGATTTTCAAACCTTTCTCATTTTCTTGAAATTTTGACACCTATTCATTCTAGAAAGCTTAGATCCTATTTAACTTAGTTTTTATTTTTATTTATTTATTTATTTATTTATTTATTTATTTATTTATTTATTTATGTTAATCACCATACATTACATCATGAGTTTTTGATGTAGTCTGAAGAGAATGTCCACCAGCTTCCACCATATAAACATGTCTACATGCTTTGAATTACTACTTTGCCACTGTCCCTTTTCCTTTTATGAACGAATTCATAAATGAATGAATTTATGAATGAATTGTTCATCTTTCTTTCTTTCTTTCTTTTCTTTTTTGTTAGAGAGGGAGGGGGTGAGGAGGAGAGGGAGAGGAAAAAAGAGAAAATCTTAAGCAGGATCCATGCCCAGCGCAGAGTCCGATGTGGGGCTCAATCTCACAACCCTGAGATCACGACCTGAGCTGAACTCAAGAGTCAGATGCTTCAATGCCTGAGCCACCCAGGCACCTCTAATTTTTCATACTACTAAGGGCATCCTCCCCAGTTTCTTTACCAAATACTACCTCCTTTAGTCTGTTTGATGACCTATAGTCCAGTAACTCTCTATAAAAATCAATTTATCCTACTTTATTAGATCACTCACATGAGTATAAAATGTGTTTTTTTTCTTCCATGTTAAAACACTTCCAATCCCAATTAAATCTGCAGTTACTGCACCATTTCTCTGCTGCTTTATAAACTCCAAATGAGAACTATGACAATGCTAAGCATCTTCAAGTCCTCTCTTCCTATTCCATCTTAAACATCCTTCAGTGGCATTTGCCTTCAGCCTTTCCATCAAAACTTATTCTATCACATCACTGATGCCTTAACTTTGTGAAACCCAAGGATTAATTCTTGGTTCCCATACAACTTTGATACACTTGACCGGTCCTTCCTTCCATAACTCATCACTTGGATTCTAGAGCTTCATTTTCTAAAGGTTTTCATCCTATCACACTGACCTCCTTTTTTGGTTCTTTCCCATTTTTTCAATCTCTTAATGTTGGGCCTTAGGCTTGGAACATGTATTAGTTTACTAGGATAGTTATAGCAAAGTACCAGAAACTGAGTGGCTTAAATAACCAAAATTTATTTTCTTTTTCTTTTATTTTTTGAGATTTTAATTTTTATTTGAGAGAGAGAGAGCATGCACACGAGCGGGGGTGGGGGGCAAGGGGCAGAGGGAGAAGCAGACTCCCTGCTGAACAGGGAGCCTGATGCAGGGCTCAATCCCGGGACCCTGAGATCATGACCTAAGCAGAAGGCAGATGCTTAACTGACTGAGCTACCCAGGTGTCCCCCCAATTTATTTTCTAACCATTCTGAAAGCTAGAAGTCCAAGATCAAGTTATTGGCAGGGATGGTTCCTTCTGAGGGCTATGAGGAGAATCTGTTACATGCCTCTATCCTAGCTTCTGGTGGTATGCTGGCAATCTGGTGTTCCTTGGCTTGTAGACACATCACCTCATCTTTGCCTTCATATTCACATGGCATTCTTCGTCTGTCCTATCCATGTCCAAATGTCCCATTTGTATAAGGACAGGTCATACTGGATTAAAGGCCCACTCTACTCTAGTATGACCTCATTTTAATTTATTATACCTGCACTGATCCTATTTCCAAATAAGGTCACATTCTCAGATACTAGGAGTTAAAACTTCCATATGTAAGTTTTGAGGGAACATACTTCAGTCCAAGAGAAACCACTTCCTAAACACATTGTTATATATCTCATCTAGATTTATGCTTTATATTATGTCTGTGTACCAAAGACTCCTTGAATTTATACTCCAGGCTAGACTTCTCTAAATTCCAGACTCATATATCCAGATGTATTTTCAATATTTCTACCTTGATATATAACAGACCTCTCAAACATAACAGTTTTATAAAATGAACTCTCATATAATCCCAAACCAGGATGATAACATAGAGCATAACAAGCACCCCATACCTCCAACATGTCCGGTCATTACTCCCTTCCTTCCCTAATACTAATATCCTGAATTTAATAGCATTCACACTTTTGCTTTTTAAATATTCATATCTAAACAATACTGTCTAATATTACTATTTTTGAATTATATATAATTGAAATTATACATGAGGTATTCAGCTGTCTCTTGATTCTTTTGTTCAAGATTATATCTTTAAGATTTGTTCATGTGGGTGCTTGGGTGACTCAGTCAGTTGGTTAAGCATCTGACTCTTGATTTCGTCTCAGGTCATGATCTCAGGGTCCTGAGATCGAGCCCTTTTTTGGGCTCCACCCTTAACAGGGAGTCTGCTTGAGATTCTCTTTCCCTCTCCCTCTGTTCCTCCCCCTACTCCCCACTTGCTCTCTCTCTCTGTCTCAAATAAATAAATAAATAAATCTTTAAAAAATTTTGTTTATACTGTTGCTTTTCGTTGCATTTTATTCATTGTTGAATGTATTTCATAGCAAGCTTATCTCCTAATTCATTTATCTATTATATTATAATAAACTTTCAGGATATTTTCATATGTTGGCCATTATAAATATTGCTGCTATGGTCGTTCCTGAAAATGTACCCTGGTACAAATAAGCATGAATTTATGTGGGCTATATGCATAAGAATACAATTACAATGTCATAGAAGATGTCATACATCTTCACTTTTACTGAACACTGCAAAATATTTTCAAAGCTGTCTCCTATTCAAATTTGGTAAGGAAAATGGAAGCCACTTTTTATATTCTACATATGAGGGGTTTATATTTCAAAAAATGCTTTTTTTCATCATATCAATAATAGAAGAAATTAAGAAACTGAAAAAGCCACCCAAACGATCACCCCCCTAGGATTTTATGTTAGTAGCTGGTTAGAAAATAATTAGAACTTTCAAATATGAACAAGAGAAATAAAACTACAGCTTTTTAAACACAATAATATAAGGAAAATACTTAAAAGCTTAAAAATAGAAAATGAAAAATGAAATATATGGCAGAAAAAATAACTCCAGAAAAATACTAACTCAAAGCAGAAGGAATATAACAAAGCAGTGTTATTCAGTGTGGCATATTTATTGCCTTAATGGCCTTAAATAATAGTCTCTCTCTTTCCATGACCTTTGCCGTATAACTTTGTAGCCCTATCCCATTCTGACTCTTAGTCTTGCCATGTGATTTTGTCTAACCAATGAGATGTTAGAATGATATCCACAGAGCTTGATAAAACTCTTGTGTGCATTTCTGATTGTTCTGTTATTCTTTCACTTATGTTCTGAGAACAATCTTTTGATAGCCTACTGAACAATGAGAGACTGCATGGCAGATATTAAGACATCTCAGCTGAGTTATAATAGACTTGCTAGCCTCTAGTCTACCGGCCAGCTCAACAAAGACACAAAAATGAGCTCAGTTAAGATGATCTCAATCTGGCCCAAAGAGCAGAATTGAGATGCTGACTCAAATCTGTTTTAAACCACTAAGTTTTGGAATGATTTGTTATACAGTATTATTGTTGCAATAAATAACAGATGCAAGCACCATAAAACAGAAATTCAAAAACTCAGAAAATATAAAACAATAAGAAGATATGAAATGAAAAAGCAGAAAGTAAAAGGGAAAAAAAGGACAAAAAATATTTAATAAATGAAGACTTAATTATGAGATGTACTGAGAAGACTATATATGATCAAAAGCACAATAAGAAAAACAGACAATAAAAAAATATGGGGAAGTCAATGGAAATTAAGAAGAAATCTGAAAAACAGAAAAAAATACACATAGAAAATAGTCAAGAGATCTCCAATATATGTACATTTAATGTTCTGAAATTAAAAAAAATAATTGTAAAATATGTTCTTTATTGTATTTTATATTAGTAGGTTTCCCTCCTATATGAATTTTAGAATGGATCTTTCCATTTCTGGAAAAAGTGCCATTAGGATTTTTTATAGTCTTCTAAACAATAGGGGTTGGCAAGGATGCACTGTTGGTGGGAATGAAAACTGGTGCAGCCACTCTGGAGAACAGTATGGAGGTTCCTCAAAATGTTAAAAATTGAACTACCCTATGATCCAGCAATTGCACTACGAGGTATTTACCCAAAGCATACAAAATACAGATTTGAAGGGATGCATACACCCTGATGTATATAGCAGCATTATCATCAATTGCCAAACTATGGAGAGAGCCCACATGTCCAGCAACTGACGAATGAATAAAGAAGATGTGATATATATATATATATATATATATATATAGAGAGAGAGAGAGAGAGAGAGAGAGAAAGAGAGAGAGAGAAAGAGAAGATGTTATATATATATATTACTCAGCCATCAGAAAGAATGAAATCTTGCCATTTGCAATGACATGGATGGAGCTAGAGAATGTAATGCTAAGTGAAATGTCAGTCAGAGAAAGACAAATACCAGATGATCTCACTCACATGTGGAATTTAAGAAAGAAAACAGATGAATATATGGGAAGGGGGAAAAGAATAAAAGGAGAGAAGGAACCAAGCCATAAAAGACTCTTAATGATAGAGAACAAATGGAGGGTTGATGAAGGGAGGTGGGTGGGAGATGGGCTGGGTGGGTGATGGGTATTAAGAAGGGCTCTTGTTATGATGAGCACTAGGTGTTGTATGTAAGTGATGAATCAGAAACCAATACTGCACTACATGTTCACTACTTAAATTTAAATAAATAAATAGATAGATAAATAAATAAAATCTTCCAATCCAAGAACGTGAGTTATCTTCCCATTTATTTGTGTCTTCTTTAATTTCTTTTAGGAATGTTTTGTAGTTTTCAGTGTACAAGTCACCTCCTTGGTTAATTTTATTCCTATTTTATTCTTCTTAATGGTATTATAATAAAATTGTTCTCATATTATTTTCTGGATAGTTCATTGTTAGTGTATAGAAATGGAATTGATTTTTGTGTGTTGTTTTGTACCCTGCAACTCACTGAATTTGTTTATTACTTCTAACAGTTTTTCTTGTGACATCTTTAGATTTTTCTGCCTATAAGATCACATCACCCAAATGGCCAACAGGTACATGAGAGAATGTTCAAAATCACTAATCATCAGGGAAATGCAAATCAAAACCACAATGAGATATTACCTCACACCTGCTAGAATAGCTAAAATCAAGAATATAGCAGATAGCAAGTGTTGGCAAGGATGTGGAGAAAGGGAACCCTTGTATGCTATTGGTGAGAATATAGATTGGTTCCGCTGCTATGGAACACTTTGGACATCTCTCAAAAAATAAAAACATAGGAAAATAGGAAAGATGTTGTTTAAGGGTACAAACTTGCAACTAGTAGATAAATAAGTCCTGGAGATCTAATGGAACGTAGTGACTATAGACTACAATATTATATCATATGCATCAAACTTGCTAAGAGACTAGATTTAATTATTCCCAGCACAAAAAAGAAGTAATAATTACATGACATGATAGAGGTGTTAATTAATAATACAATGGCAATCATATCACAATATATAAAAGTATCAAATAAACATATTGTACATCTCAAAGTTGATTTGTTTTCAGAAACCATGGAGACCAGAAGGAAGTGGGTTGACATATTTAAAATACTGAGAGAAACAAAAGCTGTCAATTGAGAATTCTATATTCAGGAAAACCATCCACAAGAATGAGGAGAAGTTAAGATCCTCTCAGATAAGCAAAAGCTAAGTGATTCTGTCACTAGCAAACCTGCCCTACAACAAATGTTAAAGGGAGTTCTTCAGGCTGAAATAAGAGGGTATCAGACAGCAACCTGAAAATACCTGATGAAATAAAAATTGTAGCAAAATTGACTATATAGATAAATATAAAAGCTGGTATCTTTGTATTTTGGGTTGTTTCTTCTTCTTCCCCTATGTGTCTTAGAAGACAAATGTATAAAACTGTAATTGTAAGTCTACATTAATAGCTATACAGCTATAAACTATAAGTCTGCATTAATGGGTTCATATATATATGAAGTAGAGATTAGAAAAATAGCAAATAACCAATGAAAACAAAAAAAAAATTGTTCTTGTAAAAGATTACCAAAACTGACAGATCTTTTTCCAGATTAATGAAGAAAAAAGAGAAGATTACAGCATATAACAAATACAGCATATAACAAAAATAACAACATAAAAGGGTAGGGAAAAACCTGTATAGAGGGAGAGTTTTTGTACACTATTCAAATTTAGTTGGCATTAATTCAAACTATTGTTATGAACCTAAGGGCTTAAATGGAATACCGGGGATAACCACTCACAAAATACCTAAAAAGCATCCTAAAAGGAAATGAGAAGGAAATCAGAGTGGTACATTACAAAACATGAATTAAATAAATAATAAAGCTATAATGGGAAAATTGAGGACCAAAAAAAGAGATAAGACATAGAGAAAATGCAATAGAATGACAGAAGTAAATTTTCTATCTGTAATTATTTTGAAGATAAATTAGTCTCTTTAATTTAAGGGAAGATATTAGCAGAATGTATTTTTTTAAAAGTGATTTAACTATATGCTATTTATAACAGACTCACTTTAGATCCAAAGACACGCCAAGGTTGAAAGTGAAAGAAAGACGAAAGATACTGCATGTAAATAGCAACTGAAAGAAAGCAAGGGCAGCCATGCTTATATCAGAAAAAAAAAACAAAAACCAAAAAAAATAGATTTTAAGACAAAAATCATCACAAGAATCAAAGAAAGACATTATATAATGATAGTAACATCAATTCAGTAGAAAAATATAATAAGATATATATATCATCAGAGCTCCCAAATATATGAAGCAAATATTTATAAAATTGATGGGAGAAATAAGCAACAGCACAATAACAATAAGAGATTTCAATTCCTTATTTCCAGTAATAGATAAAACAAGCAGAAAGAAAATCAATAAGGAAACAGAGGACTTGATCAACACTATAAATCAATTGGGCCTAAGAGACATATACAGAATATTCTACCCAACAACAGCAGAATACACATTTTTCTCAAGTGTACATGGAACATTCTCCAGAATAGGCCACATGTTAGACCATAAAATAAGTCTCAATAAAGTTAAGAAAGCTGAAATCATAGAAAATATTTTTTCTGATGACAGTGGAATGAAACTAGCAGAGGAAAACTGGAAAATCCACAAATATGTGGAAATTAAATAACATGCTTTTAAACAATCAGTAGGTCAAAAATAAATCTCAAGTGAAATTAGAAAATAACTTGAAGCAAATGAAGAAGGAATGCAAGCAAAATGCAAAGCTAGAAAAAGGAAAGAAATAACAAAGATTAGAGTGATGAAAAATGAAGTAGAGATTACAAAAATAGCAAAAAATCAATGAAAACAAAAATTTGTTCTTGTAAAAGATCACCAAAACTGACAAATCTTTTTCCAGATTGATGAAGAAAAAAAGAGAGAGGACTAAAATTACTTAATCAGAAATGAAAGTTGAGACATTATTACAAATCTTACAAAATATCAAGGATTGTAAGAGAATAGTATACAACGGATAAAATGCACAATTGTTTTGAAGCATACGAATTCACAAAGTTGACTCAAGAAGAAATAAAAAATCTGAATAGAATTATAACAAGACACCGAATCAGTTATCAAACACCTTTTTACAAAGGAAAATCCATGACCAGATGACTCACTGGTCAATTCTACTAAACATCTAAAGAAAAATTAACACCAATCCTTTTCAGATTCCTGTGAAAAATAAAAACAGAAGAGGAAGGAACACTTCTGAACTTAACGAGTACAGGGTTTCTTTTTGGGACGTTGAACAAATAAGACATCAGGAACTAGTTAGTGGTGATGGTTGAACAACACTGTCAATGTCTATGGATGGTACACTTTAAGTTGGTTAAAATGTTGTTGTTTTTTAAATAATAATTTTTATTTATTTATTTATTTATTTACTTGTGAGAGATAGAGAGAGAGCGCACAGCGGGAGAGTGAGAGGGAGAAGCAGGCTCCCCACTGAGCAGGGAGCCCGAAGCGGGGCTTGATCCTGGGACCCTGAGATCACGACCTGAGCCGAAGGCAGACGCTTAACTGACTGAGGCACCCATGCGGCCCAAAATAATAAGTTTTATGTTAAGCTCATTTTACCACAATTTTAAAATCATCTTAGATCTTTAAATTCTAACGATTATATTATTTTATATATTATTATATTATATTATATTATATTATATTATATTATATTATTTTATTTTATTTCTAAAATTTATATTTGAACTTTTTTTCAACTGTGTATATCAATTTGCCACTCTCTTTTTCCAGTCCATATTTTAGATTATCTATTTTTTAAATATATGACACATATTTTCCATCCTATAGATGATAATTTATTTCCATTCTGTACATAATTCCAATGTCTAAAATCTTTTTTATTTGATCTGGTTGCACGTATCATTTATGTTGCCTTACTGCCTTGTTTGCTTTATCATTATTTTTATGGAGCATTTATGTTTGAAAACAACTATATTTGTGGGGAGCCCTTGTGACCTAGACTGAAGTTTTGCTTCTTCAGTGAATATTTGCATTTGTTTCTTAGGGTTTGCATTCTTAGTCCCTGGAACAGTCATAACACATAACTTCATGAGGTGCTTTCAACTTTATTCTTTCTCCTGGGTTGTCAGACCACATAGGCATGAGCTTGAACCCCAAAACCACATGAGCACCAGCTTGTGGTTAAGAATTCTGAAAGCCAAGGCTAAAATAGACAAGCTTTTGAACATTCTATCTTTGCAAATGATTACTTTCCTGTTTTATTTATTTTTCTGGGTTCATTCTTTCACTGAAATTGTTACACTTGAATCCAAGGTTTATGTGTGATCTCTGATTTGATCTTTCACTTCGTGTGGGCTCTAGGCACACATAGGTTATTAAAATCGAAGCTCTATATTAAGGAATGCACAACTTTTCCCAGGGAAGCCACGGACTTTATTTCACTTATTACTGTGGATTTATGCTTTCTATTTGCTTTCTGCCCTTAAGGATTACTCTGACTTTATTGCCAGCCCAGACATGCACTTTAAACTATTCTTTTAAAAATTATTCAACTTTTTCTGGCATTTTGGGGATAGGATGATTTAGCGGTATCCATTCTGCCATAATGCCAGAGATGATACACTCTCATCTTGTTTTTGTCCAGAGATAAAGGAAAAGTGAGGGCCTAACAGTGTATCATTGTCCAAATTATCCTGATGATGAAACAAACTACCAACTTTCCTTGTCAGTGTATCTGTGGTGATCATTAGTGCTTTCGCCCAGTATTTCCAGCTTTTTAACTTTCATGCACCAGGTAGGATTGCTGGCCATCAATAGGAAGTTAGACTTAGCCATGTAGCTTTGTTTGGCTATTGAAATGTGAGTGAAAGTGAAATGCATCCCTTCTGCCCAGAAAATTTGGGAGATGGTGGGTGATTAAATGCATACCACTCCCACTGCTGCACAGGTTAAGCATAGGTCACGATCATGACTTGTTCATCTGGGTCCCTCTGAGGGATTATGATGACCAGAGACAGTCCCTTCCCATTGCTGCATAAATAATTAAGTTTTGTCCTCCTGAGCCACTGAAATTTGGGGGAGTTCTTGTTACCATAGCGTATCTTAGCCCATACTATTTGCTATATTGTCAAATACTATTACTTTTTTAAGCTCAATCCAATGGCCACTACTTCAGGAGGTGTTCCCTGATATTGTGCAAAAAATACTCACTCCTTCCTCTGTACTACACTGATAAGAATAACTTTAAAAATGACTAATTGAGTTTACTATTAGTGAGTTGCTGTGTTAAGTCTTTTACTCACATTAGCTCATGTAATATTAGCACAGAATTACGAAGACGATGTACTATTATTTCTATTTTACAAGTGAGGAAAATAAGGCTTTAAGAAATTAAGGAGCACACATATTGCTCATGTGATCTTTGTCATATTTGACTGAAATTACAATTATTGGTTTATTCATATATTATTCCAGTTAAAATTAGAACACCTATTTGGCTTCATATCCACCAGTCCCAGCCAGTGGCTGGCACACAGTAGGTGCTCAGTTCTTAAAACATATCTTTTTCTAATTTAAAAAAGTACACTGAAAATTTAAAGATGAAAGAAAACGTAAATGATAACACAACAAATGCTTTTAAGCTTTACCACTCTAAGAAAGTTTTAATAGAGATTTTTAGTTTATTTCCTTCTACTTTTTCTATGCATGTGTAATTTGCACACCGTTGACACAATAGTCTGTGTGCAAATTTGTAGATTGAATTTTATACTTAAATTCAAATATTAAGCACTCCATGCTCTTTTTTTTGTTACTTTATTAAAATACTGAGTTTATTTCACATGTATATTTTTGTCTCCCCACCATTTCCATTTGTCCTATCATAACGTTCCATACATACTCAAAACCAAGCAAAGGATGGCATTCCATCTTTAAGAACTAAACAGGCATTTTGAACAACACATTCTTGGCATTGGAATCTAGACAACATTTATCAGACACAGTAGGGAAAATTCTCACTCTGTGTTATAAAAAGGATATCCAGATATCAACTATTACAGAAATGGAATGATGGAAAATTTTTTTTTAAGATTTTATTTATTTATTTGAGAGAGAGAATGAGAGACAGAGAGCATGAGAGGGAAGAGGGTCAGAGGGAGAAGCAGACCCCCCAATGAGCAGGGACCCCGATGTGGGACTCGATCCTGGGACTCCAGGATCATGACCTGAGCCGAAGGCAGTCGCTTAACCAACTGAGCCACCCAGGCGCCCCGGAATGATGGAAAATTTTAACAAAATGTTTAAACTATTTTCTTAAAGAGAGTTCCTCCACTGCTAGAGATCTTGAATAACCTCCTGGTCAGTCATCTGGAAACAATTCTTCACATAATTGATGAACCTGGCTTCTACTCTGGTAAGAAAACCACCTTTTTCTCTACTTACTTGCATTTTTGCTTTAATGTCCTCTACAGAACTAGGTCCTTTGGGCGTTTTAAGAGTTTTTTTCCTGTTCTTTGAAGGATTGGGGACATTTTGATCTTGGTGTTGATGGTTTTGAGTCTCTTTCGTTCTAGTTTGCATTTTTGGCTGGAGTATCTCATATATATTTTTTTTTACTGGAGCTTTTTCTTCAGCTTCCTCCTCATTATCATGTTCATCATCTCCTGTTCCTCCTCCTCCTCCTCCTCTTCCCCTTCCCCCTCCCCCTTCTTCTTCTTTTTCTTCTTCTTCTCCCTCATCATCTTTATCATCTTCGTCATCATTTTCACCAGCACCAAGTTTTGCTTTTTCCAAGGTTAGAACACTTTCCAGATTGCTAAGGAATTTCACAACCTCTTCCTCTTCAACTTCTGACTCTGCATCTTCCCCCACAGCTACTAAATGCTATCCACCGCTATGCACAGACCCTGAGACATGTCAATTGTAAGACCACAGGTAGTGTTATTTCCAAGCCCCCGAGGGCTTGGAAACCTTGTACAGACATTTTCAAAGTTTCCAGTGTGATTTCCATTGGACTGCCTTTGTACTTCATTGCCTTTGCTTCAACAATGTGTAATTCATCCTTTGCACCAACCCCTAAAATGACTGTTCTTAAAGATAACTGGTGCTCATTTTCATCATTATCCACTTTAAAATGGTAATCTTTGTCAGCCTTTATTTCACAACTGAAAAGATAGGTCTGGGGCCTTAGAGGGCTCATGTCCATGTCCATCAAATCTTCTATGGGGTGGTGGCACACACGTAGGAGGTTAAAGAAGGCAGACAGGGATAAACTACTACTATGCCAGAGAAGAGCCAACAGGACAGAATCACATCAGGGAAAGCAAGTATTCCATTGTCTTAGCATCTATTTCATAACTAAATAAAATGTAATCATATGGGTAAAACCATCATTTTCACATTTCACATTTACATTTCCTGGATGTTATTAATTTAATCCATTCTTTCATTCAAAAGTATTTATTGAGCTCCTCTTGTATTCCCATAGACTCTTCTAAACACTGGATAGAAGGGCAAAACAAACAAACAAACCCCTGCTCTAATAGAATTTATTTTCTAGTGGGAGGAGACACATAATTAGTTAATAGATGCATAATTTAATATAAGCATTATGAAGAAATAAAGTCAGATAAAGTGATAGAAAATGATGGATTTTTCTGTATTTTCAACAGGTTTGTCAGGGATGCTTTTTTGTTGGGGTGAAAATGTTTGAGGAGAGGGTAGAATGAAGTGAGAAGTAAAGTCACCTGGCTATTTGAGGGAAAGGAGTTCCAGGCAAACAGGAAAGCAAATGCAAAGTAAAGTCCTGAGGCACTTGTTTCACTAACTCAAGAAGCACCAAGGAGTCAAGAGGGCTGAGGGAACCCAATGGGTAAGGAAATCTGATAGTTATTAAATAAAGAAGGAGCAGGGATCCAGATCTTATAACCCATGTTGGTTCTTGAATTTTACTTTGAGTTTATAGGGAAGTAATAGAATTATTTTGATGATAAAGATGAGATGTTTAGATACGTATTTGATAGGATTTCTCTAGTTGCCCTATGGAAAGCACCTTCTGGGGTGGAGGGTCAAAAATGCAACCAGGGTATCCAGGTAGAGGTTACTTCAGAATTCAGGCAAGAGAAGATGGTGGCTCCGTGCAGAATGATAGTGGTTTAAGTGGTAAGATATAGATGGTTTGATTATTTGGGATATATTTTGAAGGTAGAGCCAATATGACTTCCTGATGGATTGCATTTCAAGTATGAGAGAAAGAATTAAGGCTGATCTGTAGCCCTTGTTTGGATTTGATTTACAATATATGTATGTAATAAATATGCAATATATGCTAAGATTTCCAAATTATAATAAATAACACCTCAATGGATGTCTTGTGAATATTTGTCTGCATTTCTTAGATATGTCTCCTTT
Source organism: Mirounga leonina (assembly GCF_011800145.1). Taxonomy (NCBI): domain Eukaryota; kingdom Metazoa; phylum Chordata; class Mammalia; order Carnivora; family Phocidae; genus Mirounga; species Mirounga leonina. The sequence continues at coordinate 41,924,214 of NW_023270854.1, forward strand.
CCTTAGAATATTTCCTTAGAAGAGGAATTACCTGTTATTGAGGAATTTCTTTAAAATCACTTTAAATTCATTGGCACACAATGGCTTTTGTGGAGGCATTTCTTTAATGACATTTACTTTTTGTTACATATTTATTTGTATGTAGTTTCTCCTTCTTGGATTAATTAGATGTTAACTCATAAACTTTTCCACTTCATTGATATACTTGAATTTGTGCAACCAATTTTCATCTAGTATATCATCTGTATATGTAGTCATATTTCATTTATTGTTTCAAAACTACTTTATCTTTTACCTGATTAGATTTGTAGAATTTCCCTCTACCCTCATACCCACTAAATCTTCAAAAATTTTAACTATGCTCACAATTGTATTTATGCTCTTCAAACTACTTTCCTAATTTTACTGCAGTTTTTTCCCTTTCTGAGTTGTCATTGTATATTGTCATATGTATGTTTGTGTGCATGTAGAGATGGATGTGGAAACACTAGTAACATGTCTGTAAAGCTATACATTTGCAACTATTAAAATTTCAGAGAAAGTTAAAATATGTTCACATGTAATTTTCAAGTCATCTGTTCTTTCCAAGGTATATGTAATTTTATTTTTATTTCCTCATTGTCCATATGTGTAAAATAATGTTTAAACATTTCCAAATAGTTATGTTGTTTTAAAATTTTCTTATTAACAAGTTTTACTGCAAATTCATAGATCTGGCTATATAGTTTCATAGGTATGTGTCTTGTGTTAGTCTTGTCTATTATATTATCCAGTCTGTTAGCCATAGGTGATCTAAGTCCAATTAATATATATGAACTTTAATTCTCCATCAGACATCAACTATTTTTTCAGGTTCATAAGTTAACAGCTAGAAGAGACACACTAGGCAAATGAGTCCTACTTATTTTTAACTCAAATCTTTCATCTCCCAATTGGAAAATTTTTCTGTTATGCAAGTTATTTTTAAGAAGTCTTTCTATCCTTACTAGAAAAAAATCCTTAAATTCTCTCTTCCATGTTCATTATTTTCTAGGTCTCCATCTTGGATTCATTTTGACTTTAACATATGGAAAAAGAGGCTGGAGGAATGGGAAACAGTTCTTCCAACCAAAGAGGTTTCCAAATAGAAATCTCTTCCCCAATTAAAGGAAAGAAAGAAAGAGAGAGAGAAAGAAAGAAAGAAATTTATTCATTTTACTACACAACTGAATAAGATCAAAGAGAAAAGATGGCAAAGCCAACCAAAGAGATGGAACAAAACAGAAACAAGGAAAGATTGTGATATAAGGGTTCTGCATGTGGAAAAATGTCACCATGTTGCTTTTTCTGGTGGTTACATTATCCAGGGCCACTGCGCAGTAGTTTACCCTTGATCTGAATCAGAAACCCCATTCACAAGAGTAAAATGTCCTCACTGGTTACCATGGAAGACAGAAACCTCTGAACTTCTCCTATATATTTTATTGTTATAGGTAAACTCCTTCAAATTTAATCATTTTCCTCTTTCTTGTTAACTGTCTATTTCACAGAATGGCATTTCTCCATATTATTCTGAGAGGGGCAGTATCTACTAACTTAACAATACCACTGCAAAGACTGCCAAGTGGTTTTATCTGTTAGCACATTCTGGAAAATACCTGCTTGTTGAACATTTCCACTCAGGGAAGAACAGCTACTATATGAGCTTATCCTATTATGGTGTTACTCTTGGGATGAAGCCCAGGAGTAGTGGGTGTCTGCTTTTTGTTCCTACCAATGCCGGGAGGAGTCTGTTGCTTTGGCTTGCTACATGTGGGAGACATCACTGGTAGATGGAACCCTGCTGCTACATTGGCTTTCTGCTTTGTGTGTCCACTAACTTCCTGGGTTATAACATGATCTTCTCCACTTACAGTGAAAGGAATAACTAATTATGCCTGCAAGCTAGTGAAAGGATTTCCAGAATTGATGGTATTTGAGCTGGCTATTTATAGGATGAATCGCAACCTGCTTTATGGTGAAGGGCAAGGGAAGGATATTTTAGGTTATAGAAGAAACATCTGCAAAAGCTGGATTCAAAACTAGATATTTTTCAGATTCAAAGCCAAGTGTGTAATGGTGTCTCTGGAATCCTGAGTATATAAGACTTTCAAAAGAAGAATTTATATGCCATGTCAAAGAATTTTTACCTTATAATACGATGGTGTTAAAACAAAGTTACATGATTAGATTTAGGATGATAATACTTGTACCCTTATTATTGTATTAATCTCCAAGTCTTCTGCCAAATTTCCTATGCGTCCCCGGAATGAAGAGAATTCATTCAAACTGATCACAGCACTCACCTAACTAGAAATTGTGTTTTAGAAGTTGTTTTAGCTCTTTCCTTAAAAAGGGCTGAGTCCCCAAATGATTCAGCAATGAAGATAAGCAGTAAACTCCCTGAATATTCTGGCTCAGTGCCCTCTCCCACTCCAGGGCCTGATTCTCAGCCATATGACTTGGATTTCTTTTAGACTTTATTCTTCTCAGTCCTATTTTAGAAGGTTCTTTCAATGATCCAGTTCTCCCTGAAAATCCCACCAATTTTCTCTTGCATTCTATAATACTCAGGAGCCAGTACATTTGTTTGTTTATTTCTGTAAAGGGCCAGATACTAAACATTTTAGGTTTTGTGGGCTATACGGGCTCTGTCACAACTACTCAACTCTACCTTTATGGTATAAAAGTAGCCACTGACGATAAGAAAAAGAATGAGCCTGACTGTGTTCCATTTAAACTTTATTTATAAAAACAAGAAGTCGGTTAGTTTTAGCCAAAGGCTATAATTTTTGATTCCTGGTCCAGACCTCCTTGAATCCCAAAGACAGCTTGAACTCAACTGAATTTATTATACTTGATTTCTTAGAATTGATTTTTACCTGTTGATTTTATCCTTGGAACAATTACCTGGCTCCCATTATATTATGCTCACAAAAAATCCTTCTTGTTATTCTTGTACTACAGCAACATGGCTAATTTTGCTCCCTAAATTCTGTGCAACTAATCCTAATTACTATGTGACACTGGAACAGGTAATATGGCAAGAGCTCAGGAAACTGACTATGAGAGCCAAAAGAATTAAAGGTGATGGTAATTGATGATAATAATATTATCTAATACTTAAAATATTTATTGTGTGTCAGACACTAATTGTTTACATATAAAAACTCATTTAATCCTCACAATAATGCTATGAGTTATTATAGAAGAGGGAACTGAAACAGATAGATAAATTAAGTAACCTGTCCAGCCCATACAGCTGGTAAGAGGTGTGGCCAGCATACAAACCCAGGAAGTTCAGCTCCAGAATCAACATGCTTACTGGCTGCACTCTCCTGAGAGGTGCTGCAGAATGAGAAATTCTCTGAGAGGGAATGATCAGCACTCAGCAACCAGTTAGATGCAGAAAGAGTGGCAGAAGAAACTGAGGATAAATTGCAAATCATTTGATTGGGAGATTAGTTAGAGAATACAGGAGAATATTTGTTGACTACGTTAATTTTTCAATTATTTTGTTAACAGTTTTCTACCCGTTCCAAAGTAGGTTCCTCATAGAGGAAAGTAATTACTTAGACCTCATTAGATGATTTCTACCCAGAAATACAGTCTTAAAATCATTTTAGTCTATCAGTGCTTCTCAAAACCTATGTACATAGAATCATCTAAGGATCTTATTGATGTACAGATTGTGATTCAATCTAGGTTAAGGGTAGGGGCCTGAGGTCCTGCATTTTTCACAAACTTTAAGGCCAGACTGGATTCACAGGTGTGGGACCTGGGCAGTAACCCAAAGGCCTTACACTTGATTTAATACTCTGCTGTCAGCATATTAATATTCATAGTAAATTATGAACAGAAGTCCCTGCCCTTTAATTCTGCTCTGAGCCCACAATCTGTGTAGCCTGTCCCGCTCCCTCGGAATGCTGCCACTGCTGGTCTATGGGCCACACTTCGAGTTGAAAGGATCTAGTGCAGAGGTTGGCAAACCATGGTTCACTGGACAAATTCAGCCAACTGTTTGTTTTTGTAAATAAAGTTTTATTGCAACATAGTCATACCTACTTGTTTATATATTGTGTATGGCTTTCTGTGTGTGTGTGTGTATGTGTGTGTTTAATGGCTTTCTGTGTTATAACAAGAGTTGAGTACCTGTGGCTAACAGAGATGATATGGCCATCAAAACCTAAAATATTTGCTATCTGGTCCTTTACAGAGAAAGGGTATTCAGTCAGTGGCCTAATAGATGATATTCGAGGCCATGAGATCAGAGATAACATGTTAAGCAAATAGTTTTCCAATACTTAGTAAAATGTTGCCTTACATTTGTTAAGTTTTTGGATTTTTTTTAAACAAAGCATTATTAATGTACATTACACAGTTTTATCATGGCATCCCTTTGAGGTACATGTTATACTCTTAATTGTACCTATTGAAATCTGGGGTTCATTTTTTTTAAAAGATTTTGTTTATTTATTTGACAGAGAGAGAGATAACGAGAGAGGGAACACAAGCAGGGGGAGTGGGAGAGGAAGAAGCAGGCTTCCCACCGAGCAGGGAGCCCGATGAGGGGGCTCGATCCCAGGACCCTGAGATCATGACCTGAGCCGAAGGCAGACGCCTAACGACTGAGCCACCCAGGTGCCCCGAAATCTGGAGTTCAGATGGTTTGGCAGATTCATCCCACTTCATATAATAATCATCTTCTAAAGAGCCTAGGATGTTTTCACTTTTTCATACCCCATTCACATATTCTATTTCTCTCTGGTGGTCTTCTTAGAGAATATTTTTTCTAAGTAGAGGCTATAGCTACGTATGGCCTTATCCCACAAGGACATTTTTATAAGTAATTCAGTGGTTATCAAACTGTATTGCTAACAGCCAATAGATTTACAAAGATATTTCAGAAGCCACTGAAAATGGGCAAGGTACAGAGAGTAACCAAGCATGTCAAGGATACTTTACTGACTTTGTGTATTACATCTTTGTGTTACATTTAGTCTGAAGAAATATTTCCACTTAAAATTGTTTTTAAACACTGCTTTAATAATTATTATTTCTCTTTGTTTTGTTGCTTAAACCACTCTATATTCCCTGGAAACATCTGCTTTTCTTCCCTTTCTCCCCATCCCTCAAACAGTGTAACACAGCACTTGTATTATAAATTGGTACACCATTATCTTTAACAAAGTTGATTATCTGTGAATCATGTTGCTCAGCATGACTACATTAAAGCATTATGCAAATTGGGTCTATTATTTGCTCCTTTTTGTATATGAAGGGAGGATTGTTTAGGTAGGAGTAATGGTGAAAATTGATTAGACATTATATCCTACTACACTACAACAATAATTAAGACAGTGGTTGAAATTCTCACAGATATATGACAGAAAGGTATATTTAAGAAATAATGTTGAAACTCTCAAATAAAAAAAATATGAACATTATATAGCTTTAGGGCTTTTAGCCAGGAATAATATGAGACTGAATATGACTGTGGGAAGGACCATATCTGGTTTTAATAATGACAGTAGAGTCACATTTCACTTTTTACACAAAAAACAAAAAACAAAAACACATAGCCAAGAGGAAATGAACTTTCCTTATTAGTATTTCAAAACTATGTGATAATAGAGATGGAAGTGTGTCTTTTTACTTCACAGTGTAGGTTTATCAAAGATAATTTTAACAATTTGCTCAATTAATTTTTCAGCCAATTTATTGCCTACTGAAACTGGCATCCAGCCCAGTACTATCACCTAGTTTGTGATACTCCTGTTTCCTAAGACTGGATGCTCTTTTATTTTTTCTCATGAACTACAATCCATAGAAAATTTTCAGCATAGAATCACTATTAACCTCTCAGATGGAAGCATTCGCTACCAACTATCCAGTCTACTCCCAGTAAACAGAAGTGTAGTTGTTTAAAACAGGTAAATTTCAAAGACATTTATTGGTTGGGAAGTGGGTCAAGGTCAAATGACTTTGAATAAATGAGAATTAAAGGTGAATTCAAAATATGAATTCTAATTTCTGCTACTTCTTTGTGTATATACATGTATTTGTATGTGAGCAGGGTGAACCTCTTTCCATTTGCCTTCTTTTTTTTTGAGACTTTGGATCTCTAAAAGATAATATTAAAGAATACCTTTAAAAAAATACCTATACAATTTCTTAAATAGGACATATTCAAAAAGGAAAAGATCAATAAATTGGATTACATGAAAATCAGGTTTCTGTTGATTAAATGAGAGTCCAAAAAGCAATTCACCGATGGATATATAGGGCTTATTTTGTTAGCAATGATGTAGAGCAGCTAGAACTCTCATACCTCGCTTAGTCTAAATTGGGTAACTATTCTAGAAAATTCTTTGGAATCACCTATCAAAATTATAGATATGTAGTGATAATTTCATCACTAGTTATAAATGCAACTTTCGGGAGGCGGGTGGGAGGATGGGTTAGCCTGGTGTTGGGTATTGAGGAGGGCACATTCTGCATGGAGCACTGGGTGTTATACACAAACAATGAATCATGGAACACTTCATCTAAAACTAATGATGTAATGTATGGGGATTAACATAAGAATAAAAAAAAAGAATTTGACAAAATTCAAACCCTTTTATGATAAAAATACTCAGTAAACTAGAAACAGAAAGGAATTTCCTCAATCTCATAAAGGGCATCTATTAAAAAAAAAAAACCAAAAAACAGCTAACATATTTAATGGTGAAAGACTGAATGCTTTTTCCCTAAGATTGAGAATAAGACATGGATGTCCTGCTCTCACTACTTTTCAACATTATGCTGGAAATTCCAGCTAAGGCAAATAAGCAAGTAAAGGAATTAAAGGCATCCAGATTAGAAAAAGAATAAAACTTTCTTTATTCTCAGGTGACATGATCTTGTAAAAAGAAAATCCTAAAATCCACTTAAAAATTACTAGAATTAATGAGTTCAGCAAGGTTGTAGGATACAAGTTCATTGTAGAAGAATCAGTTGTATTTCTAAACTAGCAATGACTAATCTGAAAATGAAATTAAGAAAACATTTCCACTTATAATAGTATCAAAAAGAATAAAATATGTAGGAAGAAATTTAACAAAAGGTGTATAAGACTTGTACACTGAAAATTGCAAAGCACCATTGAAAGGGGGACTTAAATGGAAAGAAAACTCATGATGATAGAATATTGTTAAGATTGTTAATATGGCAGTTAATATTGATAAGATGGCAGCACCATCTAAATTGTCCAGATTCAACACATTACCTGGCAAAATCCCAGCTGAGTATTTGTAGAAATTGACAAGTACATCAGAAATTCATATGGAAATACAAAGGACCCAGAATATCCAACCAGTCTTTAAAAAGAAGAACAAAGCTGCAGGACTCAACATTTTCTAATTTTAAAACTTGCTATAAAGCCACAGTAATCAAGACAGTGTGGTACTGGCATAATGATAGATATATAGAGAGATCAGTGGAGTAGAATTAAGAGTTCTGAAATGGAGGCGCCTGGATGGCTCAGTCATTAAGCATCTGCCTTCGGCGCAGGTCATGAGCCCAAGGGTCCTGGGATCGAGCCCCACATCAGGCTCCCTGCTGCGTGGAGAGCCTGCTTCTCCCTCTCCCACTCCCCCTGCTTGTGTTCCCTCTCTCGCTGTGTCTCTCTCTGTCAAATAAATAAAATCTTAAAAATAAATAAATAAATAAATAAATAAATAAATAAATAAATAAATAAA